>NC_034174.2:50619401-50985348 GCF_002021735.2 Oncorhynchus kisutch
GAATAGACTTTATCGTGCCTTCTTCACAACTGTCTTAGTGTGTTTGGACCATGATAGTTTGTTGGTGATGTGGACACCAAGGACCTTGACGCTCTCAAACCTGCTCCACTACTTTTCCTGTAGTCCACAATCATCTCCTTGACCTTGATCACGTTGAGGAAGAGGTTGTTGTCCTGGCACCACACGGCCAGGTCTCTGACCTCCTCCCTATAAGGCGGTCTCGTCGTTGTCGGTGATCAGGCCTACCACTGTTGTGTGACTCCAACACATGCAGTCATGAGTGAACAGGGACTACAGGAAGGGACTTAGCAGGCACCCCTGAGGGGACATTGAGGATCAGCATGGCAGATGTGTTATTACCTACCCTTACCACCTGGGGGCGGCCCTTCAGGAAGTCCAGGATCCAGTTGCAGAGGGAGGTGTTTAGTCCCAGGGTCCTTAGCTTAGTGATGAGCTTTGAGGGCACTATGCTGTTGAATTTTGAGCTGTAGTCAATGAATAGCATTTTCACATAGGTGTTCCTTTTATCCAGGTGGGAAAGGGCAGTGTTGAGTGCAGTAGAGATTTTATCATCTGTGGATCTGTTTGGGGCGGTATGCAAATTGAAGTGGGTCTAGGGTTTCTGGGAGAATGGTGTTGATGTGAGCCATTACCAGCCTTTCAAAGCACTTCATGGCTACAGATGTGAGTGCTACGGGTCAGTAGTCATTTAGGCAGTTTATTTGACTGTTCTTGGACACAGGGACTATGGTGGTCTGCTTGAAACATGTGGGTATTACAGACTCAATAAAGGACAGGTTGAAAATGTCAGTGAAGACACTTGCCAGTTGGTCAGCGCATGCTCAGAGTACACATCCTGGTACTCCGTCTGGCCTTGTGAATGTTGACCTGTTTAAAGGTCTTACTCACATCGGCTACGGAAAGCATGATCACACAGTCATCTGGAACAGCGATTGCTCTCATGCATGCTTCAGTGTTACTTTCCTCGAAGCGAGCATAGAAGTTATTTAGCTCATCTGGTAGGCTCGTGTCACTAGGCAGCTCACGGCTGTGCTTCCCTTTGTAGTCTGTAATAGTTTGCAAACCCAGCCACATGCGACGAGTGTCGGTGCCAGTGTAGTACGATTCAATCTTAGTCCTGTATTGACGCTCTGCCTGTTTGATGGTTCGTCGGAGGGAATAGCGGGATTTCTTATAAGCTTCCGGTTTAGATTCCCACTCATTGAAAGCTAAAAGCTCTACCTTTTAGCTCAGTGCGGATGTTGCCTGTAATCCATGGCTTCTGGTTGGGGTATGTACTTACGGTCACTTTGGGGATGACAAACTTATTGATGAAAATACCTGGTAGAATTGAGGTAAAATGGTTTGTTTCCCTGCATTAAAGTTCCCGGCCGCTAGGAGCACCGCCTCTGGATGAGCGTTTTCCTGTTTGCTTATGGCCGCATACATCTCATTGAGTGCGGTCTTAGAGCCAGCATCGGTTTGTGGTGGTATATAGACAGCTACGAAAAATACAGATGAAAATTATCTTTGTAAATAGTGTGGTCTACAGCGTATCATGAGATACTCTACCTCAGGCGAGCAAAACTTCGAGACTTCCTTAGATTTTGTGGACCAGCTGTTGTTTACAAATATACATAGACCGCCACCCCTTATCTTAACAGAGGCCTACCAAAAAGCTTAAAACCCACCAGCTGTATGTACCATGTCCCGTTGGTAGGATATACGTGATTGTAAATTGTCTATTTTATTATCGATTGATTGTACGTTGGCTAATAGGACCGATGGTAAAGTTAGATTACCCTCTCGGTATCGGATCCTTACAATGCACCTGGACCTTCGTCCCCAATACCTAAGTCTCTTTCTCCTGCGAATGACAGTGATGAGAGCCTTGTTGGGCGTCTGAAGTAAATCCTTCCCGTCTGACTCCTTGAAGAAAAAGTATTCCTCCAGTATGGGGTGAGTAATCACTGTGCTGATATCTAGAAGCTCTTTTCGGTCATAAGACACCATGACAGAAACATTATGTACAAAATAAGTTACAAATTATGCGAAAACATACACAATAGCTGAATTGGTTCTGGGATCATAAAACGTCAGCCATCTCCCTCTGTCGCCATTCATATTAACATCATAGTCAACATAGCTACTAGAACTAACATGTTAGTAAACGCCCTACAATCACGCAGTACAGTCAGCAGCGAGCAGTTTAGCAGTTATACCGGTGGGCCCCGGTGGCAATAAATTTATAAAACCAAACTAATATCTTGACTTGAAAAAGTTCCATTATGGGATAGTCATAGCCAGCTAGCAAACATAGCATCCCTCTCTGTTTGAGCCGGGTGTTTGAGTAGGCTAAACTAGCTAGCTGCATTCACTGGCTAAGTAAGTGAAGGTAAAAAATAATTCAACAAAATATCGCTATCTCTCGCTCTCTTTCTCGCTCTCTTGATTCTCCTTTATTTTTAAATAAATACATTTCTTCAAAACTGTTAAACTGTTGTCTTTCTCTCTCTTTGAGTCAACTGCTCACCACATGTTATGCACTGCAGTACTAGCTGGCTGTAGCTTATGCTTTCAGTATCCAATTCATTCTGCTTTTACACCTGCATTGCTTGCTGTTTGGGGTTTTAGGCTGGGTTTCTGTACAGCACTTTGAGATATCAGCTGATGTACGAAGGGCTATATAAATACATTTGATTTGATTTGATTCTCTTATCCTTTGATTGGATGGACCACATGTCAGTTAATGCTGCAACAGTTCTGATAGGTTGGAGGATGTCCTCCAGAAGTTGCCATAGTTAATGTGTAAGGATAAGGTATGGGGTGATAACCACGAGCCTCCTAGGTTTTGTATTGAAGTCAATGTACAGAAACTAGCTATCCTCGGTCTTACACCATGGTGCAACCCTGTTAAAGCTACTGTAGTCTTTCATTGCAAAACAGTGTGTTTTAATAAATTGTTTAATATATTTATACCATGTTATACCAGTGTTATACCGTATCTATTGTCAAGTTAGCACAGGCATCAAGTCAATCTCATGACATTGTTATGAGCCTCTACTTCTGAGAATGTTACCTCCGTTTTTTTACACTTTACACTTTTTTACACTTGTTTTTCATAGCCCAAAACCTGGCTCTCTTGACCCTTTGAACTGCGTTTAACAATTGTGAGTCTGTTTTAGCCGTGAGAAATGTTGAGCAGCATGCTTAGGAACTGGTGGGCTTGTGACTCTCTCTCTTTCTTTTTCTCACACATCTTTCTCCTTTTCTCTCTCTAATGTCTCTCTCGTCTCTCAACTATGAGTCAGCGACCCCTCACCTTAGCCCTGAGGGGATCGGCTTCGTGAAAAGACTTGACACACCCATGACTTTGACCTCTGACCTTTTGATTGATCGGCCATTGTTCCAACACAGTTATAGTGGAGTGGAGCCATTGGGAAGGATGAAGTACAAAATTAACAAAGAGAGAGAAAGAGAGAAAGTGAAAAAGAGTTGTGAAAGAGAGAGAGAGAGAGAGAGAGAGAGAGAGAGAGAGAGAGAGAGAGAGAGGGGGGCGGGGGAAAGAGAGGAAGACTGCTTGAAATGAGAGTGCAAGACAGTGAGTGAGTGAGTGAGTGAGTGAGTGAGTGAGTGAGTGAGTGAGTGAGTGAGTGAGTGAGTGAGAGAGTGAGTGAGTGAGTGAGAGAGAAAGTGCCTCTTTTGCACAAAGTGTCTTTTTGTGCCACCCAGTTAAATTGGTATAGTCAAGTAAGAGGAAGTGTTACTTTTGCGGTGGCAAAGTTAGTTGTTACTTCATCATGCTGGCTTTTTAAAATATCTGTAGTGAACTACGTTTTGAAAGTAACTTTAGTATTTGTATTAAGGGTAGCTTTAGTGTAGCTTAACTTCTTCCAGGTTGAATTCATTGGTAGCTTGGTAACTATATTTTCAGAGTATCTTCCCCAACACTGGTCATTACCTAATGTTTTCATAGGAATGTTCCAGTGACGTGCAAGGACTGTTTCCAAGAGACCATTCCCTTACTGTCAAACAGAACTTACCCAGAACGTGGTTACCATATTCTCTGAATATTCTATATTCATTTTCTAGACTCATTTCATGGGAACGTTTTAAGAACATTCCTGTGTCCAGGTTTCTAAGGGTTAAGAGAATATTCCATCAACGTCCCACCAAACATACACAGAATATGGTTGCCATGTTTTCAGTATACAAGATCTTTTTTTAATCTTTTTTTTTTTAATTGAACCTTTATTTAACTAGGCAAGTCAGTTAAGAACTCATTCTTATTTACAATGACGGCCTAACCCGGACAAGCCCTAACCTGGACGACGCTGTGCCAATTGTGCGCCGCCCTATGGGACTCCCAATCATGGCTGGTTGTGATACATCATGGAATCGAACCAGGGTCTGTAGTGACAGCTCTAGCACTGAGATGCAGTGCCTTAGACTGCTGCGCCACTCGGGAGCACTATATTAATGTCCTAGACACATTTTATGAGAACGTTTTCTGTGGACTAAGAGAATATTCCAATAATGTCCCATGAACCATTCACAGCATATGGTGGCCATGTTTCAGAATATAAGATATTAATGTTCTAGGCACGTTTCAGGAGATGATCATTCAGCTGTTCGGTTTCTGAAAACTAGTACCAGAAATCTTTAAAAGGAAAAAGTATCTAACAGGCGAAATGATGAACACGATCTGTTTTATCTGTTGCATAGTGCACAAGTTGACTGCAGGTATTTATATAAAAAGTACAAATATTCAAATGTATTAAAACAACGGTATTGACACTGTTGGAAAATCATATTGAGGGTATTTCGAAATACCCCGGGATACGGTATATACGGTATACCACCCAACCCTTATAGAATGTTCCCCTAACTAACGGAAAGCTGGACACTCAAACATCTGGGTAACGTTACGGGCAACATTACAAAAATGTTCTCTTTACTTAGATTTGTTAGCTGGGTATGTTAGTACAGCAGAATATGTCCATGCAATCTAATGCATACAAAGCAGCATAAATATGCATCCACTCTATGCTGCTTTGTATGCATTAGATTGCATGGAAGAGCAATGCCAATCGCATGGTTTGTGTAAGTAAACATTCTCTTTCACACACCCTCCATAGGACTCGTGCATGCACACGAGTGTGTGCATGCAATTCATGACACTATTAATACATTGACATGCATATATACCACACATGCACACACAAACACGCCATACACTCACAAAGAGACAAATGTGTGGCAAGCGGGGTGATGCTATAAATATATATATAAACAGTATATACACACACACACATACACTTGAACATATGCACACACGTGCTTTGCAGGAATATTCACAGTGACACAAGTGTTACCCAACTGGTGACACTATAAATAAACTAGCACGCCTAGTTACCTACGTATACTACTTCAACCCACACAAAGACGTGCTGTGTGCCGTAAAGAGACAAATGTGCACTATTAATACACTGGCACACACACGGACATTCATAAACACACTCGAATGACACACACAGGCATACAAAGGCGTACTTAGACACACACACCCACACACTTTTTCTCACACACACACACACACACACACACACACACACACACACACACACACACACACACACACACACACACACACACACACACACACACACACACAGTAAGGAAGGGGATGGATTCTCCAGCTGCTTGCAAGCAGAGGGACAGACTGTCCCCAACAGCTGTGGATTCCTCCAGTAGTGAAGGAGAAGGATGGAAGGATGTAGGGAGGAAGGGATGGAGGGAGGGAAAGATGGAGGGAGGGTTCCTAGGACAGTGGCTGCTTACCATTTTCAAACTACCATGCCAAACAGTGCTGACTCTGATATTTACAGCTTGGTTCAGCTTAGTTTGGCTCAATGTGTTCCAACTAATTCCATCAGAATGCCAAGTTAGACTGTTGTTATATCTGCAATTGATCTTATACAGATGTACAGTAGGATCTTGATCACCCTGTTGCAGGAGAACTTTCCATCCAAGAAATGTAATACTTGTATTCTATTTGAGGCTTAAAAAGTCTTCTAAAGTTTATAATTTCGACTTAAACATTTCAGACTGTAGAAGCCTTTTCAAACCTCAAATAGACTACAAGATTAACATTTCATGCGTTGCAGGAAAGTTCTCTTGCAACAGGGTGATCAAGATCCTACTGTTACTGTACAGCGGGTACAACCCCCCCCCCCCCCCCCAGTTGGTTGTACCTGCTGTAAATTCATGACTGGGGCACTGAGTAGGGGGCACTGTTGCGGAAGGCAGCTGCTGGGCTGTATTAAAGACTGAGCCTTGGCAACCACAACCGCTCAATCCAAAATGGCCGCTCGATGAACCCGAAATGGTCAGATAGGTGTTAGCAATATGGTGGTATGTTTAAGAGACCAAACAAAAGATTTTGCTGTTACATTTCTGTGGATAATATTACAAATATTTGTTGGCCTGATGTGATTAATAAGGAGCATCTAGATGCTTCACTTGATGAATTTATGAAATTGCTTCTTACAATTATTGATAAACATGAACATGTTAAAAGAACTGACTGTTAGAACTGTTAAGTCTCCATGGATTGATGAGGAATTGAAAAACTATATGGTTGAAAGAGATGGATAATAAGTCTGGTTGCATATCTGACTGGCTGACTTGAGAAATTATGTGACTAAACTCAACAAAAAGAAGAAGAAACTGTATTATGAAGCCAAAAAACTTTGGAGTACTTTAAATTACATTTTGGGAAGAAAGATCGAATCAGATGGCTTATTCATCACAAAACCATTTGATGTTGCCAATTATTTTAATGATTACTTCATTGGCAAAGTGGGAAAACCTAGGCAGGAAATGCCAACAACGAACAATGAGCCATCATACTCATGCATAAAAACCTAATAATGAAAGAAAAGCATTGCAAGTTTGAATTTTGAAAGTTAGTGTGGGAGAGGTGGAAAACGTATTGTTATCGATCAATAATGACAAACCTCTTGGCATTAACAACTTAGATGGAAAGCTACTGAGGATGGTAGCTGACTCCATAGCCACTCCTATCTGTCATATCTTTAATCTGATCCCAGAGGAAAATCTTTGTCCTCAGACCTGGAGGGAAGCCAAATTCATTCTGCTACCCAAGAGTGGTAAAGGGGCCTTTACTGGTTCTAACAGCAGACCCATCAGCTTGCTGTCAGCTCTTACCAAACTGTTGGAAAACCTGTGTTTGACAAACTGAAAAGGGATAGGCTATCTATGTTAACATGCTGTATTTGTACATCGTCTGGGATATCATTAGCCCATAGAGGGATCAATGACGAGTTCAAGAGATTGTACCAGTCTCTATATACTTCTGAAAGTAAAGCGGATACATTGAAATTGGATGATTTCTTCCACTTACTTGCTGTGCCTTCGGTCAGCCGGGATTTGGTAAAAAAAATTAGAGCAGCCGATCACTGTTGAAGAATTATCTAATGCTGTCAAATGCCTTCAATCTGGGAGAAGCTTAGGGCCTGATGGCTACTCGGCAGAGTTTTATTAAAAGTTTATTTACAAAATAGCCCCTATTCTAATTGAAATGTACAATGAAGCATTTGTAAATGGTGTTCTCCCACAGACTCTCACTCAGGCAACCATTTGTCTTATTCTTGAAAAAATCAAAGACCCTCTTGACTGTGTATCATACCGTCCAATTAGCCTGCTAAATGTTGACTATAAAATTCTAGCCAAACTTCTGGCAACGCGTCTGGAAACAGTCATCCCATCAATTATCTCTCCGTATATCAAACAGGATTTATTAAAAATAGATGTCAATATTCAATGATTATTTAATATTATATATAATCCTTTTGTCACCAATACCTCTGAAGCCATTGTATCCCTGGATGTGGAGAAAGCGTTTGACTGGGTGGAATGGAAATACATTTTTTACACTCTAAATAAATTCGTCTTTGGCTCCAAATTGAGGGGATGAGACTTCTGTATTCATCCCCTCAAGCCTCTGTCAGGACCAATAACACTCAATCAGTTTGCTTCCCTTTGCAACGATCGACATGCCAGGGTTGGCCTTTAAGTCCCTTACTGTTTGCCCTCGCCATAGATCCACTTGCAATAGCACTTCGCTCCAACCCCCTTATCAAAGGTATAGTCAGATACGGACACGAACACAAACTGTCTTTATATGCAGATGATTTATTATTATACACATCCAACCTTTCTGTCTCTGTTCCTGCTGCCCTTGCCACTTTCGCATCCTTCGGTCACTTATCAGGGTATAAACTGAATCTCAGTAAAAGCCAATTGATGCGGCTTAATATGGCCACAAAAAAATTGGGGGAACATGTCACAATCAGATTTGAAAAGCTTTTTCAAGCCAACTTTGCTCCTCTTTTAACCTGTACTATGGATGATTTGGAACGCTGGTCTTTGTTACACCTCTACTTAGTCGCAATAATTAATTATATTAAAATGAATGCCCACCATAAATTCTTATATCTCCATCAGTGCCTTCCAATTGTGCCTTCCCAATACATTTTTCACAACGATCGATGGCCTAATACTACCCTTTATACGGGACAAAAAGCCCCCCAGGATACGAAAACAGCTTTTGCAGAGGCCCAAACCAGTCGGCGGTCTAGCTCTACCGGATTTCAGATTATATTATTGGGCCGCTAACCTTAGGATCATTCAGTACCTGTTGCAGAGCAGAGAGATATTCCCACCCCCAATTTGGCTCGAGATGGAGGCCATCTCATCTACACCGGCATCATTGTCTTCCCTCGCTTTCTCCTCCGTTACAGGCCCTTACTCCTCCTTCACCATCAATATATGTGTCAAAACAACATTGAAGATCTGGAATCAATTTAGGCGCCACTTTGGGTTTCAGACAACCTCTTATTTGGTAGCCTCAAACCCAGCTTTTCCCCCATCTATGGTTGATGGTTGCTTTCTCAACTTGGTCTAGTCTCGGTATTAAAAGATTCAGGGATCTGTATATTAACAATACATTTGAGTAGGTTTGAACAATTATCAGCTAAATTTGGTCTCCCCAGACATAATTTCTTTAGGTTCTTACAAGTCCCGAGTTATGTCCACAGCATAGATCCAGGATTCCCCACCCTTCCTGGTGAAACGCAGTTCGACACATTTCGTATCCCACTTTCTACTCAGAAAGGCACAGTGTCAATAATCTATAGTCAAATTTGCTCACTACAAACCGTCTCATTAAACAATATTAAATCCTCATGGGAGGAGGAACTGGGTGAAGAAATATCTGATGAACTATGGGAAGAGGCACTCAAAAAGATGCATAGCTCTTCTATTTGCGCTCGACACGGTTTCATTCAATGCAAACTCATTCATAGGGCCCACTGGACCAAAGCAAGATTATCCAAAATTGACAAGGATGTGAAAGCTAATTGTTTACGATGTAATCAGTGTCCTGCTAATCATATACACATGTTTTGGTGTTTCCCATCTCTTGTTGGTTTCTGTAAAGACATCTTTAACACACTCTCAGAATTAAGCTGCACACAGATTGAGCCAGACCCTTTTACTGCACTATTTGGTGTTTCCTTACCCACCATACAATTGACCAAAATGAATAAGGATGTAATTACCTTTGTCACTTTGTTAGCGAGACAATTCATTTTACTTAGATGGAAATCCTCTGCACCCCCTTCTCATGCTCTTTGGATTAAATCAATTTTGAATTGCATAAATTTGGAAAATATGAAACACACACTCAATGGGCCTGTAGACAAATTCTTTGAAATGTGGGCTCCCTTTTTTTCTTATGTTAAATGACTACATTTCCCTGCAGTTCCAGAGTGATATATATTTATATATTGGTGATGTAAGAGGCCTGGTATGTGCATACATGACATCTCGGATGTTAATGACTGTATTATCTGTGCTTGTTGACGTAAAACAACAGTATCAAAAAAGAAATACATTCTTGTCCTTTAATTCTTGTATTTTTTACGTCTGTCTCGCTCTCTGTTTTGCTGTATTGTTGTCTTTTATGTGTTGTTTTATATTACTACCAAATAACTTACAATTCAATAAACAAAGTTACACTTTTTTTTTTTTGCTGTTCTTGTCTATTATGTCATGTTTCATGTTTCTTGTGGACCCCAGGAAGAGTAGCTGCTACTTTTGCAACAGCTAATGGGGATCCTAATAAAATAACAACAATTCCAGCCCTTTACAGTGGGGCAAAAAAGTATTTAGTCAGCCACCAATTGTGCAAGTTCTCCCACTTAAAAATATGAGAGAGGCCTGTAATTTTCATCATAGGTACACTTCAACTATGACAGACAAAATGAGAAAACCAATCCAGAAAATCACATTGTAGGATTTTTAATGAATATATTTGCAAATGATGGTGGAACATAAGTATTTGTCACCTACAAACAAGCAAGATTTCTGGCTCTCACAGACCTGTAACTTCTTCTTTAAGAGGCTCCTCTGTCCTCCACTCGTTACCTGTATTAATGGCACCTGTTTGAACTTGTTATCAGTATAAAAGACACCTGTCCACAACCTCAAACAGACACACTCCAAACTCCACTATGGCCAAGACCAAAGCGCTGTCAAAGGACACCGGAAACAAAATTGTAGACCTGCACCAGGCTGGGAAGACTGAATCTGCAATAGGTAAGCAGCTTGGTTTGAAGAAATCAACTGTGGGAGCAATTATTAGGAAATGGAAGACATACAAGACCACTGATAATCTCCCTCAATCTGTGGCTCCACGCAAGATCTCACCCCGTGGGGTCAAAATGATCACAAGAACGGTGAGCAAAAATCCCAGAACCACACGGGGGGACCTAGTGAATGACCTGGAGAGAGCTGGGACCAAAGTAACAAAGCCTACCATCAGCAAGGGCATTGAAGATGAAACGTGGCTGGGTCTTTCAGCATGACAATGATCCCAACCACACCGCCCGGGCAACGAAGGAGTGGCTTCGTAAGAAGCATTTCAAGGTCCTGGAGTGGCCTAGCCAGTCTCCAGATCTCAACCCCATAGAAAATCTTTGGAGGGAGTTGAAAGTCTGTGTTGCCCAGCAACAGCCCCAAAACATCACTGCTCTAGAGGAGATCTGCATGGAGGAATGGGCCAAAATACCAGCAACAGTGTGTGAAAACCTTGTGAAGACTTACAGAAAACGTTTGACCTCTGTCATTGCCAACAAAGGGTATATAAACAAAGTATTGAGATAAACTTTTGTTATTGACCAAATACTTATTTTCCACCATAATTTGCAAATAAATTCATTAAAAATCCTACAGTGTGATTTCCTGCATTTTTTTCTCTCATTTTGTGTGTCATAGTTGAAGTGTACCTATGATGAAAATTACAGGCCTCTCATCTTTTTAAGTGGGAGAATTTGCACAATTGGTGGCTGACTAAATACTTTTTTGCCCCACTGTATGTATTCTGTGATAGCAGAATGCAACTCCACTAGCAACTCCACTATGCTACTTTCCGTTCACCTTCACCTTCACCCAACAATAAACAATATCTTGATTGTGAGGTTGAGTTGTTAAAAATAACAGGAACGCATACACACATTCAACCAAAATAGCAGTGTCTGCTTGCCTAAATGAAAAAGAGGATGTCAATGGTGCAGACTAACTTTAGCAACAGGATGTCACTGTTTCAGTTTCTCTGTGTGTGTGTCTGTGAGTGTGTGTGTGTCTGTGAGTGTGTGTGTGTTTGTATGCATGTATGAGTATGTCTGTGTGTGTTTGTGTCTGTGTGTCTGTGTGTGGTGGTAGGCTGTTGCAGCAGCACCCGAGAGAGAAAAACGATGGTTGTGAAAGCTAAGATGTCAACATAGACCAGAAGTTTGCCTTGTGTCTATTTTTAGCAACAGAAAAACGGAAGTGATAACTGTTAATCGTGTTAATATTATCATCGACTTTCCCCCTATTTTTGACACATTCTGATTAAATCTTATGTGTTCCATTTACCACACCAGGGAGAAAAACCATTTGGTGTTGCACACAGGGTGTGACCAAATTTGTGCTCTGTGCTTCAAATAGGACTACGACAACATTTCACTGACTGAGCACGCTACTTTATGTGGTCGTAAGGGTAGCCTACACTTGAAGCACTTTATGAGTGATAGAGATGTCTCCTATATGTGTCTCAAAAAGCACTTCATAACAATGCGGTCATAAAGTGTCCTTAATCACTTCAAAGTAGTGCAATACAGGTATACTTTACACAGACAGCCAAGTTCTACAAAAACTCACAAGTTCTCTGATTTATAAATATGATTGGCTGTATTTCATTTCTGTGGTTGGCATTTTCATGTTGAATGCAAAATGTAGCATACATGACATAAAGTATACTGTCGATAGTTGGTGTAGTGTTTCTGAGCGACATCATGGCTGTGGTTCCATGGTAAGAACACAGCTGGTGGTTGTTTGTTGTTCACTAGAGACTTCCTGATCGTTTCCTATCAGGGCATAATTTAGAGCTGGGAGACAACACCTTGTTAAGAAAAGACAAACTAACAAGCAGTAGTTTCAGACAGTGAGATACACAAACTAATAGTGTAATTATATAACGCTTGTGGAAAGCAGCATGTCACCAACATTGTTGCATCCATTTGACCAGGCAGAATGAAAGGCAATACATTTCTCAGTGACTCCGTGGTTGAGCAACTGCTCTCTCCTTGAGTGACAGGGGGTAGGAGCAGCATGAGAAGGAGTGAGGTTACTCAAGTAGCAAACGAGTAAACTATAAAAACGGACAGAGTTGCGTATCACATTTAACAAACCAAACATTGAAATACCGTTATAGAAGGTAAAGTCAAATTCAAGCCGGACTGTGAATTAATACCGGTATATAGTATACCGCCCAGCCCTAGCATAAATCAGTGGGCTCACGCTTTGTTTATAGTCGTCTGCTCTGTGTGTGTGTATGTGTGTGTGTCCGACCATTTCATCTGAAAACACACATCTCTTTATGCTGGTAATACACAGTGTTCTCATGCCTTTGGGTAATTCCTGTAGTAGCTGGTTTTGTTCTCAAGCATGAAGAGAAATGGCAACGTCAATAAATGTATCCATACTGAAGTACCACACTGAATCTTGTAGATAAAGTGCCTACTTCTTCAAATACCCAAATCAAGATGGAAAACAAACATGTACTGTAGCTGTACACACACACATAAACACACACACTCACTCATGCACACACTGATGTGAGTTCACAGAAATACCAATGTGTCTGGATGGAATAAGATCAGGTGATGCTGGTCACACCTGGGCATCCTCGTCTGTCATCCTGGTTGAGTCTTACCTCACTGACATTTAAGGCAGGGTGCAAGTGACAGCCCAGAGAGAGGGGTATTTGTTTTTTTGGGAATTTTATTAGGATCCCCATTAGCTGTTGCAAAAGCAGCAGATACTCTTCCTGGGGTCCACACAAAACATGAAACATTACATAATACAGAACAGTAATAGACAAGAACAGAACTACGTAGCCTACATATCTATACAGTGGTTCCTCTTTCCTCCTAAAAGTTGCAGCATACTGCGGCACAGCTTGCATGTTGCCGCAGAATTCTATGGTAAGTTGGTGCCATTAATGCTAGTTGACGCTAGTTTGACCACCAGAGGCCATATTTGAGAAGTATTTGATAGCCTTCAATAATGGCTGTACTAGAGAATGCGGACACGTGGGAGACCGAAGTTCAATTCCCCGATGGGGAGGCAGGAGTAGGCTGTCCTTGTAAATAAGAATTTGACTTGCTGAGTTAAATAAAGGTTACACTAAGAGCATAACTTTTCTGCACCGTCATTTTCTAATTCTAGTCTAACCAATATCCAAATGGAGATTAAGTGAAAATAAAAATCTAATTGATTTCTCAAGACCAGTTCCCATGCTTGTCTCAGAGCAGCTCGAATCGGTGCTGAAATAGTTGTAGGCTTTTGCTTCAAATCCTATTGCTTCTAACTTCAATATGCTCTTTAAATAAATAAGACCTACACCACTTTTAACAGCACATTACTCAACACCAGTGAGACACCTCCAGGCTGTGTAAGGGCTATTTGACCAAGGAGAGTGATGGAGTGTTGCATCAGATGACCCGGCCTCCAGAATCACCTGACCTCAACCTAATTGAGATTGGAATGAGATTGGAATGAGTTGGACCGCAGAGTGAAGGAAAAGCAGGCAACGAGTGCTCAGCATATGTGGGAGCTCTTTCAAGACTGTTGAATAAGCATTCCTCATGAAGCTGGTTGAGAGAATGCCAAGAGTGTGCAAAGTGGTTATCAAGGCAAAGGGTGGCTACTTTGAAGAATCTAACATCTAAAATATATGTTAACTTTTTTGGCTACTACATGATTCCATGTCGCCTACGGTAGACCTACAGTATATCGAAAAACATGACGTGACTCTCCACCAATAATTACATATAGAGGATTGGAGGATTCTAAATTCAAATCAAAACCTACCTCATGGGTCTCCCGGTGGCGGCCGGCACGGGTATCGAACCTGTAGCAACCCATTTTGCACTGCGGGAACCCCCATCCACTCCGGAGCCCCCATCCACAAAGTATCAAAATACAGAGAGGTGTTGGTAAAGGTATACAGTATTGTCCTTCTAATAGCCCATAATGGGCTATTATAATACTGTACATGGTGTCCAGGTCAGAATAACCAAAACATTTCTTTATTAAAGACTGTACGAAAGAATATTGAATGAGTGAGTCATCGAGCCATGAATGGGTGAGTCACTCAGCTTTATGTAGGTGCCTGTCATCAACTTGATAATATATAACGATATTTTGGAGGTTATTTCGAAAGAGAGCGATTGTAATCTGAATAAAGGCCAAAATAATATTTGTAAAGGCCAAAACATGGATCTCTTTTTTTAGACGGAGAGAAACGCTGGGAGAATTGTGCGCCACCCATAAAGGCTAAAATATATAGCCCTGCTAATAGCCATAATGGTGCTGTACAACGTGACCATGTGTTTGAAAGAGTATTTTCCAATAAGCAACCATTTGTTTACCTTCATTAGACAACTTTGTTACAATATTTCTGTAATTCACTGATTTATTCCCATAGTAATTTGTTATGTATCCATAACTAAATAAACATCAGCATTTTGAAAGCGTATTTTTATCATTATTTTATTAACGAAAGCATAAAGATGTTGATGAAGAAATACTGTACTGCTGTTTTGAGTTAGAAATGCAACACTTCAGAGTACTTAAGCATCGAATACATCGCAGGTAGGGGGATGTTCACATCGACAGTAGCCGGGCTATAAAGAGTATTGTTCTGCTAATTGGGTGTTTGAAAACCTGTTTTCAAAATGCCACCAGCTGTCCATTACTACTGTAATGATGGAAACCCCTCTGGGTTTCCGTCAGGGTGGAATGGAAAATATGGTGCTGTACAACGTGATGGTTGGGAGTACAGTACTGGGCTATTTAGCTAAAGAATCCAGTGTCCTGCGAGCACGCAGGAGACCTGGGTTCAATTTCCCGACAGAGTGGGCTGTCCTTGTAAATAAGAATTTGTTCTTAACTGACATTTCTACACCCTGATCTAACAAATACCCAAACGGAGATTCAGTGAAAATAAAAATAGCATTGATTTATCAAGACCATGTAACGGTTCTCTTGTGGTGAAGGAGAGTCGGACCAAAATGCAGCATGTAGATTTCGATCCATGTTTAATAAACAAACGTAAAACACGAATCAATTATAAACACTACAAAACAAAGAACATAATGAACGTAACGAAAACCGAAACAGCCTATACTTGTGTAACCTAACACAGAGACAGGAACAAGGACACTGAGGACAATCACCCACAAAACCCAACACAAAACAGGCTACCTAAATATGGTTCCCAATCAGAGACAATGACTAACACCTGCCTCTGATTGAGAACCATATCAGGCCAAACATAGAAATAGACAAACCAGACACACAACATAGAATGCCCACCCAGTTCACTCCTGACCAACACTAAAACAAGGAAAACACATACGAATGATGGTCAGAACGTGACAGTACCCCCCCCCCCCCCCCCCCCCAAGGTGCGGACTCCGAACGCACAACCTAAACTTATAGGGGAGGGTCTGGGTGGGCATCTGTCCGCGGTGGCGGCTCTGGCGCTGGACGTGGACCCCACTCCATAATTGTCTTAGTCCACCTCCTTAGCGTCCCTTGAGTGGCGACCCTCGCCGCTAACCTTGGCCTAGGAAACCTAACAACGGACCCCACTGGACTGAGGGGCAGCTCCGGACTGAGGTAGCTCAGGACTGAGGGGTAGCTCGGGACTGAGGGGAAGCTCAGGACTGAGGGGAAGCTCAAGAGGAAGCTCAGGACTGAGAGGAAGCTCAGGACTGAGAGGAAACTCCGGCAGGTTGATGGATCTAGCAGATCCTGGCTGGCTGGTGGTTCAGGCAGATCCTGGCTGACTGGCAGATCCTGGCTGAATGGCGAATCCTGGCAGACTGGCGGATCCCGGCAGACTGGCAGTTCTGGCAGATCCTGGCTGACTGGCGGATCCTGGCAGACTGGTGGATCCTGGCGGATCTAACTGATCCTGGCAGACTGGCGGCACTTGCGGCGCTGAACAGACTGGCGGCACTGGCGGCGCTGGGCAGACTGGCGGCACTGGCGGCGCTGGGCAGACTGACGGCACTGGCGGCGCTGGGCAGACTGACGGCACTGGCTGCGCTGGGCAGACTGGCGGCACTGGCTGCGCTGGGCAGACTGGCGGCACTGGCGGCGCTGGGCAGACTGGCGGCACTGGTGGCGCTGGGCAGACTAGCGGCGCTGGGCAGACCGGCGGCACTGGGCAGACTGGCGGCACTGACGGCGCTGGGCAGACTGGCGGCACTGGCGGCGCTGGGCAGACTGGCGGCACTGGAAGAGTCTGGTTGACTGGCGGATCTGGAAGAGTCTGGCTGACTGGCGGATCTGGAAGAGTCTGGCTGACTGTCAGATCTGGAAGAGTCAGGTTGACTGGCAGATCTGGAAGAGTCTGGCTGACTGGCGGATCTGGAAGAGTCTGGCTGACTGGCGGATCCAGGCAGACTGACGGATCTGGCTGCTCCATGCTGACTGGCAGCTCTGGCTGCTCCACGCTGACTGGCGACTCTGGCTGCTCCATATAGGCTGACAGCTCTGGCGGCTTCTTACAGACTGGCAGCTCTGGCGGCTCCGTGCAGACTGGCAGCTCCTTGCAGACTGGCAGCTCCTTACAGACTGGCAGCTCCTTGCAGACTGGCAGCTCCTTGCAGACTGGCAGCTCCTTGCAGACTGGCAGCTCCTTGCAGACTGGAAGCTCCTTGCAGACTGGCAGCTCCTTGCAGACTGGCATCTCTGTCTGCTCCATGCAGACTGACATCTCTGGCTGCTTCATGCAGACTGACATCTCTGGCTGCTCCACGCAGACTGACAGCTTCATGCAGACTGACAGCTCTGGCTGCTCCATGCAGACTGGCAGCTCTGGATGCTTCATGCAGACTAACAGCTCTGGCTGCTCCATGCAGGCTGGCAGCTCTGGCTGCTCCATGCAGGCTGGCAGCTCTGGCTGTGCTGAACAGGCAGGAGACTCCAGCAGCGCTGTAGAGGAGGAAGGCTCCAGCAGCGCTGAACAAGCGGGAGACTCCGGCAGCGCTGGAGATGAGGAAGGCTCTGACAGCGCTAGATAGGCGGGAGACTCCGACAGCGCTGGAGAGGCGAGGCGCACTGTAGGCCTGATGCGTGGTGCTGGCACTGGTGGTACTGGACCGAGAACACGCACAGGAAGCCTGGTGCGGGGAGCTGCCACCGGAGGGCTGGTGTGTGAAGGTGGTACTGGATAGACCGGACCGTGCAGGCGCACTGGAGCTCTTGAGCACCGAGCCTGGCCAACCTTACCTGGCTCGATGCCCACTCTAGCCCGGCCGATACGAGGAGCTGGAATATACCGCACCGGGCTATGCACCCGCACTGGGGACACCGTGTGCACCACTGCATAACACGGTGCCTGCCCGTTCTCTCTAGCCCCCCGGTAAGCACAGGGAGTTTGCGCAGGTCTCCTACCTGGCGTAGCCATACTCCCTGTGAGCCCCCCCCCCAATACATTTTTGGGGCTGACTCTCGGGCTTCCATCCGCTCTGCCGTGCTAGCCCCTCATAATGCCGCCTCTCTGCTTTTGCTGCCTCCAGCTCGGCTTTGAGGCGACAATAATCTCCAGGCTGTTCCCAGGGTCCTCTCCCATCTAGAATCTCCTCCCAAGTCCATTTCTCCAAGTAGTGCAGCCTCTCCCACTGTAGTTGCTGCTGCTCCTGCTGCTGCTGCCTCTGTTGCCTCTCCTGCGGCTCCTGCCTGTTGACACGCTGCTTGGTCCTGTTGTGGTGGGTGATTCTGTAACGGTTCTCTTGTGGTGAAGGAGAGTCGGACCAAAATGCAGCGTGTAGATTTCGATCCATGTTTAATAAACAAACGTAAAACACGAATCAATTATAAACACTACAAAACAAAGAACGTAATGAACGTAACGAAAACCCAAACAGCCTATACTTGTGTAACCTAACACAGAGACAGGAACAAGGACACTAAGGACAATCACCCACAAAACCCAACACAAAACAGGCTACCTAAATATGGTTCCCAATCAGAGACAATGACTAACACCTGCCTCTGATTGAGAACCATATCAGGCCAAACATAGAAATAGACAAACCAGACACACAACATAGAATGCCCACCCAGCTCACGTCCTGACCAACACTAAAACAAGGAAAACACATACGAATGATGGTCAGAACGTGACAGACCAGTTACCATGCTTATCTCAGAGCAGCTCGAAACGGTGCTGAAAAAGTAGGCTATTGCTTCTAACTTCCAAAATGCTCTTTTAATAAATATGACCTACACCACTTTTAACAGCATATTACTCAACACTAGACTCATGTTATTGGTGGAGAATCACGTAATTTCAAAGAAATATGGCATGACTCTCCACCAATAATTACATACAGAGGATTGGAGGATATTTCTGTAATTCAGGGATATTTATTCCCATAGTAATTCGTAATGGATCCATAACTAAATAAACATCAGCATTTTGAAAGAGTATTTTTATCATTATTTTATTAATGAAGCATAAAGATGCCATTAGTTACATTGTTTTAGTTTGAATGTGGAGACTTGCACTAAGAACAGAACAGCAGGAATATTTCCCTAGTCGGAGCTATTATTAGTGCAAACCCCCTTAAATATTTTGGAGATAATTTTGTTTTCAAATAATGTAAAATGAGTGAGAAAAAGGCCATTCTTGAACATGGGGTGAGACATTGTTACTAATTTGTAAATAAAACCAGTTTGTTATTTAGAATGATTTCTGTTTTTGGAGGGAGAAAAACAAAAAACCTACAGTCATCTCTTGGGTCTCCCAGTCGAGGACGGCACGGATATTGAACCAGACTATGTAGCAACACAGCTTGCACTGCTATGCAGTGTCTTAGACCATTGCACCACTCAGGCGCTGTACACCGTGACCGGTTGGGAGTGGGCTACAGTACAACAGTAACAGCAAAATAATCCTAACAAAATCAAATAAGAAAAACCTTAGTGTAACTACAGTGTTAGTAAGTAATATTGAAGTCGAGCACAATTATCAGTTTCTATTTAGCTTTATGTCGCCCATTTATTGTCAGTTAGAGACACAGTAGGACCCAAAAGCATAATCAGTGCTCTAACTCACCCTTGCGCTGGTCTGGAGCAATGAAGCGGTGACACAGGGTACCATACAAAACCACAAATTACCTCTAAGTCCCAAGGTGTAAGCTCACAACTTCTAAAGGAGGAACCACTGTACATACACACAAACTATCTAGGTCAAATAGGGGAGAGGCGTTGTGCCGTGAGGTGTTGGTTTATCTGTTTTTTGAAACCAGGTTTTCTGTTCATTTGAGCAATAATGTGACGCAACGGAGTTCCAATGCAATAATAGCTCTATATAATACTTTACGTTTTCTTGAATTTGTTCTGGATTTGGGGACTGTGAAAAGTCCCTTGGTGGCATGTCTGGTGGAGTAAGTGTGATTGTCAGAGCTGTGTGTAAGTTGACAATGCAAGCAATTTGGGATTTTCAACACATTCATGTTTCTTATTAAAAACATTTGGATTAAAGGGGGTGATAGACGGAGAGAGAGAATGAGACCTACACTCGAGATTCAGTACACTCTTACCTCTTTCAATTTCAACCTGGATCCTCTCTCTCTCTTTCATTCTCTCTGTCT
The DNA here is from genome assembly GCF_002021735.2 of Oncorhynchus kisutch. NCBI lineage: Eukaryota > Metazoa > Chordata > Actinopteri > Salmoniformes > Salmonidae > Oncorhynchus > Oncorhynchus kisutch. The sequence continues at coordinate 50,639,705 of NC_034174.2, forward strand.
CTAAAAAACGCACATGCATGTAAACACACATACAGACACAGAACCAATGTTACCCACACTTAAGACACTCCACACCGTAGCTCTCATGGCTCTTACTAGTTATTATGGCGATGTAATGAGGGTTTATTATACTAAAATGTAATAGTTATTCCAGGTGTTTCAATCTTACTTGCCCCAAACCCCATTTCAAGAGTTTTCCAGATGTACTGGAATCTGTTGTTTGGTGATGGGGCTGTGTGTCATGCATATTTGACCTGCAGTAATACGTGTGTGGGTGTGTTTTCCCTCTGAAAGTACTGTTTGACTGAACCGTCTCGCAGACGTCTCTCTCTTAGTCATTTCTCCACTCGGGGTACATATTCATAAATTGTCTCAGAGTAGGAGTGCTGATCTTGGATCAGTTTTTCCTTTCCGATCATAATGAATACAATTCCATTGACGATTGCATACTGTCATTTTGGACCAATGCTATTTGGGTAACTCTTCTACCCAGTATTATAACGCACCACGAATCTTATTAATAGGTATTTATAAGTGTATTCATACATTATAAACTGGTGGCTCATAGAAAACGATATGGTAAAGAGTTAGGAACATTGTTTACTCCTACTATTCACTAATACTGTCTTAATGAACTCCTACTGTTCACTAGGTCATAAATGGTAGTGTAAGTGTTATGAAGGTGACTCATGGACTTGTGTCACGGTAAAGAGTGCTGGACATTGTGTAGCAAGCTATACAGATAGATCACTAAGGTTTTATGATGGAGGATTTCCATTTGTTTTGACAGTGAGCCCCTTAATCCTTACCTGTCCTACCTAGCTGAACGGGGTATGCCAGTGTTAGGACACGGGCCCTCTACGGGAAGTATGTGAGTAATGCTGCTGACTAATGTTTGTCATGGCATTCAGAAACCGTGGTACATTTCCATCATATTCCTCCACTCCCACCCTGAGGGGAAAGGTGGCTCCACCCTCGATTTCTGTCCTTTCTATCTGCAGTGTTTTTAATGAATCCTTCCATACAAGGACATAGAAACTGTTTGGAGGAAGAGCCAATGTCTCAATCCTTTCGACACCTAAACATGGCTTGGTGTCAGTTGAATCAATAAACGAATCTACACTGAACAAAAATATATACGCAACATGCAACAACTTCAAAAATGTTACTGAGTTACGGTTCATATAAGAAAATCTGTCAATTGAAATGATGTCCTAATCTAGGGATTTCACATGACTGGGAATACAGATGTGCATCTGTTGGTCAAAGATACCTTAACGGCTGCGAGAAGTTGCTGGATATTGTCGGGAACTGGAACACACTGTCGTACACGTCAATCCAGAGCATCCCAAACATGGTCAATGGGTGGCATGTCTGGTGAGTATGCAGGCCATGGAAGAACTGGGACATTTTCAGGATCTCGTCATGGTACCTCTGTGCATTCAAATTGCCATCGATAAAATGCAATTGGGTTTGTTGTCCGTAATTTATGCCTGCCCATACCATAACCCTCCCGCCACCTTGGGGCACTCTGTTCACAACGCTGATATCATCAAACCGTTCACTCACACGACGCCATACACAGTATCTGCCATCTGTCCGGGGCAGTTGAAACCAGCATTCATCCGCGAAGAGTGCATTTCTCAAGTGTGCCAATGGCCATCGAAGGTGAGCATTTACCCACTGAAGTTGGATACAATGCCGAACTGCATTGTATCCAAGGTCAAGACCCTGGTCAAGGTCAAGACCCTGGTGAGGACAAGGAGCATACAGATGAGCTTCCCTCAAACTGTTTCTGACAGCTTGTGCAGAAATTCTTCGGTTGTGCAAACCCACAGTTTCATCAGCTGTCCGGGTGGCTGGTCTCAGACGATCCCACAGGTGAAGAAGCCAGATGTGGAGGTCCTGTGCTGGCTTACTTTCACGTACGTGGTGTAAGGTCGGTTGGATGTACTGCCAAATTATCTAAAACAAGAAATGGTAGAGAAAGAACATTCAATTCTCTGGCAACAGCTTTGGTGGACATTCGTGCAGTCAGCATGTCAATTGCACGCTCCCTCAAAACTTAATTAAATAGTACCCGCAAAAAACCAGTCTCAACGTCAACAGTGAAGAGGCGACTCCGGGATGCTGGCCTTCTAGGCAGAGTTCCTCTGTCCAGTGTCTGTGTACTTTTCTTTTTATTGGCCAGTCTGAGATATGACTTTTTCTTTGCAACTCTGCCTATTAGGCCAGCATCCCGGAGTCGCCTCTTCACTGTTGACGTTGAGATGGGTGTTTTGCGGGTACTTTTTAATGAAGTTGCCAGTTGAGGACTTTTGAGGTGTCTGTTTCTCAAACTAGATACTCTAATGTACTTGTCCTCTTGCTCAGTTGTGCACCGGGGCCTCCCATTGCCCTTTCTATTCTGGTTAGGGACCGTTTGCGCTGTACTGTGAAGGGAATGGTACGCAGCGCTGTACGAGATCTGCAGTTTGTTGGCAATTTCTCGCATGGCATAGCCATCATGTCTCAGAACAAGAATAGACTGACAAGTTTCAGAAGAAAGTTCTTTGTTTCTGGCCATTTTGAGCCTATAATCAAACCCCCAAATGCTGATGCTTAAGATACTCACTAGTCTAAAGAAAGACCGTTTTATTTCTTCTTTAATCAGGACAACAGTTTTCAGCTGTGGTAACATAATTGCAAAATGGTTTTCTAATGATCAATTAGCATTTTAAAATTATAAACTTGGATTAGCTAACACAACGTGCCATTGGAACACAGGAGTGATGGTTGCTGATAATGGGCCTCTGTACGCCTATGTAGATATTCCATAAAAATTCTGCCGTTTCCAGCTACAATAGTCATTTACAACATAAAAAATGTCTACACTGTATTTCTGATCAATTTGATGTTATTTTAAATGGACAATTTTTTTTGCTTTTCTTTAAAAAACAAGGACATTTCTAAGTGACCCCAAACTTTTGAAGGGTAGTGTATGTATGTGAAGTGTTATGTGACAAAACTGGACATTTTAGAGTGATCTTTCATTGTCCCCAGCACAAGGTGTACCTGTGTGAAAATCATGCCTTTTAATCAGCTTCTTGATATGCCACACCTGTCAGCTCAATGGATTTTCTTGGCACAGGATAAATGCTCACTAACAAGGATGTCAACAAATTTGTGCACAACATTTTAGAGAAGTAAGCTTTTTTGTGCGTTTGGAAAATGTATGGGATCTTTTATTTCATGTTGTGTTGATATTTTTATTGAGTATAATATAATATGGCCCCTTTTTGTCCCGTGAATTTAGCTACCATCATGGGCAATATTTGTTATGATTTGTCACAGTCAGGTTCTCTTCCATCATTGCACTATATACATTATATGGTTGATTTACATGATTTATATGCCTACACTAACTACACACAAACGTGTCACTACATAACAAAAATGACACACCTGTTCTTCTGAGGGGCATATCCTTGCGTTGGTCACATAGTGGACGATGGACATCAGGGGTCACCATGTGAGGCTTTGTTGTCATGTCAGGATCTGGCGCCAATTCCTGACTAAAATAACGTTCATGATTCGACAAGTAGTTAACTTTGATGCCCACTAAATGTTCATTCAATGACCCGTGACTCAAAATAAGTCAGAAAGACTTCTGGGACGATTGTTGCGGGTCATGACACTGAGTTTGGTTTTATTGTCTCGCACTCTCTGGCTAAATTTAGCCTTGTTTCTGGTAAAAGCTTGATAGAGGTGACAAATGCATGCATATGACTCAAATGCCTTTGCCACACATAGTTCTAATCCCCTCTTCTCCCCCTCACTTCCTTAGTTCTTTCGTTATTTTGTGGCAACCTTTCTTTCTTCACTTTCTCTCTTTCCTCTCCTTTCACTGAATGCAATTTTGGGACAGTGGCCAAGTCCCTTAGAGCAGGCTGACGTGAATGAAGTACGACTGTTATTTTAAAGTCAAGTACATAATGCACACAAATATGGACAGACTCTCAACACACACACTTTACATACACTGACTCACGTTATCCGACGATGACTGGCCTGTTGTAAGGACTGGACATGCCGTGCTATGCCTAGCTAGTAGATACTCTCTTACACTTGATCATCAGCCCATTTTTTGTTTTGCTCTAAGCTAGTTGTTCATTGCCCTGGATCATCTAAATACTTGGACAAAGACCAGGTGTTGGATAGGGTTATGGTTGTTGCTATGGTGTGTGTGTGCGCGCATGTGCGTGCGTGAGCGCGTGTGTGCGTGTGTGTGTGTGTGTGTGCGTGTGTATTTGTGTGTGTGTGTGTGTGTGTGTGTGTGTGTGTGTGTGTGTGTGTGTGTGTGTGTGTGTGTGTGTGTGTGTGTGTGTGTGTGTGTGTATGTGTATGTGTGTGTGTGTGCGTGTGCATACCATCTTTGGTATGTTTTCATCACACAAGTCTAGACTATTCCATGGGGTCAGTCATCCCTTTTCAAGTGTGGCCCGGTATGGACATCAGCATGGGGGCCTTGACTGGGCGGTGACAAGAAACAACACAAAGGAATGAGAGAGAAAAAGAGAGGACAGAAAGGGAGAGCTTGAGAGTCATGGCAGGGTTTTCTATTTGGGGGATTTTGTCCCAATAGCAGGGACAGTCCGGAGACCAATTGACGTGGTTCAGTCTGGTGCTTAGAATGCAGCACCTCAGCTTCGGTTCATTCCTAGTTTACCCATTCTGCAGTCTAATTGTCCAATCTAACAAAGAAAGCCTTGGATCTTCATCACTAATAATCTCCCTCTTTCTTTTACCTCCTCTCTTCCTCCCTCCCTCTCTCCATAGTGGATGGGCTAATCCCTCGCGAGGCTTCGTCACCACTCCGGCCGGTGCGGCCCATGGACCTGCGTACCCAGGGGCTGGTGCGACCCAGGCCGGACTCAGCCATGCTGGCCCCCCACCTCCCCCCATTCCTGGGGGCCTTCTCAGCCCAGCACTGTGCCAAGTACTCCCAGCAGCTCCTGCCACAGCACATCCAGGTGAGCATCCCTTCCATAGAGATGGATAGAGAGCACACTTCCAACCTAGCCTGCTTTAAAATGTAAATAGTCCTCAACTGCGCTGTCAAAGCGGCCACAAAAGAAATCAATGGCAAAGATAGGTGTGCCCTCTTTCCATATAATCCCTCTCTTTCCATTGACTGATATCACTTCCTAAATATAGTCTTCACTGCACCCAAATGAATGGGAATGTTAATGGTTTCGTTTCAGTACGAATTTGACAGGGAGCAGAGTCGGCAGGAGAAAGAGCAGGAGAAGAGACAGGAGCTGCAGCAGCTGATGCACAAGGATAAGAGCGAGCAGAGTAAGTTACAGCGCCCCATAGCTGTGTGGAGGAAAAATGGCATGCAATAGAAATGAGTGCAACGTTATCAGTATGTCATGTATAAGGATCGCTTACAGTACCATGTAAACTATGATGACCATGAATGTCTTTTTAGAAATGCAATGTATGATGACAGCAGTGCGATCTTGTAGGTAGTTTAGGTGTTTGTGCACATGGTTTTCGGTTGTTTATTTTTGAGGCCCCACTATGATCCTCAGAATGTGGTTGTCTGTAACAGAGGGAGTTCCTTTAGATTAGTCACAGTCTATTTTCACATGAAACCTAAGTCAGAAAAAGGAAGCAAGTCACTTAATAATTGTAAATGTCATGTTGTTTGTTGTCTTTTACTTTCGGGAAGGAAGTGCCTACTAAAGAATGTGACCTAGCTATCTGTCAGTCACCAAATTCCTAAGAACCCGCCATTCAAAGTTCAGCTTCAATAAATTGTCCTTGAATAACTTGCATTATCCAAGTCATAGCAGTCAGATCTGACTAGTAATTACAAGGGAAATGCCTAGCATCTTTCCTCTTTATCTAATGTTGAAATCTTAGGGAGAGCACAATGAGTACTCAGTCTAGTAGATTATATATATTTGACTCAGAGTGAAACTGCTTGTCAGCTATTATACAATACAGATAAAATCAGTATATTGGAATATATTGTTTGTGTCCCTCCGCTAACCCAAATAGATTGAGATTCAGTCCATTTAGAATGCTGCGCCTAGCTTTGGTTCATTTCCAGGTTCTTGTCTCTGATTGGGTGACTCTGTTGACGGACAGGTGCTGTGGCCAGTCCCCTGGTGAAACAGAAACTCAGAAGCCAAATCCTGAAGAGGAAGGAGCAGGCCGCCCTGGAGAGGACCGCCTCCAACCTCTTCAGCAGCACCACGCCCAGGGGTTACAGGTGAGAGACAAGCCAGGAAAGACGTTGATTAAAGTTTCTACAGAAACGTTTTTTTTTTTTGCATTCGATTGAAAAAAAACGTGTTTTTTTTTAAGTGACCGCAAGAGAGCTGTATCCACTCGTGAAAATACACTGTTATTAGACTCCCGTGGCTTTGGTGGGAGTACCATCTTGTTCTTTTCACCTTTCCAATCTTGTCCCACAAATGATCCTCATAAGAGATGGAAGTAAGGAAGATTTACCTCTAAGACAATTTGGATAAGCCCGAGTGACTCATTAGATTAGGTGATAGGTGAAATAAGCCTGGCTGACTGACTCACTAACTTATATCAATGGTTGTGCCGCAGGTGAAGCATTATTTCACAATACAATATTTTACTGTCCATTTTCATCAAAATGATTGTTGTGAGGTCACCAGGACATACACAAAATTGATACAGCACAATACAACAAAAACTTAACAATGATTGTTCATGGTTTTGGTGGATGACTCTCAACTGGCTGTTTAGGGAATTGGCCCCAGATCCTGACATGACCCCAAAGCCTCACATGGTGACCCCTGATGTCCATCATCCACTATGTGACCAACGCAAGGACATGCCCCTCAGAAGAACAGGTGAGTCATTTTTTTTAATGTAGTTTGTACTTTCTTTGTAGAGACATTTGTACTTTGTACAGTACAGTTAGAACAAGATAATTTCCTGTTCTCACTATGGTGTCATGAGGTGACACTATGGTGTCATGCAGTTGACTCCTGACAATGGTTTGGGGGTCTGCCATCAATGGCGGGCTAAACTGGAGCACAGGAGTGCTGATCTAAGATCGGTTTTGCCTTTGAGTACGTCATGAATAAGATTACATGGACAGGGGGGTGGACCTGATCCTAGCACTCATATACTCACTTTATGAATACCGGCCCAGGTATTCCAGAGCAAATGAAGGTACTACATGCCTTTTAACACAGAGTAGGTAACGCTTGAGAAGCAAAATACAGATTCATTTTAAAAGGAGCCATATCACATTACTTCCATTTGTAGTTGTCCGGTGAGTTATGCAGCTCGATGCATGTTAACACACATATACCGAACATTGATGTAGAGAGAGACAGACACAGAAAGAGACAGAGACAAAGTGGGAGTCACCAAGCCTACAAGGAAGGAAAAATAACACTGGAGAGAGAGAGAGAGAGAGAGAGAGCGAGAGAGAGAAAGACCAAAAGCTATTACGTAACTAAAGTATGTGTAAAATGAACCACGTGTGAGAATCTCAGACATGTCTGTCTGACTGACTGGGCGTGTGAATGACGTGCGGACATAGAGGTGAATAGAGGCCAAACTTTCCACCATGCACAAATGAACTAATAGGATAGAGATAGTCCTCAATGCCATGGTCACAGAGTTGAACAATTGCAAAGGTGTGGCCTCTTTCCATTATATGCATAAGTACTACTAAGGAGTGGTCCCTACTAAACTATGTCACCTGGAGGACTATTGCAATGCCATTATTTACCTGTGTTACCCTAGCAGCATTGGCCATTTGCGGCTACACACCCCTCTGCCTCTGTATTAAAATCCGACAACAATACCATACTGTCATGGGTGTCTTTTGTCTGTGCTAAGCCGCTCGCTGATTGATCGTTTGGTTAGGCCTATTGTGGTCATTGCCAAAGTAAACATGAAACTTTTGGCACTGCTGTCAACTCTTTTGTTATTTGTTCAGCTGGGGTGTAGAAGAGCTTTTGGGTTTTGTTATGTAGAAGGGTATTGCTTTATGCTGGCATAGCACATTATGGATTTGTAGCCATTTTTAGTTTAATACTGTTGGGGTCGGTTATGGAATGGCGAAGGAGGAATTCAGATATTCGGCACAATCTACTTTTTTTGTGTGTGTGTGTGTGTGTGTGTGTGTGTGTATTTGCATGTACGTGTGTGTGCGTTAATTAATGCGTGTGTGTGTTCGCGTGCGTCTGCGCATGTTTGCTCGTGTGTGTGTGTGTGTTCAGCCTCGGAGCCCATCCTGAAGGTGAAGAGTAAACTGAAGAAGCACATCAACTCCAGACAGAACCCTCTCCAACGCAAAACCAGTGCTCCCCCTACTGTCAAGCACAGAACGCCGGACACTCAGGGTAACGTAGTCCTTCCTGCCTTGTTGTGTACACCATCTATCAAACCAACCTCTATCTCTTCCTGGTGCTGTAGCCACAGTGTCTGAGCACTTTGGCCTCGGCCTAACACTAACATTCCTGGGTCGTATTCATTAGGGCACAAAGTAGAATATATATTTTTTCTCAGTGGTAAATGTAAACAAGCATTTCCTATTGGACAATTTCAGGTAAATGTAAACAAGCATTTCCTATTGGACAATTTCAGTGAGTTTACATCCCTTTGGTGCCAAATGAATATGGCCAGGGTCTTGTTGATGAAGTGATTAGTTGAATCAGGTGTGTTAGTGCTGGGCGGACTAGTGTTTGTGTACCGCCACTAACACACACACACACAAATCTGTTATCCTATATGTCAGTATCTCTTTGGCTGATTGGCTATCCCTCCCTTCCATCATGCAGACTATTCCCCCAGCAGCAGTAGCACTCCAGTGTCGGGGTGCAGCTCGCCCAATGACAGCCTCCTCTCGGATAGCCCACTTACTACCGGACTGGCCCACGAGGTGAGCCCCACTCAACCCCCCTCCACCCTTCGCACCTCTCTCCTCCAACCCCACTGTACTCCCAAGTACAATATAAGTATATTGTAACAATGAGTAATTACAATACTGGTAACTATAAGAATAATTTCACAGTAAAAATGATCACACTAATGTTAAGTGTGACCCAGTTTATGTATATAATATGTTATTGTATTTTTTTTTAAAGAAGCTAAAACTGATTTTAATTCATGAAATCTGTTCCAAAGCATTCCCATCAATAAAAAACGAGACATAAGTGATCGTATCTCGATGTAATCAAGATATTAAATAATTGTTATTTTCAAATACAATTTATTTTTGGGCTTAGTTGTGGTCAATTTGCAGTGTACAAATGATTATAATTATGTTCCGGCCGCACGACCATCCGCTCCAACAATAATTGGCCCGCGACTGAATCTAGTTGCCTACCTCTGCAGTATAGTATGTGCCTGTTCTGCTCAACTCCCCGTCTATCCAACAAGCATCAACAGAATTAACACTTCCATACCTGATTGAGCCATTTCGTACCACGCACAATGTCACACGATGTCACATTCACTACCATATTAGAACACACACTAGATACAGTATCACAGTTGCTTCAGAATCTCAGTATAAGAACAACATGAGTGTCAGGGCCAGAATTGGTTATGGATTCCCACGAAGTTTAGTGAGGTGTGTGTGTTCAGGTTTAAAATAACTTTATTAGCTGTAAATGGCGTTCAACATGTTTCCTCACGTGGAATTGTATTCCTTTACTACAACAGATACAGTGGGGAGAAGTATTTGATACACTGCTGATTTTGCAGGTTTTCCTACTTACAAAGCATGTAGAGGTCTGTAATTTGTATCATAGGTACACATCAACTGTGAGAGACGGAATCTAAAACAAAAATCCAGAAAATCACATTGTATGATTTTTAAGTAATTCATTTGCATGTTATTGCATGACATAAGTATTTGATCACCTACCAACCAGTAAGAATTCCGTCTCTCACAGACCTGTTAGTTTTTCTTTAAGAAGCCCTCCTGTTCTCCACTCATTACCTGTATTAACTGCACCTGTTGGAACTCGTTACCTGTATAAAAGACACCTGTCCACACACTCAATCAAACAGACTCCAACCTCTCCACAATGGCCAAAACCAGAGAGCTGTGTAAGAACATCAGGGATAAAATTGTAGACCTGCACAAGGCTGGGATGGGCTACAGGACAATAGGCAAGCGGGTTGGTGAGAAGGCAACAATTGTTGGTGCAATTATTAGAAAATGGAAGAAGTTCAAGATGACGGTCAATCACCCTCGGTCCGGGGCTCCATGCAAGATCTCACCTCGTGGGGCATCAATGATCATGAGGAAGGTGAGGGATCAGCCCAGAACTACATGGCAGGACCTGGTCAATGACCTGAAGAGAGCTGGGACCACAGTCTCAAAGAAAACCATTAGTAACACACTATGCCGTCATGGATTAAAATCCTGCAGCGCACGCAAGGTCCCCCTGCTCAAGCCAGCGCATGTCCAGGCCCGTCTGAAGTTTGCCAATGACCAGCTTTTTGGTCTAAACTCCACTCGCCGTGTTTGGAGGAAGAAGAAGGATGAGTACAACCCCAAGAACACAATCCCAACTGTGAAGCATGGAGGTGGAAACATCATTCTTTGGGGACAGGACGACTGCACCGCATTGAGGGGAGGATGGATGGGGCCATGTATTGCGAGATCTTGGCCAACAACCTCCTTCCCTCAGTAAGAGCATTGAAGATGGGTCGTGGCTGGGTCTTCCAGCATGACAACGACCCGAAACACACAGCCAGGGCAACTAAGGAGTGGCTCCGTAAGAAGCATCTCAAGGTCCTGGAGTGGCCTAGCCAGTCTCCAGACCTGAAACCAACAGAAAATCTTTTTGGAGGGAGCTGAAAGTCCGTATTGCCCAGCGACAGCCCGAAACTTGAAGGTCTGTATGGAGGAGTGGGCCAAAATCCCTGCTGCAGTGTGTGCAAACCTGGTCAAGAACTACAGGAAACGTATGATCTCTGTAACTTCAAACAAAGGTTTCTGTGCCAAATATTAAGTTCTGCTTTTCTGATGTATCAAATACTTATGTCATGCAATAAAATGCAAATTAATTACTTAAAAATCATACAATGTGATTTTCTGGGTTTTTGTTTTAGATTCCGGCTCTCACAGTTGAAGTGTACCTATGATAAAAATTACAAACCTCTACATGCTTTGTAAGTAGGAAAACCTGCAAAATCGGCAGTGTATCAAATACTTGTTTTCCCCACTGTATGTAATGGGCATCAAAGATATGTCATATCCTTAAAGACTGTACATTTCAAATAATGAGCACATTTGGGAATGTTTTAATTGAATAAGGGCTGATCGAATAACATGGCAGTACAGTTGTCCGTCTGTTTGTTCCTGTTCTCAGATTCTCTCTCTCTCTCTCTCTCTCTCTGTCTCTCTCTTCAATAGGCCAGTTTAAAACATTTGGCCACCCGACTGTACTGTACCACGACACATTACACATTAACATTGGATTAATGTTCAAATGACATGCCCTTTTCAGTTTCCAAAGATCATGTTGTAAAATGACTTTTCATCACTCAGATTTCAGCAATCTGACATTTTTTCTGCTTACACTTATACTACACACAGCAAATTCTTCAGTGTTAAATCAACACTAAAAGTGTGGACCTGTATAGACACTGGAACAGTGTTAAATTAACACACTGCCTAGTGTAAAGACTTATTTGCATATTTCCCATAGTGCCTTGCTTTCGAGTGATTTGTAGAGTTACTACCAATGACTGTATTTGTCAGTGACAAAGACATGGTTGTTGCATTCATCCATTTTCAGTCCTGTGGACTTCACCAAGTGAGATCCTAAGCTAATATGTTAACATTAAAATTACATTCTTTAACACAATACAAAACGTACAGTATTTCATAAGGCCTTATTTCAAGGGCCTAGTTTTTGTCCTGATACTCATTGTATACAGGCCACAACAGGCCTGTATACCATTATGCTGGCTTGCAAAGTGATGTGTAATTCCTATTGGAATCCAACCAGAGTGGGGATATTCAACCTTTGGAATGACCTGTAACTAGGGCTGTTAGTCATGGAATTTTGGATGATGGTTATTGGCCAGCCAAATGACCCCGGTCACCATAATAAACGTTTGAATATCAAAAGAAATAAATAAATAATTGAAGACACATTTTCACCTCTCCTCCGCACCTGACTGCATGTGCTGCCATAGAAATAGAATGAATAGAACGGGTGTCCCCATTTCAAGTCTATGATGGCATAATGGGTGGACTGGTGGCTATTGCGAGTGTACCCATAGAAGCAAAGCAGGATGTCACGATCGTTCAATGAGGAGGACCAAAGCGTGGTGAGCGTACATATTCCTTTATTTCGGATGACGCTGACAAAAACAATAACCAATCAAAAACGACCGTGAAGCCTAAGGGCTATAATGCTACAAACAAAGACAACTTCCCACACCCACAGGTGGGGAAAAAGGGCACCTAAGTATGGTTCCCAATCAGAGACAACTATAGACAGCTGTCCCTGATTGAGAACCATACCCGGCCAAACACAAAGAAATAGAAAACATAGAATGCCCACCCCAACTCATGCCCTGACCAAACCAAAATCGAGACATAAAAAGGATCTCTAAGGTCGGCGTGACACAGGAAGTGTTGATTGAGCCACATTCCATTGCATGAGCCACATCAGTTAACATCATTTGAATGAACATTCTACATTACCAAGGAAATGATTGCATCACAATACCAGGCAACCATTGCAATTGTACCCATGAGTTTACCAGTGAAATTGACAGGGTTAGAGGTTCCAAGTACGTTATATTCATTCTATTTCTATGTGTGCTGCTGCAAGGAGTGTCTTTTGCAAAAACACCTTGCTTGTTTCAGCAAGGAGCAACAAAGTTTCAGCACGTTTTTAAGAGTCCATGTTACCGCGGAAACGGACTCAACCACACAAAGGCCGGTTATGACTGTTAATTTATTTGTATTACAGTTTTCACAGGTTACACAGTTATACGGTAATTGTGCCAGCCCGAACCGCAATCTACATTCAGAATAGCTACAAGGGTTGGGAAAACTATGATATGAAACTACCTAAAGCAACTTAACTGGAACAACCATTTCAGTAACAAATGCAATACGTTCAAGTAACATATTGGATAAGTTTAGAAAACGTATGTAATTTATATTTAAGTAGCATAAGATGAATTTATCAATGTACAGGCAAAAACATAGATATTGAAACAAACCATTCTAAAAATCAACCTGCAATAGAGCATGCTGGGAAATAGGATAATGATGGGCGTGGTTTTGGTTAAACTGTAGTAGTAACACTAGGGTTATTTTACACCAATGAGTGTTAATTAAACACTTACAGTGAAAAATCAACATGAATTAACACTGGCCAATTTGCTGTACAGTAATGAAAGTTTCAAACTATTCTAACAGACATTGAATCACGGAGGACTGAAGTTTGATAGTCATTGAGGACATACTACTTAACTGAATCAAGTTTCAATGACTATAGTTGTTTGAGTCAACACCAACTTATACACATGAGCCGAATACAATGGGTGTAGACTTTACCGTGAAATGCTTGCTTACGAGCCCTTCCCAACAATGCAGAGCTAAAACACGATAATACAAATAAATCTAGTAACACGAGGGATAAAACACACAAGAATGGAGCTCTATACAGGGAGTACCAGTACCAGATCAATGTGCAGGGGTGCAAGCTATTATAGATATGTACATGAAGGCAGGCGGGTTTGGCAGTTATGTTTTACAGTGTGCGTGACCTATTGTGTCCCCTCCCTCCCTGCCTCCATCAGGCTCAGAGGTTGCTGCTCCAGGATGGCACACTGGCCCACTTCTCCTTGCCCTGCTCCACCGCCCTGCCCACCAACAGCGCCAGGCTGCCCACCCAGGGTGACAGGGAGTCGGGTAGCCACCAGAGGGTGGCCAGGGTACTGCCCCAGGTCTACCTGCCCATGGAGGGCCTCAGTGCTGCCCAGCTGGCTCACCAACGCCTCCAGCCCCTGCTCATCCTGGAGCCCTCAGTGCTGCTGCACACACAGCTAGTCACTGGTGAGAAACACACACAGATATGCACGCGCACACACGCACACACAAACACACACACACACACACACAAGCACTCCCACTCATAGGGTACATATACTGTACACTGAGTGTACAAAACATTAGGTTCTCTTTCCATGACATAGACTGACCGGGTGAATGCGGTGAATCCAGGTGAAAGCTATGTCACTTAAATGCACTTCATTCACTGTAGATGAAGGGGAGGAGACAAGTTAAAGAATGATTTTTAATGCTTCAGATAATTGAGACAGGGATTGTGTATGTGTGCCATTCACAATTTGAATGGGCAAGACAAAAGATTTAAGTGCCTTTGAATGGGGGCTGGTAGTAGGTGCCAGGTGCACCGGTTTGAGTGTGTCAAGAACTGCAACGCACGCTCAACAGTTTCTCATGTGTATCAAGAATGGTCCACCACCCAAAGGACATCCAGCCAACTTGACATGACTGTGTGGAGCATTAGTGTCAACATGGGCCAGCATCCCTGTGGATCGCTTTCGACACATTGTAGAGTCCATGCCCAAGACGAATTGAGGCTGTTCTGAGGGCAACAAGGGGTGAAACTCAATATTAGTAGTGTTTAATACACTCAGTGTAGATATGTATGCATACTCACACAAACACACACGCCACACCTGCAGTCATCCTGGAGTCCTCAGGACGGCTGCACACGAAGAGAAACACACTCGGAGCGACACTGCCCTCTATTGATCGTTTGACTGAATGCCACTTATCCTACTGATCTAGGAACGTTCCCTAATCTATAATGGATCTGGTTGATCTGGGAGTGACTACACAGACCTAGCCAATCAGAACATTCCACCACACTGTCTGCTTCCTCTCTGGTCGTTTTCACAACGTTTTAGTCAAACATGATGATCCTGACCTCTCTATTTCTCTCAACCCTTTCTTTCTCCCCCCTCCCGATCGCTCTCTATGTTCACCCTCCTTGCTTCCTCTCCCTTCCCTTCGCCTCTTTCTCCCTCCCCTTCTCCCCACCTCTCTCTCCTTCAGTGCGAGGCCTGAGCCCTGGCCCTCTCCAGTACCCCTCCTCCAGACTGGAATGCCTGGCTCCCCCGTGCCCCCACAGACCCCTTGGTCGGACCCGCTCTGAGCCCCCCCTGCACTCTCACCACCACCAGCACCAGTTAATGCAGCAGTACCACAACGCACTGCTGCTGGAGAGACTCAAACAGAACACACACCTGGGCAAGGTGAGAGAACACACCATTTTTGGACACACATTTTAGGGACTGTTGAGCAACACACACACACACACACACATACATGCACACACAAACCAAGGTGATCTTAAAGAGGGCATAGACAAAGACACACACACACACGTACATACACACACACACACACAGTCTGATTCAGAGGGGTTGGGTTAGGGTTATGGTTAACCCTAACCCTACAACTGACTAGGTATCCCCCTTTCCTCTTTCCTTTCTTGTACAGGTAACCTTGTGGGGACAAGCAATTCAGTCCCATTCAAAATCCTATTTTCCCTAACCCTAACCTATACTCTTACCCTAACCTTAACCCCAACCCCAACCATAACCCAAAAACCTAACCTTAACCCTAAACCCTAAACCTAACCCTAGCTCCTAATCCTAACCCTAAATCTAACCCTAACTCTTAACGTAATTATGACCCTAACACTAATTCTAACCTTAACCCTAAACCCTAGAAGTAGCATTTGACCTATATGGGACGAACAAATGTCCCCAGTTGGTCAAATTTTTGTTTGTCTACTATTCTTGTGTGGACTTAAACACACACACACACACACACACACACACACACACACACACACACACACACACACACACACACACACACACACACACACACACAGCACACTACAAATGACATCTAGATACCCCATAATAGTGCTCACCAACACAAAAAGAAGAGGGAAGACTGATGCATGACCTTTGACTTTAAGAGTGTGTCTGTGTCTCTCCCTCATCAGCTCATGACCAAGTCCAGTGAGAAGTCTCGTGTCACACAGATCCCCTCGAAGGACATGGACCCGGCGGAGACCGGGCCTGGGGACGGCTACCAGAGGAGGAGACAGAGTGGGACCAGTAGCACTGAGTCAATGTGGGACACAGAGTCCACCTCCTCAGGCGATTACCTAGGAGATCACACCATGGAACACACACCTCTGATGAATCAGGTACACAGACACAAACATATGCACGCAGGTGCGCACACACACAAACACAGATATACACACACATATAAACACACACAAAGACACCTATAGGTCATACATAAACACAATTCTTATAGTAGTCCCACTCTCAAATATACACTATATACAGAAGGGGATTTGGCTATTTCAGCCACACCCGTTACAAACAGGTTTACAAAATCAAGCACACCGCCATGCAATCTCCAGAGACAAACATTGGCAGTAGAATTGCCTTACTTGAAGAGCTCAGTGACTTTCAACATGGGACTGGCATAGGATGCTATCTTTCCAACAAGTCATTTCGTCAAATTTCTGCTAGAGCTGCCCCAGTCAAATGTAAGTGCTGTTATTGTGAAGTGGAAACGTCTAGGAGCAACAATGGCTCAGCCACGAAGTGGTAGGCCACACAAGCTTACAGAACGGGACCGCCGAGTGGTGAAGCGTGTAGTGCGTAAAAATCATCTGTCCTCATTTGCAATACCAGCCAACCTCTTTTGACCTCGGTGGGTCTATTTATTTAAGGGAGTGTGTACACTTATTACCATGACATTAATAACAGGGTTGCAAAACTTACTACGGAGTTCCAAACTACCTCTGGAAGCAACATCAGCACAAGAACAGTTCATCGGGAGCTCCATTAAATGGTTTTCCATGGCCGTGTAGCCGCACACAAGCCTAAGATCACGCACAATGCCAAGCGTTGACTGGAGCTGTGTAAATCTCGCTGCCATTGGACTCTGGAGCAGTGGAAACGCGTTCTCTGGAGTGATAATTCACGCTTCAATGCATAGTGCCAACTGTAAGGTTTGGTGGAGGAGGAATAATGATCTGGGGCTGTTTTTCATGGTTCGGGCTAGGCCCCTTAGTTCCAGTGAAGGGACATTTTTACGCTACAGCATACAATGACATTCTATACAATTTTTTCAACTTTGTGGCAACATTTTGGGGAAGGCCCTTTCTGTTTCAGCATGACAATGCCCCTGTGCACAAAGCGAGTTCCATACCAAAGTGGTTTATCGAGATCGGTGTGGAAAAACTTGACTGGCCTGCACAGAGCCCTGACATCAACCCCATTGAGCACGTTTGGGATGGATTTTAACGCCGACTTCGAGCCAGGCCTAATCGCCCAACATCAGTGCCCAACCTCACTAATGCTCTTGTGGCTGAATGGTCGCAAATCCCCGCGATAATGTTCCAACATCTAGTGGAAAGCCTTCTCAGATCAGTGGAGGCTGTTATAGCAGCAAAGGGGTGGACCAACTGCATATTAATGCCCATCATTTTGGAATGAGATGTTTGATGATCAGGTGTCCAGATACCTTTGGTCATGCATGTGCAGACCAGCTGGCTGGAGTGTTTACTGACATATTCAGTCTCTCCCTATCCCAGTCTGCTGGCCCCACTTGCTTGAAGATATCCACCATTGTTTCTGTACCCAAGAAAGCAAAGGTAACTGAACTAAATGACTATCGCCCCATAGCACTCACTTCTGTCATCATGAAGTGCTTTGAGAGGCTAGTTAAGTATCAAATCACTTCTACCTTACCTGACACCATAGTCCCACTTCAATTTGCATACCGCCCCAATAGAACCGCAATTGATGCAATCGCCATCGCACTGCACACTGCCCTATCCCATCTGGACATGAGGAATACCTATGTAAGAATGCTGTTCATTGACTACAGCTCAGCCTTCAACACCATAGCACCTTCCAAGCTCATCATTAAGCTTGGGGCCCTGGGGCCCTCCAGGTGGTGAAGGTAGGAAATAACACCTCCATTTTTGCTTATCCTCAACACAGGGGCCCCACAAGGGTGCTTGCTCAGCTCCTTCCTGTACTCCCTCACACGTCTCCAACTCAATCATCAAGTTTGCAGACGACACAACAGCAGTAGGCCTGATTACCAACAATGACGAGACAGCCTACAGGGATGAGGTGAGGGCCCTGGGGAGTGGTGCCAGGAAAATAACCTCTCCCTCAACGTCAACAAAACAAAGGAGCTGATCGTGGACTTCAGGAAACAGCAGAGGGAGAACACCCTTATCCACATCGATAGAACAGCAGTGGAGTAGGTGAAAAGCTTCAAGTTCCTCGGTGTACACATCACTGACCATCTGAAATGGTCCACCCACACAGACAGTGTAGTGAAGAAGGCACAACAGTGCCTCTTCAACCTCAGGAGGCTGAAGAAATTCGGCTTGGCCCCGAAGATCCTCACAAACTTTTACAGATGCACAATTGAAAGTATCCTGTCGGGCTGAATCACCGCCTGGTACGTCAACCGCACCGCCCGCAACCGCAGGGCTCTCCAGATGGTGGTGCGCTCTGCCCAACCTGCCCTCCAGGACACCTACAACATCCGATGTCACAGGAAGGCCAAAAAGATCATCAAGGACATCAACCACCCGAGCCACGGCCTGTTCACCCCTCTATCATCCAGAAGGCGAGGTCATTACTTGTGCATCAAAGCTGGGACCGAGAAACTGAAAAAAGGCTTTTATTTCAAGGCCATCAGACTGTTAAATAGCCGTCACTAGCCAGCTACCACCCGGTTACTCAATTCTGCAGTGTACATAGGCATGGAATCACTGTTCATTTTAATAATGGAACAGAAGTCACTTTAATTATGTTTAAATAATGTTTACATACTGCTTTACTAATTTTATATGTATGTACTGTATTCTATTCTACTGTCTTTTTAGTCAAAGACATTCCGACATTGCTCGTCCTAATTTATATATTTCTTAAATCCATTCTTTTACTTACTTCTTGTGTGTATTGTTGTGAATTGTTAGATATTACTGCACTGTTGGAGCTAGGAACACTAACCTTTCGCTACACTCGCAATAACATCTGCTAAATATGTGTATGTGACCAATACAATTCGTTTTGATTTGTAGCTTCAGTTCAGGCCACCTTTCTGGCTCTCCAATAGAGGGTGCCATGGCATTACGGCTCACTCTGTTAGTCATCCCTTAGTCATGGCTTTTACAAGGTGCTGTAGTTGGGCTATTTTATGTTGTTGCTAAAGTAACTCCTATTAACTTTCTGGGTAAACAAGTAAACAAACATTTAGCCTTTAAATGTTTGTTTTTTAACTTTTTCCCCTCCCGCTCTCCCTCCCTTTCCATCTTTTTATCTATCCCCCCTCCCTCCAGTCATTTCGTTGGGAACAGCCCAGGCACCTCCAGGTCCTGACAGACAGGCGTAGACAAGCGACCCACCTGGACCCCCTGGGTGTGCCCGTGGTTCTGGGCCCTGCCCACCGCCCCCTCGGTCGTGCCCAGTCCTCCCCCGCCTCCACCTCTCTACCCCCTCCTCCACGGCCCACGGACACTCCACAGTCTCTGGCCGGCCCTGGTCCGGAGACCACCGCCAAGCTACGCTTCACCACTGGTGAGAGACACTTGGGGAGTGCTGTACGATACACAGTGCTTGTTGTATCTTGTTGTATCTCGTGTATAACATACTGTATATTCAGAAGATGCTGTAGGTCCCACCCATAGAATTATTAGCACTTCATTTATTAGGATCTCTGTGGTGACGTCTGCTATCTATCTGTCTGGCTGGCTTTCTACCTATTTTGTATGGTCTCTAAACTACAGTGTGTGTCGGTGTGTGTGTAGGTCTGGTGTATGACTCTCAGATGCTGAAGCACCAGTGCACCTGTGGCGACAACAGCCGACACCCCGAGCATGCTGGAAGAATCCAAAGCATCTGGTCCAGACTTCAGGAGAGAGGCCTCAGGAACCAGTGTGAGGTAGGTACAATATAAAGCACTACACAGCAGCACATACTACACTACAATATTCTAGAGTCAGAGGGCTTGGGTTAAATGCGGAAGACACATTTCAGTTAAATGCATTCAGTTGTAAAACTGGCTAGGTATCTCCCTTTCCCTTTCTACACAACACCACAGAACTAAATATGTTGGTTGAAACTCCTGTTATGAACACTGCTGCCACCTAGGGTTACACCCCAGCACTGCACCCCCCCCCCCTCCCCTTTGCTAAGGCCCAGGTTTCCAAGATCAAACTTTGTGTTTTGTTTGTCACTTTAAACATTCCCATTGAGGTCAGAAGACCTCTTTTCCAAGGGAGGCCTGTGTGTGTACCTATGCTGTAATTTGTGTGCATTCATGGGTGTATGTGTGCATTTGCGAGTGCGTTTGCGAGTGTATGCATGTGGACCAATGTGTGTATGCGCCTGCCTGTATGCGCCTGTGTCTCGTGTGTGTGTGTGTGTGTGTGCGTGGTGCGCGTTGGTTAATTCTAAATGGCATGGTGTGTGTGTGTGTGTGTGTGCGCTCCTCCAGTGTATCCGGAGCAGAAAGGCAACTCTGGAGGAGCTTCAGTCTGTCCACTCTGAGAAACACGTCCTGCTGTACGGCACCAACCCACTCAACCGCCTCAAACTGGACAACCGCAAGCTGGCTGGTGCGACACGCACTCAGTCTCTCTCTCTCTCTCTCACACATACACCGACACACAAACATGCACGCTCATCCTCACGTGCCCACACACACACACCGCTCTGACACATCTCATTGTCAAACACTCACACTCACTTGGGCATATAGGTAATAGGTAGGGCTGTGGCGGTCACAAAATTTCGTCAGCCGATGACTGTCAAGCAAATAACTGTCGGTCTTATGGTAATTGACCGTTAATTAACATAAACACATTTAGCATCTCCTGGCGTCCACACATAGCCTACAAGCCTTTTTTTTTTTTAAGTTGACTAAATCCATGTAAATATAGCCTACACCTTCACAATAAATCCATCATTTATTTTAGACAGGTCTAAAGAAGCATGATAGGAAGAAAATGTAGTATTTTTCAGAAGAACAGAATAGCATACTCTGAGTTGTCCTTATGTTAAGTCCTGATCTGGCTATGCCAAATGGCTCTGGGCTACACTAGTTCATATAGCAGACAAGATTTGCTCAGAATTCCGTGGCATTATTTTATATTATTTTATAGTACGAAGAATACAATTGAACAAAGCTGAATATTTTAGTATTTTTTTATTCTCCAAAGGATTTGAGGGAGTGCGCACACGCGGCTATTTTGTGTGTTGAGCGGTTAACAAAGAAACAGCTACTCCGATATGCTTCATTTAGAGTTTTTGATGTAACTTTAGTTGTTCTACATACTTTGGGCTCTATGTTTTGATTTTAGTACATTTTAAGGCTGCATGATGAGACTCTAATGATCATTTCCCAAAAAGAAGTGTAGCCTGAAAGGCAGGCTGTACACACTCCAGTAGTCTCTCATTCACAATTTGACAAGCACTTGATTGATGCCTCGAATTTCACGGCGTCATCCCCTTTGTGGCCGTAATGCACCCTAAAAAAAAATCCATGCCTTTTGCGGACCGGAGTGCTGCCTGTTGTGCCCTTCTCCCTGAGTGTGCTGCCATTCCGAAGCGTCTCTCACTCACACTGCTCTCCATCACGTGATCAGGTCTTTCTCACAGGCTACAAGTTAAGACAGACACATCGGGGGACGCAACTGCGGGCGTCCTCATCCAATTCTGAGGTGCATACTGAAGATATTAGAACCGACCACGTTTACTTTTCGTTAGCCGACGACATGAGTAGGCCTTACGAACAGCTAAAGCACCAGCCTATGTCAATCTGCTATCCCCCATAGTACACAAGTCGACCTATTATATGCTGTGCGAGAAATAAATATTCCAAACATAGTCTGAGATAGTTGTGGGATGAGATAGATCCCAAGTTAATACAACCAGCATCATCAAAACACCTTTTATTTTATGCAATGTGACTGACGCAACAGATCAGAACATTTAGCTTAAAATGTCGATAAACTATTTGTCTATTTCTTCACGTTATAAGTGCAGCAATGCACAAACGGCAGTAGGTTATAAGCGCGAATGTCCCATTAGCGGGAAACACAGGGAATTTGTTTATGCGTGTGATGCTTTTATTATGAAGGTGCATTTCTATGGTGAAAAGGATCTTCCCCAAATGTGAAACTCACACGCTGCTTTATATATGCCAGTTAGGCTCTACACCCCTTGTGAAGTGGATTCATGTGCTTAATTTTAAGTTTAAGCTATTTGGCCACTTTAGTTGTGATACAAACCTTATTAAAACAGGTTTGTATCACAACTAAAGTGGCCAAATAGGCTAGGCTACATGAGGTGTGTGACTATGATTTGAACAAGTCACACAAAAAAAAGCCATTTGTTTCTTATGCTGGGCATCATTCACAAGTAATAATATATAATTCACAAGTGATAGGCTAATATTGTCACCGATCCGACTAATCTTGATTTAATCTTGTGATTACATAGACTAAACAATATAGGTGTGAAATTGGTTTTGATTTAGAATGGACCATTATCAAGCACCTGTCTCGAAACAGGGGCCGGGGGGAAAAATGCATGTCATCTATGCACTTAAATAGCGAATGGAGGACGCTTTTCCCCGTGGTTTATTTTCATGCCAGCCAGGTAGGCTATACTCCTAATTAAGCAATGTGCTTAATATTAGGAAGTTGAGAAATAAATATAGTAGGGCTAGCCTGTAGAAAGCTGATGGGATCCTCCTCTTTTTATTTAGCGGCCACTATTGCATAGCCTATAGAGATGTTGCGCAACATGAGCTCGTGGGCTCTCATGAAGTGTTTGATTAGATTTTCGAATGCATTTGCATTGATGTCAGAGTGATTAGAGGGACAATAGAGTGCTGAGTACCAGTCAGTTAGCAAGTTTGGAAGGCTACTAATGACCAGCAGCAGCATCAGAGCTTGGAGTAGCCTAATTACCGTGACTAAATGGTAACGTGGAATTTAACTGCCTTCATGACTCGTGACCACCGGTGTGGTGGTAATACGGTCACCGCAACAGCCCTAGTAATAGCTACACATAAGTATTTTTGCACACTAATAATCACACACATGGAACTATACACATATGCATGGATCATCAAGTATTGAATGAATGTAAAATTAATGTATTGGATTTATCTCACTCTTTCAGGAATCTTATCTCAAAGGATGTTTGTGATGCTACCATGTGGAGGAGTTGGAGTGAGTTACTCAGAATAACACACGCACGCACGCGCACACACACACACACACACACACACACACACACACACACACACACACACACACACACACACACACACACACACACACACACACACACACACACACACAGTACAGAGGCAAACAGCTCAACAGACCCTGTAACAAACAATCAAAGAGTCATGTGAAATCTGTCCACTTATCTAATCACATTACAAAATGGCAAACATTACAAGCTTGATTATACCTCATTACACAATTAAGCTAATAGAGCGACAAATTGTGGAGGCTGTTGTTGCTGGCGGGGACACGGTCGAAACGCCAATCAGATATCAAAGGCAAAGAAGAGGTGAGAGATGAGAGGAAGAGAGAGAGGAAGAAATGGGGTGGACTCTGAATCGTGCGCTTGGAGGGGTGCCTGGGGAACAGTGGTTGAGTGGAGGGGAATTTATTCAGGAGGAAGGGATGTGGGGAAAGAGAGAATCTAGACACTAAAGAAGAGGATGGAGAGAGGATGAGTGGAGAGAGGGGGAGAAGAGATAAGGAGGAAGAATGCTGCTTATATGGTGTGGATAAGGAAAGAGAAAATGCAAACACTGAAGAAGAGAGGAGTGCAGGAGGATGATGAAGATGAAAGAGAAGGGGCAGAGGAGCGTTGAAGAGTAAAAGAGAAGGAAGTAGACTGTGTATAGTCATGATGAAAAAAAACTATGTGGACACTGAAGAAGAGGATGAAGAGGGGATGAGTGGAGGAGGAAGAAGATGAGCGCAAGAGGGTGAAGAGGAGAGTAGAGGAGGGTTTGCATGGTGTTGATAAGGCGCTTGATCTGCCTGGATTTCCGGCCTTTGGTTCCTCTGATGAGGCGAGCTGATTGAAACAAGATGGCGAAGAAAGTGATAAAAGAAATTCCTAGGATTTCATTGTTCTGTCGTGCCAAACCGCCAGAAATGTGGAGTTTTGAAACATGGAATAACAAAGGGAGGGAGAGAGAGAGAGAGAGAGAGAGAGAGAGAATCTGAGAACAGGAATACTCTACTACCCCCTTTACTGTCATCATCAGCAGTTAAAGTCAAGGTTGTGGTGATTTGTGTGGGTAAATGTTACCCTTGCCACTTCTATCCCCCTGACTCCCAATAAGTTATGCTACTCTTCATTTAGTTGGTTCACAGTAGAGACTTTGTAATCCAATACTGTAATAATCCAGTCCTTACCACAATCCGTCACCTCTGTTTCCTAATTCCACTGCATGACTTCCTCTTTACCTCATTGGGCTGTCACATAGTTGATATCAAGTGACACCTATTTCAACCAATGAACTTATAATGTTTCTAAATGATGACCTTGTTTCTCCTAGTGGTTTTAACTTTGATCCCGCCCCCTGGTAAATTCCTGGTTTTGCATGATTGACAGGTGGACAACGATACGATCTGGAATGAGACACACACGTCGACGGCTTCTCGCTTGGCGGCAGGCAGCGTGACGGAACTGGCGCTCAGGGTAGCACAGGGAGAGCTGAAGGTGAGACCGCCAACCGTTCATTGTCACCTCAGTTACACCCCCACTTAGTTATGTCAGGGCCGTAACACAACTGGTCAGAATTGTCAACACTGTAACATACATTAATACACCTGGATATTGAAGCATAATGTCATTTCTGTTCATTATTTATGAACTTCACATGAAATTGGATTTTAAAAATGGCCTTTCTATATCAGTACCATTCAGTGTATTCTGAACTGATGAACATCAAATTGTAAGATGTGCTCAGAGAGAGCCAAAGTGTAACAGTTTCTATTCACATCTCACAGAATGGCTTTGCAGTGGTGAGGCCCCCTGGACACCATGCAGCCCGCTCTACCCCCTTGTAAGTACTGCACAGACGCACACACACACACACACACACACACACACACACACACACACACACACACACACACACACACACACACACACACACAGAGCCAGGAGGTCTCTAAAATAATTTCAAAGGGTTTTCCCTACACATCAAAAGCACCGTCCAAAAGTGTGTGTTATGTGTGTGTATGGAGTCTGTGCGTTACCTGCCCAAGGCTTGTGTGCATGTGTGTGTGGGTGTATGTCTGTGCATCAGTCTGAAATAGAATGCATTAGAAGGCTAACCACATTCAGCTGTGTGTGCTTGCATACGTCAGCGTATGTGTGTGTGGGTGCTTGCATGCGTGAGTGGGTTCACGCGCGATAGTGTGTGTGTACTCAGCAGTGCCTGTCACTAGTAATTTATGTGTCGATAAAGACTTACTGGAGGAAAGGAGTTGGCCGGTAGATATGATCTACAGTTCACACTCGCCGAGCTTATAGCTCCTGCTGACAACACCGCTTTCAACATTCCTCTTCTCATTTTCATACATCAACTCTTTCTCTCACACCTTCTCTGTCTCACAATATCCTACGGATATTGAGTACGAGTCAGCTTACTGTAAGTGGTTTTATGCGGAGCACACTCTCTGAAATGCGCGAGGAGGGAGGTCACGAGAAATGATTTCAGGTCACGAGAAGTTATTTCACCAGAACTTATTTGGATATGCGGAGAGTATTTTCGTCTTTGTGTTTTGCTTTTGTTTCTGTTATGGTTTTCTTTTGTCTGAGATTGTCAGATGTTTTACTTGCCGTGTCTTTTTACCATCATACATACATTGCCCCTTCGCCATTCAAACCAAGCCTAAATATGAGTGCATGTCCAGTGAAACAAAGCATGTTTGACCCATTGGCACTAATATCCTCACATCACCTAGTGTGTGTATTGTGAGGACATTCTCTGAGATGCCTTCACATTACATTGGGTGTCTTTTGTCACGTTATGGGGACATGACCTCCTGTCCTGATTAAGTCCATATGTGTCTTTCCAAAGGGGTTTCTGCTTCTTCAACTCCGTGGCCATCGCAGCCAAGCAGCTCCAGCACAAACTCAGCATCAGCAAGATCCTCATTGTGGACTGGGTGAGAGATGACCTCCATCACTGGTCCCCACATGGGAGCTTAACACTTGCTTACTTACACAACACACATATTGACCATACGCGTGGTGTCAACATTCACACTGATCTCTGCTTTTCACATGAGTCTGGGCCCGCCACGAGTCTGGGCGTTAACACAGACAGACACACACACACACACACACACACACACACACACACACACACACACACACACGTTGGAACACATGCACACTTAAATACTACCTGGTTTGTAAAGACAAATAAGATGCAAACATCCAGAGCAAGTATGAGACTGGTCAAGCGTACTACATAATTACGAGTCTGACGACCCCTTGACCTTTATCCCCAATGTGCAGGATGTTCACCATGGCAACGGTACCCAGTCAGTGTTCTACAATGACTCCAGCGTGCTGTACATCTCCCTGCATCGCTATGACAATGGCAACTTCTTCCCCGGTAGCGGTAACCCAGCCGAGGTAAGTTAGGTTGGACGATCCACCACCATGTACATCATGCTCCCCCATCAAATACATGATTGGTCTTTTCATGTGGGGGAAAAAAAGAAAACATCTGAGCCAGCACAGAACGGATTGTGTCTGCCCAATAGTCTGAAACCCCTTTAGCGTTTGTTACTACCCACTCCATTCTCACCAAATAAGGAGGATAAAAAGGGGATGTTTTACCATATTCTTCATCATGGGAGGACGGTCCATTAGATGCTATGCTGGCTTGGATGTGGCTTAGCCTTAAATGGCCCCTCGACCGCCACTGAGCTGTGTGGTAAACCTCTGGGGTCTCTGTGTCCCTCGACCACAACCCTGTGTACCTATATAACACACTAAGGGGTAGCATTGATGTCATCAGGGGTACCACAGAGAAACATCAGGGTACCCGTAATCCGCTCCAGCGTCTCTTAAACATGAAAGGAATAACAGAAAGGGGGGAGATGAAGAAAGGGGATGAAGAAGAGTAGAACAATGGAGAAAGAGAAAGAGAGGGAGAGTGACTAGTTGGCAGTGGATGGCGGAGCTCATGTGTTTTGAGTTTGCCCTGTGAACATCCCGTCTACCGAGAGAGAGTCAAGTCAGACACTCTGCAATGCACATCATCCTCACACACACGAACACACACACAAACACACACACACACACACACACACACACACACACAAAGGAAATTACTGAAATTTGTTGCCAAGAGTGTGTCACTCAGAGTCCTCACTATCTCCTCACCATGACATTGAGCGATGGCGGAGGAGTTTCAAAAGCTAAATAGCCGTTAGCAGACATTTTTAAGGCTTACTCTCCTCTTAAGATCAGGGGATCAGTTAGTATGCCACCCCACAAACGTGAGGTCAAATCAGGGAGACATCCATCAGTGAAATATAGTCTCTCGTGACAGATGTTAACATTTGGTTCTGGGTGCGGAGATTATGTGAAATATAACTAGAAACTGAATATCACCAAGTGCCGACTCAAGAATATACGTACGTCCCTGTAGTGTGTTAAAACTGGGACTTAATCTGGGTGTAGTTTTGTTGTTGCTGCGAGGGATTTATAAGCCGATTTGACAAATTGTATCAAAAATCGAAATAGTTGAGTTGATGGAGGCGTTGAATTAATGGCCAGCCGTCTTTCATTTGGAAATCGTAATCACTCCCGTATGTCATTGAAATGTGACGCGGCTTTTCCTCAATTGTAACAAATGCGCATTTTTAAACAACCATGCTGATAAGTTTGTGAACATTTGATGCAAAATATCACATGACCTTTCAACTCTCAGCACAACTTTCCATGAAGTAAGACATAACTCTCTCTCCCGCTCTGTCCAGGTTGGAGCAGGAGCAGGTGAGGGCTTCAATGTCAATGTGGCGTGGACGGGAGGCTTGGACCCTCCCATGGGCGACGCTGAATACCTGGCGGCATTCCGGTACTGTAGAGACACACACACCTAACCTACCTCCCTTTACCTCCAGCCCAATTCACATTAAAACAAAATCACAAAGATGTATATTCTAGTCAAAGCCAGGGGTGCTCGCTAATGATTCATAGGGAGTCTTACCGAACCTCTTCACTCATCCTTGAAATAACAACAGACAGCTGTGATATAACAGACATGTATGTCATGTGTTCAGGTGTTCAGGTGTTATATTGTGGTGCAAGTTGGATGTTTGTGATGCCATCCAATCCATGGGGGAATTCATGAATGAACTGAGACCAGCGTATATTAATGAACATACTTTGCTGGTGTCAAACCATATATGAAAACGTAATACATATTTTGAAAGCTGAGAAACAGCCCTTTCAAATGATATGACATGCAATCGCACCACATCAATCAAATGGTAATCAGTCAAGAGAAAACACCTTTGAAAATGTGTATCTTTGTGTGTCTTTTCCCAAACCGCTGCCATTTACACAAATTCCTAATTTTTTTTTATTTTTTATTTTACCTTTATTTAACCAGGTAGGCAAGTTGAGAACAAGTTCTCATTTACAATTGCGACCTGGCCAAGATAAAGCAAAGCAGTTCGACAGATAAAACGACACAGAGTTACACATGGAGTAAAAACAAACATACAGTCAATAATGCAGTATAAACAAGTCTATATACAATGTGAGCAAATGAGGTGAGAAGGGAGGTAAAGGCAAAAAAAGGCCATGATGGCAAAGTAAATACAATATAGCAAGTAAAATACTGGAATGGTAGTTTTGCAATGGAAGAATGTGCAAAGTAGAAATAAAAAAATAATGGGGTGCAAAGGAGCAAAATAAATAAATAAATAAAAATTAAATACAGTTGGGAAAGAGGTAGTTGTTTGGGCTAAATTTTAGGTGGGCTATGTACAGGTGCAGTAATCTGTGAGCTGCTCTGACAGTTGGTGCTTAAAGCTAGTGAGGGAGATAAGTGTTTCCAGTTTCAGAGATTTTTGTAGTTCGTTCCAGTCATTGGCAGCAGAGAACTGGAAGGAGAGGCGGCCAAAGAAAGAATTGGTCTTGGGGGTGACTAGAGAGATATACCTGCTGGAGCGTGTGCTACAGGTGGGAGATGCTATGGTGACCAGCGAGCTGAGATAAGGGGGGACTTTACCTAGCAGGGTCTTGTAGATGACATGGAGCCAGTGGGTTTGGCGACGAGTATGAAGCGAGGGCCAGCCAACGAGAGCGTACAGGTCGCAATGGTGGGTAGTATATGGGGCTTTGGTGATAAAACGGATTGCACTGTGATAGACTGCATCCAATTTGTTGAGTAGGGTATTGGAGGCTATTTTGTAAATGACATCGCCAAAGTCGAGGATTGGTAGGATGGTCAGTTTTACAAGGGTATGTTTGGCAGCATGAGTGAAGGATGCTTTGTTGCGAAATAGGAAGCCAATTCTAGATTTAACTTTGGATTGGAGATGTTTGATATGGGTCTGGAAGGAGAGTTTACAGTCTAACCAGACACCTAAGTATTTGTAGTTGTCCACGTATTCTAAGTCAGAGCCGTCCAGAGTAGTGATGTTGGACAGGCGGGTAGGTGCAGGTAGCGATCGGTTGAAGAGCATGCATTTAGTTTTACTTGTATTTAAGAGCAATTGGAGGCCACGGAAGGAGAGTTGTATGGCATTGAAGCTTGCCTGGAGGGTTGTTAACACAGTGTCCAAAGAAGGGCCGGAAGTATACAGAATGGTGTCGTCTGCGTAGAGGTGGATCAGGGACTCACCAGCAGCAAGAGCGACCTCATTGATGTATACAGAGAAGAGAGTCGGTCCAAGAATTGAACCCTGTGGCACCCCCATAGAGACTGCCAGAGGTCCGGACAGCAGACCCTCCGACTTGACACACTGAACTCTATCAGAGAAGTAGTTGGTGAACCAGGCGAGGCAATCATTTGAGAAACCAAGGCTGTCGAGTCTGCCGATGAGGATATGGTGATTGACAGAGTCGAAAGCCTTGGCCAGATCAATGAATACGGCTGCACAGTAATGTTTCTTATCGATGGCGGTTAAGATATCGTTTAGGACCTTGAGCGTGGCTGAGGTGCACCCATGACCAGCTCTGAAACCAGATTGCATAGCAGAGAAGGTATGGTGAGATTCGAAATGGTCGGTAATCTGTTTGTTGACTTGGCTTTCGAAGACCTTAGAAAGGCACGGTAGGATAGATATAGGTCTGTAGCAGTTTGGGTCAAGAGTGTCCCCCCCTTTGAAGAGGGGGATGACCGCAGCTGCTTTCCAATCTTTGGGAATCTCAGACGACACGAAAGAGAGGTTGAACAGGCTAGTAATAGGGGTGGCAACAATTTCGGCAGATAATTTTAGAAAGAAAGGGTCCAGATTGTCTAGCCCGGCTGATTTGTAGGGGTCCAGATTTTGCAGCTCTTTCAGAACATCAGCTGAATGGATTTGGGAGAAGGAGAAATGGGGAAGGCTTGGGCGAGTTGCTGTTGGGGGTGCAGTGCTGTTGTCCGGGGTAGGAGTAGCCAGGTGGAAAGCATGGCCAGCCGTAGAAAAATGCTTATTGAAATTCTCAATTATGGTGGATTTATCAGTGGTGACAGTGTTTCCTATCTTCAGTGCAGTGGGCAGCTGGGAGGAGGTGTTCTTATTCTCCATGGACTTTACAGTGTCCCAGAACTTTTTTGAGTTAGTGTTGCAGGAAGCAAATTTCTGCTTGAAAAAGCTAGCCTTGGCTTTTCTAACTGCCTGTGTATAATGATTTCTAGCTTCCCTGAACAGCTGCATATCACGGGGGCTGTTCGATGCTAATGCAGAACGCCATAGGATGTTTTTGTGTTGGTTAAGGGCAGTCAGGTCTGGGGAGAACCAAGGGCTATATCTGTTCCTGGTTCTAAATTTCTTGAATGGGGCATGTTTATTTAAGATGGTTAGGAAGGCATTTTTAAAAAATATCCAGGCATCCTCTACTGACGGGATGAGATCAATATCCTTCCAGGATACCCCGGCCAGGTCGATTAGAAAGGCCTGCTCGCAGAAGTGTTTCAGGGAGCGTTTTACAGTGATGAGTGGAGGTCGTTTGACCGCTGACCCATTACGGATGCAGGCAATGAGGCAGTGATCGCTGAGATCACTGCCTCGCTGAGATCACTTAGAGCATACTCAGTCTTCCCTATTTGGTAAGGATTGATAATCTGAAATCAGAATTGAACTGGAATGATAAAATAAGGCATATAATAACAATAATTGCCTTTTAACTTAAATGTCTTCTTATATACATTCCACTAGGCCTATATCCTAATACACAAAGAGTCAGAATTAAAAGCATGCAAGAAAGGGGAAATTACCTGTCACAATCTGAGCTACTGGGTGAAGACTAGAGCTGTGTTCGAATACCCATACTAACATACTGTATACTACATACTTAATGAGTATATACAACATACTATTAGTTCATTTTAGTATATTGTAAACGAATGGTATCGTTTCAGTTGAGCATACTAGTGCTTCGCCTGTCTACCGGAAGTTGATGCTGTTGCTATGCAAACTCTTGCTAGCTTGTTAGCATGACAAATGACTAGCTAGACATTTTACGATTTCGTTTGTGTTCATAAATTCAATCTGGAGTGCCACATTGCGCTCTGGGCGTTCTTAAATCCAGAGAGTGGACAGATTGTCCTTTTGTAAAAAAATATATATATATATCGGAGCATTCAGAGAGCACACTGGACACTCTGGCCGAGGAGTAGGGTTGATCCGAGCGTTCAACGGCAGTCAAGCACCCAAGCTATCTGAGTAATGTTGGCTAGCTACTTCCAGACACAAATGAGAGAACACCTCACTCTGACCATTTTACTCCCCCTAGCAGAGCTGGTTAGGCTGTTTTCATGTTATACAGAGTGTTGGAGACTGTAACTGTCCTGCTGGCAACCATTTAATTACGCTTTTTTTGCCCATGTGCTCTGAAATCGGAGTAGATAGCCAGAATTAACTATGTCCATTGAAACGCACAACGACTATACCACTTAGCTAAGAATGATGTGAATAATCAAGTCAATAAATGTTGTTTAGTTAGTTAGCAGATAGTTAATATGCTTCCTGGCAAGTTCGATGTATTAGTAGCCAACTAACGTTAGGTAACTAGCTAACATGCTGGTACATACTGCAGAAATGCTATGCGGTTTGTAAGGATAACGTAGCTAACAAATTGTCAGCCAACATAACGTGTAACGTAACTTATTTGAAAAGCCATTACTTTATTACATTGCTCAACATTTTCTTAACATTTGTCATAATAAGTTAAAGCAATGAATTTGTATCCGCTTTCTAAGGACTTCGGCTGCATATTTTCCACCATTTTCTTCAATTCTGAAAATGATGTGAAGCCACGCCCATTTCCTGAAGAATTGCATTATGGGCCCTAAAAGCACGGAAATAGTGTCCACTTCTTGTATACTTCATATTTTGGAGAATTTAGTACGGCATCTGGGAACTTTTGGCATATTAGCTATATCCATACTATGACCAATAAGCATAGTACAGTTGAAGTCAGAAGTTTATATACACCTTAGACAAATGCATTTAAACTCAGTTTTTCACAATTCCTGGCATTTAATCCTAGTAAAAATTCCCTGTTTTAGGCCAGTTAGGATCACAACTTTATTTTAAGAATGTGAAATGTCAGAATAATAGTAGAGAGAATTATTCAGCTTTTAGTTCTTTCATCACATTCCTAGTGGGTCAGAAGATTACATACACTTAATTAGTATTTGGTAGCATTGCATTTAAATAGTTTAACTTGGGTCAAACTTTTCAGGGTAGCCTTCCACAAGCTTCCCACAATAAGTTGGGTGAATTTTGGCCCATTCGTCCTGACAGAGCTGGTGTAACTGAGTCAGGTTTGTAAGCCTCCTTGCTTGCACACGCTTTTTCAGTTCTGCCCACAAATTTTCTATGGGATTGAGGTCAGAGCTTTGTGATGGCCACTCCAATAACTTGACTTTCTTATCATTAAGCCATTTTGCCACAACTTTGTAAGTATACTTGGGGTCATTGTCCATTTGGAAGAGCCAGTTGCAACCAAGCTTTAACTTCTTGACTGATGTCTTGAGATGTTGCTTCAATATATCCACATCATTTTCCTACCTCATGATGCCATCTATTTTGTGAAGTGCACCAGTCCCTCCAGCAGCAAAGCACCCCCACAACATGATGCTGCCACCCCCGTGCTTCACGGTTGGGATCCACCTTTTTCCTCCAAACATAACAATGGCCATTATGGCCAAACAGTTCTAATTTTGTTTCATCAGACCAGACCAAAAAGTACGATCTTTGTCCCTATGTGCACTTGCAAACCGTAGTCTGGCTTTTTTATGACGGTTTTGTAGCAATGGCTTCTTCCTTGCTGAGCGGCCTTTCAAGTTATGTCGATATAG
Source organism: Oncorhynchus kisutch (assembly GCF_002021735.2). NCBI lineage: Eukaryota > Metazoa > Chordata > Actinopteri > Salmoniformes > Salmonidae > Oncorhynchus > Oncorhynchus kisutch. The sequence continues at coordinate 50,673,411 of NC_034174.2, forward strand.
GACTCATTTTACTGTGGATATAGATACTTTTGTACCTGTTTTCTCCAGCATCTTCACAAGGTCCTTTGCTGTTGTTCTGGGATTAATTTGCACTTTTCGCTCCAAAGTACGTTCATCTCTAGGAGACAGAACGCGTCTCCTTCCTGAGTGGTATGACGGCTGCGTGGTCCCATGGTGTTTATACTTGCGTACTATTGTTTGTACAGATGAACGTGGTACCTTCAGGAGTTTGGAAATTTGGAGTTTGGAAATTACTCCTAAGGATGAACCAGACAAGGTAGGCCTTGAAATACATCCACAGGTACACCTCCAATCGACTCAAATGATGTCAATTATCCTATCAGGATCTTCTAAAGCCATGACATAATTTTCTGGAATTATTCTGGAATTTGCCAAGCTGTTTAAAGGCACAGTCAACTTAGTGTTGAAAAACTAGTTTTAAAAAATATATTTTTTTAAATTTTAGCCCCTTTTCTCCCCAATTTCATGGTATCCAATTGTTGTTAGTAATTACTATCTTGTCTCATCGCTACAACTCCCGTACGGGCTCGGGAGAAATGAATGTCAAAAGCCATGCGTCCTCCGAAACACAACCCAACCAAGCCGCACTGCTTCTTAACACAGTGAGCCTCCAACCTGGAAGCCAGCCGCACCAATGTGTCAGAGGAAACACTGTGCACCTGGCTACCGCCACAGGAGGACAACGCTAGGACATTTGTGCGTCGCCCCACGGACCTCCCGGTCGCGGCTGGCTGCGACAGAGCCTGTGTACTGTCTTTTATTTATTTATTTGTATTTTTTTTAAATGTAGGGTGTAGATCAGCTTTAATATTGCAGATAGATCGTAGCTTCCATTCATGTAATTGTCTGCATTATTTCCAATACCCCATATATTTTTTTGTAAATATATATATAACACACATACACACTGTACACATACATATAAATACACACACACACACATATACAGTTTAAGTCGGAAGTTTACATACACCTAGGTTGGAGTCATTAAAACACGTTTTTGCCAGAGGTTCGATATTTAGATTTTGGAGCCCTCTTCCAGTTCAACCTATAGAAAACACAAAGGCACATCATAAGTTCAGGCAATTGTGGTCACTTTTCCAAACATGAGATGTGATATGCAAGGATAAATGTATCCTTGTTAATGTTTTTAAACATGTGTTTATGTCATTCACAAAGGAGGACAATTTCATTCTGTGTTAAGAAAAGTGAGGGATGCTTTTTCCTTTCCATCCTAAACTCCTGCACTTCTATGAGAAGCATTGGAAGCTCTACTAAACATAATTGTTCAATTTAGTAATAAATACACATGAAAGGCCATTTCAACTGGGGAACACATTGCTTTTTTGGAGAAACAGCCTCATAAATGAAAGAATTTAAGGACATTATATTCATTATCCACCCTAGTGATTCAAGATGAAGGACATGCATCTCATCAGTACATTTCCATCATGTCATTCTCAACATATCCCTAATGATAGCAAAGTTACAATCTTTCCCTTTATTTACACTCTCTGTGTGATTTTTCGTTGGAGTCCTGTGTCGCCATGACTATGACAGGCTAGCTTGACTGGAGCTAACATTAGTTTATCTGGTGCTTCTCTCTTCAATTTTCAGTTGGCTCTTTCAATCAACTGGCAAGAGCCACTATAGAGCGAGAGCACAAGAAGCTATTTTTCAGGGAAAATCGCTATTTGCTGTTTGTTTTGTCGCTAGAAATCGCTAGATTACGTTTTGCCAGAGCTGCGATGACATCAGCCAATTTAACTTGCTGTGGCACAGCTGCCATTAACACCATATAAACTCTTTGTGCCAAAACTCCCCAAAGGCAGCCTGAAAAGTAGCCAGTAAAGGGATGGGGTTTGAAAACGTGTTAAATATAGCGACAAAGTCACTAAATTGGCAACACTGCGTAAACTAGGCACTAGAGCGAGCTGCTCCCTCTGTGGGCCGAAACAAGCATAACATCCCTTGACTATAAATACGTGATAACAAAATGCAGAAGATTAGGCTACTGTACTATATACAGTACCTTCAGAAAATATTTATACCTCTTAACCTACTCCACATTTTGTGTGTTACAGCCTGAATTCAAAATGGATTAAATATATTTTTTTCCTCACCCTTCGACTGTACACACAATACTCCATAATGACAAAATGAAACATGTTTTTAGAAATGTTTGCAAATGTATTGAAAATAAAATTTAAAAAAAATGTACGTAAGTATTCACATCCCTGAGTCAATACTTTGTAGAAGCACATTTGGAAGTGATTACAGCTGTGAGTCTTTATTGGTAAGTTTCAAAGAAATTTCCACACCTGGATTTTGCAAAATTTGCCCATTGTTCTTTTCAAAATTCTTCAAGCTCTGTCAAATTGGTTGTTGATCATTGCTAGAAAACCATTTTCAAGTCTTGTCATAGATTTTCAAGTAGATTTCAGTCAAAACTGTAACTTGGCCACACAGGAACATTCACTGACTTCTTGGTAAGCAACTCCAGTGCACATTTGGCCTTGTGTTTTAGGTTATTGTCCTGCTGAAAATGTCTAGTGGAAAGCAAACTGAACCAGGTTTTCTTCTAGGATTTTCCTGTACTTAGCTCCATTCAGTTTATTTTTTATCCTGAAAAACTGTCCAGTCCTTTACAATTACAAGCACACCCATGATGCAGCTACCACTATGCTTGAAAATATGGAGAGTGGTACTCAGTAATGCGTTATATTGGATTTCCCCCAAACGTAACACTTTGTATTCAGGTCAAAAAGTTAATTGCTTTGCCACATTTTTTGGAATATTACTTTTGCAAACAGGATGCATGTTTGGGAGTTTTTAAATTCTGTACGGGCTTTCTTCTTTTCACTCTGACAATTAGGTTATTAATATTGTGGAGTAACTAGAATGTTGTTGATTCATCCTCAGATTGTTCCTATCACAGCTTTTAAACTGTAACTTTGAAAGTCACCATTGTCCTTCCTCTCCGGCAACTAGGTCAGGAAAGACGCCTGTATCTTTGTAGTGACAAGGTGTATTAATAACTTCACCATGCTCAAAGGGATATTCCATGTCTGCTCAATAGGTGCCCATATTTGTGAGGCATTGGAAAACCTCCCTAGTCTTTGTGGTTGAATCTGTGTTTGATATGCACTGCTCAACTAAGCACAAGAGCAAGGGGTCCAGAGATGAGGTAGCCATTCAAAAATCATATTAAACACTATTATTGCACACCGAGTGAGTCCATACAACTAATTATGTGACTTGTTAAGCAAACGTTTACTCCTGAACTTCTTTAGGCATGCCATAAAAAAGGGGTTGAATAAGTATTGACTGAAGACATTTCAGCTTTTCATTTTGAATTAATTTGTTAAAAGAAATTTGAAAAACATAATTCCACTTTGACATTATGGGATATTGTGTGTAGGCTAGTGACAAAAAGTATATACATTTAATCCATTTTAAATTCAGGCTGTAACACAAAATGTGGGAAACTTCAAGGGGTGTGAATACTTTCTGAGTCTCACATTCTCCCATATGTCTGGTTGGCAACACAGGGGACCCAAACATGAGCAAGAAACAGTATTACCATTTTTTCACAGCAACTATTTCCCTTTTTCTCTGATGTTACAGACAAACTTGGAGCAATAATAGTAGCCTAACAATAGAGGCCTGACTTTATCAGAAACTTGCTCACAGATGTATATAAACACATCAATACCAGCCAACCTCTTTTGACCTCAGTGGGTCTATTTATGTAAGGGAGTGTGTACACGTATTACTATAAAATGGGTTTCCATGGCCGAGCAGCCGCACACAAGCCTAAGATCACCATGCGCAATACCTAGCATCGGCTGGAGTGGTGTGAAGCTCGCCGCCATTGGACTCTGGAGCAGTGGAAACGCGTTCTCTGGAGTGATGAATCACACTTCAACATTTGGAAGTCCGACGGACTAATCTGGGTTTGGCGGATGCCGGGAGAACGCTACCTGCCCAATGCATAGCGTCAACTGTAAAGTTTGGTGGAGGAGGAATAATGGTCCCTTAGTTCCAGTGAAGGGATATCTTAACACTACAGCATACAATGGCATTCTAGATGATTCTGTGCTTCCAACTTTGTGGCAACAGTTTGGGGAAGGCCCTTTTCTGTTTTAGCGTGACAATGCCCCCGTGCATAAAGCGAGGTCCATACAGACATGGTTTGTCGAGGTCAGTGTGGAAGAACTTGACTTGTCTGAACAGAGCCCTGAACACCTTTGGGATAAATTGGAACGCCGACTGTGAGCCAGGTGTAATAGCCCAACATCATTGCCTGACCTCACTGATGCTCGTGGCTGAATGGAAGCAAATGACAAGATCTAAATCAAATCAAATCAAACTTATTTGCCACATGCTCCGAATACAACAAGTGTCGACTTTACCATGAAATGCTTACTTACAAGCCCGTAACCAACAGTGCAGTTCAAGAAGAAGAAAATATTTACCAAGTAGACTAAAATAAAAAGTAACAATAAAAGTAACACAATAAGAATAACAATAACGAGGCTTTATACACGGGGCACCGTCAGTGTGCAGGGGTACAGGCTAGTTGAGGTAATCTGTACATGTAGGTTGGGGCGAAGTGACTATGCATAGGTAACACACAAACAGAGAGTAGCAGCAGTGTACAAGAGGGAGGGAGGGGGTCAATGTAAATTATCCGGTGGCGATATTTATGAATTGTTCAGCAGTCAAATTACTTGTGGGTAGAAGCTGTTGAGGAGCCTTTTGGTCCTAGGGGGAAATCCTTCCCAGAAAAGGGGAGGCTGTTTTAGCAGCAAAGGGGGGAACAACTCCATATTAATGCCCATGATTCTGGAACAAGATGTTTGATGAACAGGTGTCCATATACTTTTGGTCATGTAGTGTATTGAGTACATTTTTTAAGGATTTGCGTAACTTCAAAATAAGTCATATAAAAAGTATCTCTTCAATCCATTCAATTTGAGTTGAGACATGTTGGATCTACACATGTTTTGAGACACGGGCAATGTTATGCAATTTATTTAATTAATTTAGGAAATATTTAAATAACAGATGCTGTATAGTAAGCAGAAAAAGGCAAAGAAGCTGAACAGCAATGATGACAATGAACCACATTGTTCTTCATTGAAAAAAGCGCATTTATGCTAGGTATGCAAGAGAGCTACTAAAAACTCACTATATGAATACTATAGAGATTTTGATTAATGATAATACTATACAAGTACTATTGAGTATTATTACAGAAAACATCTGGCAGGAAATCTTATAAAAAATATTATATAAGGAGAGAGATATTATAGGACGCTATAAGCCCACTATAGGTTACTATAGAAATCCTATAATATCCTATAGGAATACTATAGTTATTTTCTGTAAAGGGGGGCACAGAATATTCTCGTCCTAGTCCATTGTGAATTGATACTACAGTTTATTAAATAGCACAGGCTACAGTAACGAGCAGTAAGCGGTGGAGTGTTGACAGTCAACATTGTTGACAGGAGCCTAGGATACTATTTTCGATTGAATGTTTCTTAGGTAAATGGATAAGAGACACTTTTTGGAAATAGGGATGGATACGAGCCGAATGGAGTATGTACTGCAGGTAGGCCTATTTTCATTATGAATAATGCCAAAGAATGTAGACCATTTAGAAACCGGTAACACTTTGTTTAAATAGTCCATCTGTAGATGCTCTACAGACTATCACTAACATTTCAGCTAACTATCTACTAACCCTAGCCCTAACCTGAACCCTTATCCTCATCCTAAATTCAACCCTAGCCCTAACATTAACCCTTATTCTAAACCGAACCCTATCCTTAGCAAGCAGTTGCTTATTAACAGATAGTTTGTTGATAGTATGACTATCCGGACTATCCAAATAAAGTGTGACCTAGAAATATTTTATAGATAGGCTCCTTGGCTAATGCATGGCCAGGTTAAGAAATACACGCAACTTGTTGCTGTTGAAGCAGCTTTCGCTGTAATAGGCCTAGGGAACGGGTAGCCTACTGACAACATGTTTTTTTTTATCACATGAAACAGAAAACAAGCAATTGTAACAGAAAAACAACTTAAATGCTTCTAAATAGGGTCAACGGTATCAGTCATCTTTCATACCATGATGGGCTTATGGACATGTAGCCTACATGTGGGGTTTTACGCATATCCAAAATAATAACAGTATCTGGCTAAAATAATTTGTCCGCTCACATTTTGTGTTGGACAATGGCGCTGGCTTAACGGCTGCCGGAAATAGAGCCCATGGTGTAAATCCATGCCACTGTATGGAAGTGCGTCCCAATGTCTTTTTTTCCCTGTGCACCGCACTTTCCACTTCATTCAAGCCACAGCCCCTGAATGAATAGCTGCTCGGTTTGCAGCATAATGAACTTTGAGCGTTCCTGTCAGCGGTGTTGGCTCGCCACCAGGCCATTAAACAGTATGTGAGGTCTGTATGGTGCATACACACACCGTGGGTGGGCCAAGCTCGTCAAACTCACGATGCTAACGGATAAAGCCGTGCTGTACCGTTACAAGCTATCGGTTTCAACAGGCAGACGCTAGGCCCAATGTTTGCCCTTAGCATACTATGCTATTTGCTAACTATCTGAGAACCACTTAGGCAGTATAGTCTGTGTTGGTTCACTGGATGTATAAAAGGAAAAATGAAACTGGAAAATGTTCCTTAGTTTAAGTGAATGTTAACTAGCAACTCTACCTTCGTTTTGTGTACAGGTAGTTCCCAGTAATCTAGCAAATCTCACGTAGTTATCAATACAGGTGTTTGTTACCTAGATGTTACCTACGACAGATGTTACCTCGTAACTTAGTAACTTTTTCTACTGTAATGTTTTCTTAGCTCTCAGTACAGGTGTATGTTACCAACAACCTTTTATTTTTTTAATTTTTTTACAGTATCTCTCAATACATGTAGATGTTACCTAGCAAGTGTTTATTGTATGCCTATAGGCTATATCCTGGTGTGGAATTGGCAAATCCTATTGTAAAATCCCAGGAGTTCCCCCCACCGTAATCCACCAACAAACACTGTAAAGCAATATATTGTCGACTCGGTGCAAGAAAGATCTCTGTGACTGAGCCACTTTTCAACTAGACTTCCTGTACAGCCAGACAAGATGCACCCAATTTGAAAAGTTTCTGCAATGGCCATAAATGTAGTAAGTGCAGTGACTGGTTCCATTCTTCCTGCCATCTTCCTAATTTGATTCATATTCATGATTGAGATTTCAATCTCCCAGTTAGAAGCATATGTATTGGTGCATAGACATGGACCGGTTCTGTTTATTTCACATCTTGCCATTCAGAGGGTGAGGGATCTTGGGTTGCCTCCAAAATGGCAACCTCTTCTGTATATAGTGTGTGTGTGTGTGTGTGAGGGGGGGGGGGGGGGGGGAATAGTGTGTGTCAAAGGGGAAGGGGTAGATTCTGGTTGAAAAGGATTTGAAGTGGTTTGGGGGGATTTCGGTATAATCTGGTGGATTCCTTTGGAGTTGGGGGGTAAAACGTACTGTGTGTATGTGGTACTAGGCAGGAGGGTCAGGTAAAGGGGCTGTATGTGGGGGCGTAGGGGGTCATTGGCAGGGGTTAGAATCTGATGAGGTAGTGTTTTTTATGGGTGGGGGTTGATATAGCCTGGTGGATTTTTGTTAAGCTTGGTGGGAGGGGGGTCGTACTTGTGAGTGTGCATTGAAGAGGAAGTGTGTGTGTTTGTTGGTGTGGTTGTGTGCGGGTGTGCACAACCATGTGTATCTGCGTGTATATGTGTGCGTGCACGTCTGTATGTATTTGTGCGTGTACATTCATGTGTGTGTATGAGGAGGTGCACCCCCACAACACAGGCTGCAGGGTCTGGTAGTGCATGGCGGGGGAAAATGGGGGGGGGGGGGGGGCGTGGGAGGGGTGCATTGTTAGGGAATCCAAAGACGGCGTAATTAAGCCCAATGGATACCAGATGGCTGGCTGTCAGTGACGTGAGAAGAGGGACGAGCCCCTAATGGGAACCAGCCGCCCGCCGAAACGCTTTGAACTGGCGGCCGGAGAGAGAGAGAGAGAGAGAGAGAGAGAGGGAAAGAGAGAGGGGAGAGAGAAGGAGGGAGGGAAAGAGAGAGAGGGGGAGGAGGGGAGGGACAGAAAGAGAGAGGAAGAGAGAAGGTGGAAGGAGAGAGGAGGAGGCAGGGACGGAGGGGGGGATGGAGAGAGAAAGAGAGAAGGAGATGGCGGGGGAGAGAAAGAGGTAGCGAGAGGAATCACAGCATGGGCCGTGTGTGCTAGCTTAAATCACTAGCGGCAGCAGCAATGAGAGGAAGAGGAAGAAGGGAAGAGGAGGAGGTGGAGAAGAACAAGGGAAGTGGTCCCAGAAGATGAAAATAGAGAGTCTGTGCTGGCATCATCGACAAATACTCCCCTCTGGACATCACTCTCTCTTGGTCCTGATGGTTTTCATCTGTTTGGTAGCACTTTACATAAACTACATGCCAAGCAGGGCAACTTTAACTACTTTGGTAAACACGGTAACCAGAATGTATCCTAGTAGGTACTCAAGTATTACATGCAACTGCATATAAGATACATAAAACAATTATTACATTTCAAGGAAGTGGCCAAATGTTCTTTTTAATGAAGTTTAGTGACTGTTATCAAACAGAGATATGTAAATGATGTGTAACTATCGTTCGGCTACATGGTATCTGTGCAACTTGATGTAATGTTTGTACATCTATTATGTGAGGCTGGAGTATATATATATATATATATATATATATATATATATATATTAACCTTTATTTAACTACGCAAATCAGTTAAGAACAAATTCTTCAAAACAATGACGGCCTACCCCGGCCGACGCTGGGCCAATTGTGCGCCGCCCTAGGGGACTCCCAATCACAGCCAGTTTGGACACAGCCTGAATTCAAACCAGGGTGTCGGTAGGGACGCCTCTAGCACTGAGATGCAGTGCTTTAGACCGCTGCACCACTCGGGACATTGTGTCACAATGGGTATGTTACCTAGGAGTTTGTTGAAACGGTTGAGACAGTTGGACTGATCAATGGTAGCCTGGTTCTGGATTTATTTGTGCTGTTTCGCAATGACCATAGGTGTTGGCAAGACCGCACAAACTGATCTGGGACCAAGTTAGATCTGTGGAACATGGGGTTTAATTTGACCATGTCACTTCAAAATGTTACCCAAATGTGACTTGGTAGTCAGTGATTTATTTGTGAATTGCCTTGTCATGTGGTCATACACATACTGTACATCTCTCCCAACCAAAAATGTTACATCCTGCTTTACTCTTCAAGAGCATGTCATATACAGTAAGCAATAAAGCACAGCGTGTTTTGTGTGTCATGAGAGGCTAGGGTGTGAAATAGGGTTGGGCGGTATCCAGATTTTCATATCGTCATACCGTCCTTCTTTCATCTCGGGATTTATGGCATTACCGGTTTAGTACACATGGGGGCACCAGAGAAACGAACAGATAGGCAGAGAACGGAGAGGAGGATCAAAGTCAAGGAAATCAAGATAGCAACTTTGCCTTCTCAAACACGTCAGAAACTAACACAATAGGATGCCACGTCACAGTATTAACTCAGCTACGTACCTAGATAGCAAGTTAAACTAGGGGTCATGTTAACACATAACACATTCTGCATTTTTCACGCCAGAAAAATATATAAAACGCATAAGAAATAGTTTGCTGTGTTTTGTAAACACAGATCTAAAATGCTTCTCATTGTAATTTCTGCTCGGCATCAGACTCATTTTGTGCTTCAGCTGCACTTCTAAACTCGGATGAGAATTCACAACTGGCTTTCTATCAGCAGACAGAGCTCAGACTGATGTGTAGCTTCTTTTCTCCTGTACTTTTCTCAGTGTAGCCAGCCTATTTTTCTCTGGTAAAAAATGCTAAATAAAATTTACGCAAAACATTAGGAAATGTAGCTTGCTACATTCTTTCTATGATAAGCTTATACATTAGACATATGAAGGCCATGCATAGTTTTTGACAAAAAAAAGACCTTGCTTTTTCATTGTAAGCTCATCTACTTGTGTGGTTGCTAGCCAAATAGCATTGCACTTCTTTTGTCAGCTGATGAAAATGAAGATATATTATGTAACATATTTTCTGTGAAGGAAAACTATAGACTATAGTTGCACGTCCCTGATCACTCTATTGAAGCAGAAAAACACTGTTGACTTTCAACATAAAACGCGACCCCATGTGACACAGCTTTACTCATCTGCTCCCGCTTTCTCCCATTGTGCTATTTACAAACAAACACGTGACAAACACGTGACTGGCTCAACTGTGCTGGTGAACTAAGTACGCTACATAACGTAAATTAATAATACTAATAATAATGTGACAGTTGAAATAAGAACGTGATCTGCTTCATCTCCTAATGAATTGCACAAGTTGACTGCAGGTATTTACTTAAAAAAATAGCTACAAATATTCAAATGTATTGAAAAGCTTCAAAGAAATAGTTACAACGGTATTGACGATATTGAAAAACTGTCCCGTGGCTATTTCCAAATACCCCGGTATAGAGTATATATGGTACAGTTGAAGTCGGACGTTTACATACACCGTAGCCAAATACGGTTAAACTCAGTTTTTCACAATTCCTGACATTTAATCCTAGTAAAAATTCTCTGTTTTTGGTCAGTTAGGATCACCACTTTTATTTTAAGAATGTGAAATATCAGAATAATAGTAGAGAGAATGATTTATTTCAGCTTTTCTTTCTTTCATCACATTCCCAGTGGGTCAGAAGTTTACATACACTCAATTAGTATTTGGTAGCATTGCCTTTAAATTGTTTAATTTGGATCAAACAACTTTGGAAGTATGCTTGGGGTCATTGTCCATTTGGAAGACCCATTTGCGATCAAGCTTTAACTTCCTGACTGATGTCTTTATGTTGCTTCAATATATCCACATACTTTTCCTACCTCATGATGCCATCTATTTGCACCAGCCCCTCCTGCAGCAAAGCACCCCCACAACATGATGCTGCCACCCCCGTGCTTCACGGTTGGGATTTTGTTCTTCTGCTTGCAAGCCTCCCCCTTTTTCCTCCAAACAGAACGATGGTCATTATGGCCAAACAGTTCTATTTTTGTTTCATCAGACCAGAAGACAGACCAGAAAGTACGATCTTTGTCCCTTTGTGCAGTTGCAAACCATAGTCTGGCTTTTTCTATGGCGGTTTTGGAGCAGTGGCTTCTTCCTTGCTGAGCGGCCTTTCAGGTTATGTCGATATAGGACTCGTTTTACTGTGGATATAGATAATTTTGTACCTGTTTACTCCAGCATCTTCACAAGGTCGTTTACTGTTGTTCTGTGATTGATTTACACTTTTCACTCCAAAGTACGTTCACCTCTAGGAGACAGAACACGTCTCCATTCTGAGCGGTATGATGGCTGCATGGTCCCATGGTGTTTATACTTGCGTACTATTGTTTGTACAGATGAACGTGGTACCTTCAGGCGTTTGGAAATTGCTCCCAAGGATGAATCAGACTTGTGGAGGTCTACAATTCTTTTTCTGATGTCTTGGCTGATTTCTTTTGATTTTCCTATCAAGCAAAGAGGCACTGAGTTGGAAGGTAGGCCTTGAAGTACATGCACAGATACACCTCCAATTGACTCAAATGATATCAATTAGCCTATCAGAAGCTTCTAAAACCATGACGTAAATGTTCTGGAATTTTCCAAGCTGTTTAAAGGCACATTCAACTTAGTGCATCTAAACTTCTGACCCACTGGAATTGTGATACAGTGAATTATAAGTTAAATAATGTCTGTAAACACTTGTTGGAAAATTACTTGTGTCCTGCACAAAGTAGATGTCCTAACCGACTTGCCAAAACTATAGTTTTGAAAATTGTGGAGTGGTTGAAAAATTTGCTTTAATGACTCCAACCTAAGTGTATGTAAACGTCCGACTTCAACTGTATACCGCCCAAGCCTGGTGTGAAATGTACAGTCAGTTAAAGGGTCAAAGTCACATATAGGATGCTATTCTCTTGTGACCCTGAAGAATCGTGTTAAGCTCTTGCTAGCAACTACATTCGTCTGTCACACAGGCTCAGAAATGACTTTCTCACGTGGATACATCCTCTCCTAATATCTAACTACTATTTTCGTGACACTTTCTATGAATACCTTGCATTATAAGCACATTTACTACGCCTAATGAGCTATGCTGTTTTAAATTATTTTGAGACGATTTAGGAAAACGTACTAGTTTGAAGTGCCTGACCCACAACAGTGTTGAAGACTTGAACAACTTTTTCTTGTCAATGGGGTTTAATGGTCTGATTTCTCTCTCTCCTGTATGTCTCCAGGACTGTGGTGATGCCGATTGCCCACGAGTTCTCTCCTGACATGGTGCTGGTCTCATCTGGTTTCGATGCCATCAAGGGACATCCGGCGCCGCTGGGGGGCTACAAAGTGTCGGCCAAGTGTAAGCTCACGAAACACCTCGTCAGTTCCTTACGGAATCACATGCAGTGACACGCATGCAAATAGACGTTTGAGCGTACGCACACACACATTCAAAAGTTCATGCGATCCCACATTATGACATTTTTCTTGTAGTTGACAAGCATAGTTGAGACTTAATGGAAGTGTTTTTGTAAATACTAATCCTCTCCTAATATCTAACTACTTTATAACAATGCTTTATTTATTTTTTTTACAGTACATACAGTATATTTATAGCTAGAGAGTTAGGGGAGTCAGAAATGTAACCGTGGTAAAATAAACTTGCCCAAATTGAGTAGCCTATGCTACAGTTTGTTTAAAGTAGTGTTCAATAATCACATGTTGGCAGCCATCTTTGATTCCTTGGTGTTTTCCCATGTCAAAGCAAATCAAAAGGATTGATGTAGCAAAGTACTCAAATTGTTCTCTATTATTGCTTTTATTCAAATGAGTGTTATCACCTGTGGGAATTTAAATACCAATCATTCAGATGGTTTATTTTCAAACCTTTCCCTTTTAGCTAGCACAATAAGAATCAAGCTAGCTGTCTTTAGTGGTTCACCATTGGTTTTTAGCTCAGCCAATCCAAAACGGCTTGATTCGAATAGGTATAAAATACAGTTAAAATGTGATCTTACAGGTTGAAATGAACCTTCTAAATTGTTCTAAACTGTTCTAAGAGCAACCTATTTCTACCTCATCCTCACTATCTTAAGAGTTCTACTTCGTCGATCAGACGGTTTTTTATTTCACAGGGTTTATTCAGTAGTTTCGTCTGTATTTGTTCCTGACAAAGAGCCAACAGTGTCAGTCTTGGCTGATTTGATGTTTATGTCTGAGCAGGAAGTCGCCCCACTGTGTATGATGATGTCATATCGCTAAGTCTACTTTGTAAAAACAAGTTTTCACTTTGTCATTATGGGGCATTGTGTGTAGATGGGTGAGGAAAAAAATGAGATTTTATCCATTTTGAATTCAGGCTGTAACACAACAAAATGTGGAGTAAGTCAAGTTTTCACTTTGTCATTATCGGGTATTGTGTGTAGACAAGTGAGAGAAAAAATGTATTTGATCCATTTTGAATTCAAGCTCTAACACAAAAGGTGGAATAAATCAAGTGGTATACAGTGTCTTCAGAAAGTATTCATACCCCTTGACTTATTCCATGTTCAAAATGAATAAAACATTTATAAAATTGTTTTTTTCTCACACAATAACCCCATAATAACAAAGTGAAAACTTGTTTTAGAAATTTGAGCAAATTTATAGAAAATGAAATACAGAAATATCTCATTTACATACTTATTCACACCTCTGAGTCAATACATGTTAGAATCACCTTTGGCAGCAATTACAGCTGTGCATCTTTATGGGTAAGTCATTGAAAAGCTTTGCACACCTGGATTGTACAATTTTTTGCCCATTCTTTTCAAAATTCTTCAAGTTATGTCAAATTGATTGTTAATCATTGCTAGACAGCCATTTTAAAGTCTTGCCATAGATTTTTAAGCAGATTTAAGTCAAAACTGTAACTATGCCACTCAGAAACATTCACGCTTCTTGGTAAATCAAATCAAATCAAATTTATTTATATAGCCCTTCGTACATCAGCTGATATCTCAAAGTGCTGTACAGAACCCCAGCCTAAAACCCCAAACAGCAAGCAATGCAGGTGTAGAAGCACGGTGGCTAGGAAAAAACTCCCTAGAAAGGCCAAAACCTAGGAAGAAACCTAGAGAGGAACCAGGCTATGTGGGGTGGCCAGTCCTCTTCTGGCTGTGCCGGGTGGAGATTATAACAGAACATGGCCAAGATGTTCAAATGTTCATAAATGACCAGCATGGTCGTATAATAATAAGGCAGAACAGTTGAAACTGGAGCAGCAGCACAGTCAGATGGACTGGGGACAGCAAGGAGTCATCATGTCAGGTAGTCCTGGGGCATGGTCCTAGGGCTCAGGTCCTCCGAGAGAGAGAAGGAGAGAATTAGAGAACGCACACTTAGATTCACATAAGACACCGAATAGGACAGGAGAAGTACTCCAGATATAACAAACTGACCCTAGCCCCCTGACACATAAACTACTGCAGCATAAATACTGGAGGCTGAGACAGGAGGGGTCAGGAGACACTGTGGACCCATCCGAGGACACCACCGGACAGGGCCAAACAGGAAGGATATAACCCCACCCACTTTGCCAAAGCACAGCCCCCACACCACTAGAGGGATATCTTCAACCACCAAATTACCATCCTGAGACAGGGCCGAGTATAGCCCACAAAGATCTCCGCCATGGCACAACCCAAGGGGGGGCGCCAACCCAGACAGGATGACCACATCAGTGAATCAACCCACTCAGGTGACGCACCCCTTCCAGGGACGGCATGAGAAGGCCCCAGTAAGCCAGTGACTCAGCCCCTGTAATAGGGTTAGAGGCAGAGAATCCCAGTGGAAAGAGGGGAACCGGCCAGGCAGAGACAGCAAGGGCGGTTCGTTTCTCCAGAGCCTTTCCGTTCACCTTTCCACTCCTGGGCCAGACTACACTCAATCATATGACCCACTGAAGAGATGAGTCTTCAGTAAAGACTTAAAGGTTGAGACCGAGTTTGCGTCTCTGACATGGGTAGGCAGACCGTTCCATAAAAATGGAGCTCTATAGGAGAAAGCCCTGCCTCCAGCTGTTTGCTTAGAAATTCTAGGGACAATTAGGAGGCCTGCATCTTGTGACCGCAGCGTACGTGTAGGTATGTACGGCAGGACCAAATCAGAGAGATAGGTAGGAGCAAGCCCATGTAATGCTTTGTAGGTTAGCAGTAAAACCTTGAAATCAGCCCTTGCTTTGACAGGAAGCCAGTGTAGAGAGGCTAGCACTGGAGTAATATGATCAAATTTTTTGGTTTTAGTCAGGATTCTAGCAGCCATATTTAGCACCAACTGAAGTTTATTTAGTGCTTTATCCGGGTAGCCGGAAAGTAGAGCATTGCAGTAGTCTAACCTAGAAGTGACAAAAGCATGGATTAATTTTTCTGCATCATTTTTTGGACAGAAAGTTTCAGATTTTTGCAATGTTACGTAGATGGAAAAAAGCTGTCCTTGAAATGGTCTTGATATGTTCTTCAAAAGAGAGATCAGGGTCCAGAGTAATGCCGAGGTCCTTCACAGTTTTATTTGAGACGACTGTACAACCATTAAGATTAATTGTCAGATTCAACAGAAGATCTCTTTGTTTCTTGGGACCTAGAACAAGCATCTCTGTTTTGTCCGAGTTTAAAAGTAGAAAGTTTGCAGCCATCCACTTCCTTATGTCTGAAACACATGTTTCTAGCAAGGGCAATTTTGGGGCTTCACCATGTTTCATCGAAATGTACAGCTGTGTGTCATCCGCATAGCAGTGAAAGTTAACATTATGTTTTCGAATAACATCCCCAAGAGGTAAAATATATAGTGAAAACAATAGTGGTCCTAAAACGGAACCTTGAGGAACACCGAAATTTACAGTTGATTTGTCAGAGGACAAACCATTCACAGAGACAAACTGATATCTTTCCGACAGATAAGATCTAAACCAGGCCAGAACTTGTCCGTGTAGACCAATTTGGGTTTCCAATCTCTCCAAAAGAATGTGGTGATCGATGGTATCAAAAGCAGCACTAAGGTCTGGGAGCACGAGGACAGATGCAGAGCCTCGGTCCGATGCCATTAAAATGTAATTTACCACCTTCACAAGTGCCGTCTCAGTGCTATGATGGGGTCTAAAACCAGACTGAAGCATTTCGTATACATTGTTTGTCTTCAGGAAGGCAGTAAGTTGCTGCGCAACAGCCTTTTCCAAAATGTTTGAGAGGAATGGAAGATTCGATATAGGCCGATAGTTTTTTATATTTTCTGGATCAAGGTTTGGCTTTTTCAAGAGAGGCTTTATTACTGCCACTTTTAGTGAGTTTGGTACACATCCGGTGGATAGAGAGCCGTTTATTATGTTCAACATAGGAGGGCCAAGCACAGGAAGCAGCTCTTTCAGTAGTTTAGTTGGAATAGGGTCCAGTATGCAGCTTGAAGGTTTAGAGGCCATGATTATTTTCATCATTGTGTCAAGAGATATTTTACTAAAACACTTGAGCGTCTCTCTTGATCCTAGGTCCTGGGAGAGTTGTGCAGACTCAGGACAACTGAGCTTTGAAGGAATACGCAGATTTAAAGAGGAGTCCGTAATTTGCTTTCTAATAATCATAATCTTTTCCTCAAAGAAGTTCATGAATTTATCACTGCTAAAGTGAAAGTCATCCTCTCTTGGGGAATGCTGCTTTTTAGTTAGCTTTGCGACAGTATCAAAAAGGAATTTCGGATTGTTCTTATTTTCCTCAATTTAGTTTGAAAAATAGGATGATCGAGCAGCAGTAAGGGCTCTTCGGTACTGCACGGTACTGTCTTTCCAAGCTAGTCGGAAGACTTCCAGTTTGGTGTGGCGCCATTTCCGTTCCAATTTTCTGGAAGCTTGCTTCAGAGCTCGGGTATTTTCTGTGTACCAGGGAGCTAGTTTCTTATGAGAAATGTTTTTAGTTTTTAGGGGTGCAACTGCATCTAGGGTATTGCGCAAGGTTAAATTGAGTTCCTCAGTTAGGTGGTTAACTGATTTTTGTCCTCTGGCGTCCTTGGGTAGACAGAGGGAATCTGGAAGGACATCAAGGAATCTTTGTGTAGTCTGTGAATTTATAGCACGACTTTTGATGTTCCTTGGTTGGGGTCTGAGCAGATTATTTGTTGCAATTGCAAACGTAATAAAATGGTTGTCCGATAGTCCAGGATTATGAGGAAAAACATTAAGATCCACAACATTTATTCCATGGGACAAAACTAGGTCCAGCGTATGACTGTGACAGTGAGTGGGTCCAGAGACATGTTGGACAAAACCCACTGAGTCGATGATGGCTCCGAAAGCCTTTTGGAGTGGGTCTGTGGACTTTTCCATGTGAATATTAAAGTCACCAAAGATTAGAATATTATCTGCTATGACTACAAGGTCCGATAGGAATTCAGGGAATTCAGTGAGGAACGCTGTATATGGCCCAGGAGGCCTGTAAACAGTAGCTATAACAAGTGATTGAGTAGGCTGCATAGATTTCATGACTAGAAGCTCAAAAGACGAAAACGTCATTTAAAAAAACATTTTTTTAAATTTGCTATCGTAAATGTTAGCAACACCTCCGCCTTTGCGGGATGCACGGGGGATATGGTCACTAGTGTAGCCAGGAGGTGAGGCCTCATTTAACACAGTAAATTCATCAGGCTTAAGCCATGTTTCAGTCAGGCCAATCACATCAAGATTATGATCAGTGATTAGTTCATTGACTATAATTGCCTTTGAAGTAAGGGATCTAACATTAAGTAGCCCTATTTTGAGATGTGAGGTATCATGATCTCTTTCAATACTGAC
Organism: Oncorhynchus kisutch; assembly: GCF_002021735.2. Classification (NCBI taxonomy): domain Eukaryota; kingdom Metazoa; phylum Chordata; class Actinopteri; order Salmoniformes; family Salmonidae; genus Oncorhynchus; species Oncorhynchus kisutch. Next base: position 50,691,404 of record NC_034174.2, read on the forward strand.
AGGAATGGAGGTGGTCTTTATCCTAGTGAGATTGCTAAGGCGAACACCGCCATGTTTAGTTTTGCCCAACCCAGGTCGAGGCACAGACACGGTCTCAATGGTGATAGCTGAGCCAGCACCATCTTCAGATTAGCCTTAACGTCGGTAGCCCTGCCCCCCGGTAAACAGTGTATGATCGCTGGATCATTTGTTTTAAGTCTAATACTGCGGGTAATGGAGTCGCCAATGACTAGAGTTTTAAATTTGTCAGAGCTAATGGTGGGAAGCTCCAGACCCCGTAACGAGAGGAGTAGAGACCAGAGAAGACTCGGCCTCTGACTCCGACTCGCTGCTTAATGGGGAAAACCTGTTGAAAGTTTCTGTCGGCTGAATGAGCGACACCGGTTGAGCGTTCCCACAGCATTTCCTTCCAGAAACCGTGAGAAAGTTGTCCGGCTGCGGGGACTGTGCCAGGGGATTTATACTACTATCTGTACTTACTGGTGGCACAGACGCTGTTTCATCCTTTCCTACACTGAAATTACCCTTGCCTAACGATTGCGTCTGAAGCTGGGCTTGCAGCACAGCTATCCTCGCCGTAACATCATGTTAATGTTACTACTTAGCTTCGGCTGTTGGAGGTCCTGACGAATCGTGTCCAGATAAAGCGTCCGGAGTGAAAAAGTTGAGGGAAAAAAATATATATATATATATATATAAACGGTAATTAAAAGTAAAAACCGTAAAGTTGTCAGGTAGCAAAATAGGTTGGCAACAAAACGCACAGCAACTCGAAAACAAGTCTGCAAGTTGGTAAGCAACTCCAGTGTAGATTTGGCCTTGTGTTTTAGGTTATTGTCCTGCTGAAAATTGAATTATTTTCCCAGTGTATGGTGGAAAGCACACTGAACCAGGTTTTCCTTTAGGAATTTGCCTGTGCTTATCTTCATTCCGTTTCTTTTTTATCCTGAAAAACTCCCCAGTCCTTAATGATTACAAGCCTATCCATAACTTGATGCAGCCACCACAATGCTTGAAAATATGAAGAGTGGTACTTAATAATGTGTTGTATTGGATTTCCCCAAAACATAACACTTTGTATTCAGGACAAAAAGTTCATTGCTTTGCCACATTTTTTGCAATATTACTTTAGTGCCATGTCGGAAACATTGTGTTCAGGCATCCTTCGTTTCACTCTGTCAATTAGGTTAGTATTGTGGAGTAACTACAATGTTGTTGATCCATCCTCAGTTTTCTCCTATCACAGCCCTTATACTGTAACTGTTTTAAAATCACCATTGGCTTCATGGTGAACTCACTGAGCGGTTTCCTTTCTTTTCCGGCAAAGGCGTTAGGAAGGACTCCTGTTACTTTGTAGTGACTGGTTGTATTGATACACCATCGAAGTGTAATCAATAACTTCACCATGCTCAAAGGACTATTACAGTTCTCTCTTTTTTTTTTACCAATCTACCAATAGGTGCCCTTCTTAGAGAGGCATTGGAAAACTGCCCTGGTCTTTGTGGTTGAATCTGTGTTTGAAATTCACTGCTCGACCGAGGGACCGTACAGATAATTGTATGTGTGGGGTACATACTGTAGATGACCTAGTTATTCAAAAATCATGTTAAACACTATTGTTGCACAGAGTCCATGCAACTTATTATGTGACTTGTTAAGCAAAGGGGTTGAATGCTTATTGACTCAAGACATTTCAGCTGTTCATTTTTTATTAATTCATAAAAATGTGTAAAAACATAATTCCACTTATGTGGTATTGTGTGTAGGCCAGTGACATACAATCTCAATGGAATACATTTTAAATTCAGGCTGTAACACAACAAAATGTGGAAAAAGTCAAGGGGTGTGAATACAGAACTTTCTGAAGGCACTGTACCTTTAAAAAAAACAGCACATTTCAGCATTACAGCTCTTTTCCTCAGGGTTCTCACACATCCTGTGTGTGTGCTTGGCAATATGGAGAAGGGGCTTTTTGTATCAACAATTTTATCCATGCATCTGTGACCTTTGGAATGTTTTAATCCTTTTCATTTTAATGTGTGAATTCTAATAAAGTGTATAAATGTATCTCTCCCTCAGGTTTTGGCTTCTTGACACATCAGCTGATGGGGCTGGCGGGGGGCCGGGTTGTCATGGCCCTGGAGGGGGGTCACGACCTCACAGCCATCTGCGATGCGTCGGAGGCCTGCGTCCGCATCCTGCTGGGCACTCAGGTCAGTAGACACAGATCTAAGACCAGCTTAACCCTCTGTAAATTCTAACCTGAGCCATTAGGGGGAAAAACACAATGCTGACCTTCGATCAGCATCTAGGGCAGTGATGGGTAGTCTTAAGGCATTCATGTGCTTCCCAGCCGAAACAATTCAGAAGCGTTCGTGCATACATTGTGATGACATTTTGTGACGTTTCTGTTAGTTTTGGACTTCGGGTAAGGTTTTTTTGGGCTGTTCGGGGACACCACATTTTTTCTCGCGGCCAGCTAAAGTTCAAGAGTCGAAGTGTACGCCCTGTCGTCTGTGATTGGTCAACTGTAGGGATTCTTCAATAAAGTCTTTGTTTTCATTCAACGTTTTTATTCGACTCGTTTTTATGCACGTTTTCATTGAGAAATGCTGCACCAGATGTAAAATTGTGCGACTAAGATCTCGTCTGCAAAAATCGTCAAAATTAATGATAGATACCTTGAGTTATCGTTGATTAATTCTGCCTATTTTGAGAAAGTGGCTACGCCATTTTTTTCTTGTTTTTCAAGCGAATGTCTTTTAATGGCAGTATGCGAGCACACTCTTTCGGTTCGTCTAGCCAACTTTGGCTAGCTGCCAGCTGAACTGAAAGGTGCTGATGCCTTTACCCTGCGGGAGGATGTTGCCCCTTTGGCAGATCTTACCCCTCCCTAAATCCTAACCATAACCATTAGGGAAAACAGAACATTGCTGACCTATATTATTGTCTAGGGCAGTGTTGGGTAGTCTTACCCTGTTGTGGGTTCAGGCTTTTGCTCTAGCCATGCAGTGCCAGCAACACACCTGTTGGCAGGGGAGGCATAATATGTCCTTAGAGGGATATAAGGTCTTTCACTTTAGTACATCACACCCACCGCTTTTGTGTGTGTATGTGCGTGCGTGCCTGTCTCTGTGTGTGTGTGATGTTTTACTCCAATGTTTGACGCCCCCCCCCCCCCCTGTCTTCCTCTGTGTGTGTTCCATTCCAGGTGGAGCCCCTGTCTCAAGCTGTTCTGGAGAGGAGACCCTGTCGCAACGCTGTCCTCTCTCTACAGCGAGTCATACAGGCCCAGGGTAAACATCTGATGATAAACACTATCTACTTTCTCTCTCATGATCATTGTCTTACTGTCTTCATCACTCTTCCCTCTGCCAATCTGTCTTTCACTCTAGAGTATCTTCCCTCTATCTCAGTCTCTCTCTCTTTCTTACACCATCTCAGTCTCTCTCTCTTTCTTACACCATCTCAGTCTCTCGCTTGCTGTGTTTTTATTTTCACTTCTCTTTCTCTCCCTCTCTCCCCATCTTCTTTTCTCTCGGTCTTCCTTTACTTCTCTTACTCTGCACGTCCCTCTCTCTCTCGTTGTTTTTCTTCAAGCCTTCCCTGTACACCTCTCTTGTTCCGTCCACTCTTTCCCGCATCTCTTCCATCTCTACCACTCCAGCCTTGGTCATTCTATTTATTTTATCCCTCTATCTGTAGTACCTCCTCTCCCCATCTATCTTGCTGTCATTTCTCTCTCTGACCACCTCACTCTCCATCCATCCCTTTCTCCTGCCTTCATCCCTCCTTCCTTCTCATTCTTTCCCTCTCTTCTCTCTCTCTTTCTCTCACACACACACACACACACACACACACACACACACACACACACACACACACACACACACACACACACACACACACACACACACACACACACACACACACACACACACACACACACACACACACACAGAGAGAGAGAGAGCCTTCCTGGCTCCAATTAACTTCAAACACTTCTTTGGCACACGACCTTCACAACATCCCCTCTTGATTGCGCACAAATGTTATCCCAATCCAATTAGATTAATACAAAATATTTGCAAAGCCACAAGAATGTTAAGCCCCTTCATTTAGGCAGAGGGTGAAATATATGTGTGGTGAATACTGGGAACACACACATGCGTGCACACACACAAACACACTATGGCCCCCTCTCTCTCTCTCTCTTACACACACATCACACACACCAAGGCTCTTCAACACACAAATATCCAATGATTTATTTTCCTTCCGCCATGTGTCAAGAGACACACGCATGTCCTAAATGAAAAGAGCTTGAGAAGATGAGAAGTATGAACCCATATTGATTTATGCTAATGTCAGAATCACACATGCAACTCAAAATATTGTATAAATCAAGCTTGTTCTGCAGATGGGATTGATGGCATGTGAATGTGGCATAATGTGTGTTTTTGTGATATGCTGAATTAAAATGGCCGTATTGATCCTCTATTCCGACCACACACAGACAAGTATTACTGTAGCTGCAATATTGCTTAATAGAATACAGTTCACACATTTCAAAGACAGTACTCGCCACGGAGGCAACATGAAACCCAACCCCCCCCCCCAAAAAAAAATCTCTCTCACTCTCTCTTGCCCTCTCTCTCTCCATCTCTCTCACTCTTGCTTTCTATTTCTCTCCCTCTCTATCCAGGTGAGTACTGGCGGTCGTTGAAGGCAGTGGCCCACACAGTGGATCAGTCCTACCTGCAAGCCCAGGGACAGAGTCTGAGACGGAACTCAGAGGACCACAACAACACAGTGTCCGCCATGGCCTCTCTCTCCATGGCTAGCCTCACCACAGACAGGTAACAGTACTAGTGCTGAGCGATTTGTGCTTTTATTTGAGCTCGGTTCATCTTCAGTTTGATCATTTATTTGAAATAGTCACGGTTGTCGATTTCGTTAAAAAAAGTGGACATTAAATGCACTGTGCATTTGGTTTTGTTCTGATTTATCACTAGAGAAACTGCGCATCGATCTCACCAAAAGAATAATCATAATGGTGTTTTAAAAACTCTGCATTCTAAAAACATCAAACAAGACCAGGCCAACAAAAGCACTGACACCATGTAGTAACAGCACTGACACCATGTAGTAACAGCACTGACAACATGTAGTAACAGCACTGACACAATGTCATCTCATATAATTTCAAGATAATATAATATCATGTGAAGTGATAACGTGAAATGATATTAAAAGGGATGTTTCACTCAAGACGTCTAAACAGACAGGTAACATCACTGACACCCTGTAGTCACATATGATATCAATATAATATAATGAAATATTAAGTGAAGTGTGATGACATGAAATTATAGTTAAAGGGATGGTTCAATCCAAATTCAAATGTGGGCTTGTTTTTTCGACCTAAGTGCAAATGTAGGTTATTTAGTTACTTTCAGCAGCCTCAGCAGCCTCTGCCTAGCATTGTCTTTCCTGGACTGAAAGGAAACTCATCAGTGAACCACCCCTTTAAAAAAAATATGTATTCAATTAAAACATCGCCTTACTACATTTCAAATATTAGGCCCTCAGCTGTCAGCTGCATATCACCATACTGCTTTTGATGAGTGCTATTTTCCAACACTAATCCCTATGGCTTTTGAACCAGAAGATAAATCAATTAGTGTTCTAATTTCTATGGAAGAGAGTGTGAGAAAACAAAAACACATTCATATTTCTCAAGGTATAGCATTCCGTTTGCCCATTAGCTATACCAGGCCCTGACAAAAGACACAACATTGACCCCGCCACCTCGCTCCCTTTTAAAACCCGATTCAAACAGGTGTTGTCTTCAAACATATGCATCACATCTATTTGCTTAAAGGTACTTGCATCCGTATTCTCTAGAACTATTTGCCACATCTGTATCCTGTGGAAATATACAACATTAACGCTGTACTACTGCAATAGGCTATATACCAGCATGCTATATAAATCTATTCTCTCCTCTCTTCCTGCTATTCAGGATACACAGAGATGAACTCATGGAGGGGGACTGTGACTCCATGTAGACAAGTGCACTTTCTGATAAACCTATCACACAGACAAACACACTGTCATCCACTGTCGTCCACTGTCATCCACTCGGCACTGCTTCACTTGACCAGAATCCACTGCCTCCAGTTGTCACTATACGGACCACATTCTGACCTCAATAGTCAAACTGACTAGTGTACGCCTCACACACTCCTACACCTCATCGGAACACAGTACTACTGGCCTTACTAAGACCACCTGCCTGCTTTGACCGCAACTTAACCACACACTGAGAAGACATCCCATTAACAGTGTGAAGGAGGACCAAGAGGAAGGACAATGAACACTTGTGTTCTTGACATGCCACTCCGTGCCTTTCCGGGTGTGTTACTCCTCCATTACCATGTAACATTGCGAATTGTGAGGACACAGAAGGAGAGGAGCACCAGACCTGAGCAGAAACTGGAAGGGTGAAATATACACCCTTACTCCAAACCGCTTTCAAACACCACTGGGGAGGTTACGACTTGACTTGTATCATGAAGTGACTTGACAAAGACCAGCTAGACAGCTGGCTGTAAACAGAGTCTCTCTGTGGAAGAGGACAACTTTTTGTTGCCTTGGTCACAGGTTACCGCGGAGCATCGCCAGGCCGAATCACAAAAGGAAGTAGGAAGTTGTCCCACGTCCCCACAGGAAGTCACTATGAAGGAAAACAGACATTGGACACTCACCAGGGGACACCTAAAACGCATCTTCTTCCGATGATGTTATTCGTATTTATGCGTCGCCAACAAAATGAAGAAAAAGAGAGAGGAGACTGAGAATTTTGTTCAGAATTTTTTTGCACTGTGCATTTTGTTATGTGAACCAAGGAGAGAATGACAGTATAGACCCCATTGAAGCTCTCCTGGGATTGGTGATAAAAAAAACATGAATGATCATACTTGTGTTTTTAAGCTGATTGAATTATTGTAAGTTTTATCGATTGCATATTGTATTGCAAATGTCAATACATAATGGTCATATTTTTTTAATCATCACATAACGAACCCTATGATTCAGGTGCACGGATACCTGTGCAAAGCATATGCCCCTTTTCCCTTCCAGTCTCCAAAGTGGCCTTTTGGGTGGTGGTATAATTTCCCCCCCAAACAAATTTGTACAATTTTTATTTATTTTTAATTGTGGTTCAGAACCTACTGCCCGCAAGTCGTCGTGACGTCATCAAGTTCGCCACCCCACACCCCCGTCCATTGGTTGTGTCAAACCACACGCCCGTCCATTGGTTGTGTCAACCCACACGCCCGTCCATTGGTTGTGTCAACCCACACGCCCGTCCATTGGTTGTGTCAACCCACACGCCCGGTTGTACCAGTTTCCCAGTCTGCCATGTACAGAAATGTAACAATACTACTGGCCCTACTATGCTCAAAAATGTAAACGTTTTCACAACAGAGGCATTTGGTACGTTAGGAATTTCAAGATATGAATTATTAGTCTTTTTTTTTGGGGTGGGGGGTGCCATTTTTGGGGAGGGGGGCACCTGCCCCCTGAAAGGTCTGAGCATGGCCCTGATAGGTTTTTATAGTTGTTTTCCTTCTATAGGAGAAAAAACATGCAAAGTGAAGGTAAGTCTTTTTTAACACTCCCTTTCAGACAGCAGTTGTTATTAGGAATGAATCATATGATCAGTGAGACAATTCAATCAGGAAACACAGACAGTCGGCTCAAACGTTCCAAATCTGTTTCAGCCAATTACACACACCACCATACTGTACGGAGAAGTCCTACTCAATGCTTGACCACACACAAAATAAATGTTTATGGATGTCAAATCAAAATCAAATCCAAAATGTATTGGTCACGTACACAGATTTGCAGGTGTTATAACAGGTGCAGCGAAATGCTTATTCACTACAGCCACAATAATATCTTCTAAATATGTGTATGTGATCAATAACATTTGATTTGATTTGACTAGCTCCAACAGTGCAGTAGAATGTCATACAAATACAATACAAATATACAAATAATCCAAACAAGAAATAAAGAAATGACATAACGAGAACACACAATATCCCATAATGACGAAGCAAAAACAGTTATTTAGACATTTTTGCAAATGTATAAAAAAAAAAAACTAACTGAAATATCACATTTACATACGTTTTCAGACCCTTTACTCAGTACTTTGTTAAAGCACATTTGGCAGTGACTAAATCCTTGAGTCTTCTTGGGTATGACACTACAAGCTTGCCACACCTTTTGGGAGTTTCTCCCATTCTTCTCTGCAGATCCTCTCAAGCTCTGTCAGGTTGGATGGGAAGCGTCACTGCACAGCTATCTTCAGGTCTCTCCAGAGATGTTCGATTGGGTTCAAGTCCGGCCACTCAAAGACATTCAGAGACTTGTTACGAAGCCACTGCTTCCTTGTCTTGGCTGTGTGCTTAGGGTCGTTGTCCTGTTAGAAGGTGAACCTTCACCCCAGTCTGAGGTCCTGAGCACTCTGGAGCAGGTTTTCATCAAGGATCTCTCTGTACTTTGCTCTGTTCATCTTTCCCTCGATCCTGATTAGTCTCCCAGTCCCTGCCACTGAAGAACACCCCCCCCCCCCCCCCAGCATGATGCTGCCACCACCATTCTTTACTGTAGGGATGATGCCAGGTTTCCTTCAGACTTGACAATTGGCATTCAGGTCAAAGAGTTCAATCTTTGTTTAGTCAGACCAGAGAATCTTGTTTCTCATGGTCTGAGAGACCTTTAGGTGCCTTTTGGCAAACTCCAAGCAGGCTGTCATGTGCCTTTTACTGAGGAGTAGCTTTCGTCTGGCCACTCTACCATAAAGGCCTGATTGGTGGAGTGTTGCAGAGATGGTTGTCTTTCTGGAAGGTTCTCCCATCTCCACAGAGGAACTCTGGAGCTCTGTCAGAGCTCCAATTGAATTTACCACAGGTGGAATCCGAACAAGTAGAAACATCAAGGATGATCAATGGAAACAGGGCTCAATTTCGAGTCTCATAGCAAAGGGTCTGAATACTTATGTAAATAAAGTTTTTTTATGTTTTTATACATTTGCAAAAAATTATAAACAACTTTTTTTCCCGCTTTGTCATTATGGGGTATTGTGTGTAGATTGAGGAGGAAAATGTTTATTTAATCCATTTTAGGATAAGGCTGTAACGCAATAAAATGTGGAAAAAGTCAAGGGGTCTAAATAGTTTCCGAATGCACTGTACATGGGGCATTAGTCTCAAGGTGCAGGGTAGAGTACCGGGCAGGTAGCCGGCTAGTGATGGCTGTTCAACAGTCTGATGGCCTGGTGATAGAAGCTGTTTTTCAGACTCTCGGTACTGTCTCTGTCTGTTAGATGGTAGCAGAGTGAACAGACTGTGACTCAGGTGGCTGAAGTCCTTGATGATCTCTTTGGCCTTCCTTTGATACTGAGTGTTGTAAATGTCCTGGAGTGCAGACAGCGTGGCTCTGGTTATGCGTTGGGCTGACTGCATCAACCTCTGGGGAGCCATGGAGTTGAGGGCGGTGCAGGTGCCATACCAGGTGGTTATGCACCGCGACAGAATGCTCTCAATGGTGTATCTGTAGAAGTGTTGATTTTCTTCAGCCGCCTGAGATTGAAGAGGCGCGGTTGCGCCTTCTTCACTATGGTGTCGGTGTGGTGGGACCATTTCAGGTCCTCAGTGATGTGCATGCCCAAAAAACGTTTGACCCTCTCAAAGCTTTTGACCCTCTCAAATGCAGCCCCGTCGATGTGGCTGGAGGTGTGCTCCCTCTTCTGTCTCTTATAGTCCACGATCAGCTCCTTTGTTTTTTTATATTGAGGGAGAGGTTATTTTCTTGGAGGGCACTAATGGTGTTGAAAGCAGAGATAAACAACATTCTCACATAGGTATTCCTCTTGTTCACGTGGGATAGGGCGGTGTGCAGTGCAACGGTGATCGCATCATCCGTGGATCTTTTTAGGGTGGCATGCAAATTGTAATTGGTCTCGGATAAGGTGGAAGTGATATGGTCCTTGACGAGACTCTCAAAATACTTCATGATGACAGAGGTGAGTGCTATGGGGCGATAGTCATTTAGTTCAGTTATCTTAGCTTTCTTGGGTACAGGAACAATGGTGGACATCTTGAAGCAAGTGGGGACAACAGACCTGGATAGCGAGTGGTTGAATATGTCTGTAAACACTCCAGCCAGCTGGTCTGTTATGCACTGAGGACGCAGATTGGTATGCTGTCTGGGCTGGCAGCTTGCGAGGGTTAACATAAAGTTTAAAAAAAATGTTTTTATAATAATGGTGCTGGGTTTAACGCAGATTATTAAAACAGTTGAATGGACTTCAGATCAGTTACTATAAATGAGTTGTTTAACTATGGATGGCACTTAAAAGTTGTATGTAGACAACACCGGACTCACAAAAAAGAAATGCACTTACGATGTCTTAAGTATTGGAATTGTGCTTTAGTAAAATGACCTATTTTTTACGTGTAGTCCACTCTGGCGATGCCTTTTTTTAAATTGTTGTTCTGTTGTGATTTCACAAAGACCAGTGTTTTAACATGTGGATTGATTTTTTGTTTTTTTGTGTTGTTCTGTTGTGATTTCACAAAGACCAGTATTTTAACATGTGGATTGATTGACATGCCTGCTCTATTTTATATATCTATAGGCTGTATTTCTTGATACTTGCTTTTCTACAAATCTAAAAGACAGGTGAACTAGGATTTGTTCATATCTGAAACCACTCTATTTACAAAAACAGTCAATGATTTTTGTTCCTGGACCAAAGTGCTGTTGGACAGTTAGCATTTAGCCGTCGGAGTTAGCTTGTTGAGCTAGTTGACTTTCCATGTAGAACAATTGGACACAGGTTGAGAGAAATAAAAGCCTAAAAGTCTTATGGGAACATTATGCCAGTCGTGGACTGGTAGGGCCTCTGAGCATAACTTCAAAGATTCTTGTGAATTCCTGATAGTAATTGTATCTAAACAGAGATTTTGCAGCTAAATATCACCAAATTTCTTGTTGGCCCTTTCCATGAGATAATGATGTAATAGATTTCTATGTTGTCCTTTTAATTCCTTTGCAGTGCTGTGCTTATGTATTGTGTTTTATGAAAATCTGATGGTGCTACTGGTTAATTTGAACTATCATGTTATAGTTTATAATGGTGCTGTATAATATACATTATACAACCAAGACCTTACACTCTTAGAAAAATGGTTCCAAAAGGGTTATTCGGTTGTCCCCATAAGGATAACTATTTTTGATTCCAGATAGAACCCTTTTTGGTTCCAGGTAGAACCCTTTTGGGTTCAATGTAGGACCCTCTGTGGAAATGGTTCTACATGGAACCCAAAAAGGTTCTACATGAAACCAAAAAGGTTTCTTCAAAGACTTCTCCTATGGGGACAGCCTTTTAGGTTCTAGATAGGACCTTTTTTTAAAGAGTGTACTTGACAAGACCCTGCAATATATGTATGATATTAATGACATTGACAATGTGAAAACGACATCATTGAGAATGAAATAATACATTTACCTATGATCAAGTAGAACAAAATGGCCACCACAAATACATTCTTGATATCTTTTTCAGAAAGGTCCTATTTCATATTTTATTGTGGTTTATTTCCGGTTTGATTCAATTCTTCTGAGAATATTTGTGTTCTGTAAATGCAATTCTATTTTTTGAGAATCAACAATCCCTTTAATTGTCTTAATATGAATTATTGCTCTTCCTCTGAGTGGTTGGTTATTGATGTTGTCGATAGCTACTGAGACCAAAATACAGACATCCTGTGCTTTGAATTATACTGACAAACCTATAGAAAGGATGCTTTATTGAACTGAATCTTAATTTAGAAAACAAGCCAAGTAGAGATTAGATAGGGATTTTCTTCTCACTGTTTGTCTTTATTGGTTTGTACTTGTACAGTAAAAAATAATGTTGTGTTTTGGTTTTTTTCTATATTTTTTTCTATAAACTGTTTTCCTCAATAAAAGGGTAATTCAAGTTCTCAACATAGTTTTTTTCTGAAGTGTATATTTTGTATCCTTTCAATAATGTTTGAAATATTGGGCAATATTTTACTGGACACCAATTTTTTTTTACTGGACACCAAGCACTCAGCTATTTCGGTAATGTAAAAACACATGACTTGGTAATGTAACACATTTTGACAAAAATCTTGGATCCTGCCTTGCTGTGTCCAAATACAAAGGGTATTGCTATCCACTTCTTTTGTATCTTGTTTTATAAGATATAAGACATTGTCTTGTCTATCCATGTACTCTTTGTTATGCATACTACACTCTCAATATGTGCACAGTGTTAGACAAGTTTCTATGAGACAGAAAGATGCAACGTGTCTTTGAAAATGTGCTTTTTTCCAGACTATTTCAGTGGTATTTTATTAAAACAGCATTTATTATTATTTTCCACAGGAGCTCATGTAATGAAAAGCTGGAGACAAAAAAAATCTAAGAGAACCACAGCTGAGCATTAGGATGAAAAAATATTGACAAACTACATTTTCTGGCGACAGTATATCAGATAACATTGCCGTGACCTAACAATACCCAGTAGCACAAAATCTGAATTTATCAAATGTTTTTTAAAAAGTACATCACACTGATTTCCATTCTTAATACATTTACTGATAGTACTATGCACATACTGCAATACCCTATCTTAAAGAGAAATCCTGAGGAATTACTAAACTTACAATATTCAAACTATATTTTCCTCTCGTCTTGCATTTAAAACTACTAGACCGTCACTTGCACAAAGTACAACAAAATGTTATCTGTTACTCTTTATGTAATGTACTATTTCATTGTTGTTTTGCATATTACGTTTTTCATACTTAAATCCTACAGACAAGTAACAATATATCAGAAAGACATTAGTGGAATCTATCCACTATGTCTATGTCTAATCTATCCATAATCTGTGCATGCTACAAAACTGTGTGCATTACTCATGTATTACAGGTTGCCTGCATAGATTATTGCTTAATTACTCTAATATAAAGTCATTATAATGTAATATGCATATGCACATGCTAAATCCATTCGCTGTGAAGGGAAATAATGCAACACAGAGAAAAACATGTACAAGGCAACAGAAATCAAGCCGATTAGTTTATACAACTGCTGAAAATGTGCGTCAGGCTTCTTTGGCTTTTCCTACCTATACATTTGAGGTTGAAAAGCCTAAAGCTTATAAGCATCTTTGCTGTAAACATTCGTTGGGCTGGGACCACCAGCTATCGATTACTCTGGCATCCTTATGACGATCATCACTGCAATTATCACGATCACAAGTCATCTCAGTGGTCAAAGAATCTTCCTCTTTTAAAGAGTCTTTTGAAGTGGCATAAAGGGACAGGGACAGGCCGATGCGTTGGACGTTTTTAACGTACAGAAAGTTCATCATGTGACCCTTACGTATCCTCCTCACTTCAGTTCCGAAGTTTGTCACATACTGTATGTTGGCATTATCATACTGTCTGTCAGGCTGCAAAAGGAGAGTCGACTGGATATCTGTCCTTAAACCGAAGCATGTGTCCGGTCCAATGCCCATATGTCTGTGGGGCAGGGCTTCCAAAGAAGGGGAGATAAGGGTATAGCGGGGGGGAACTACTGGTTCGACAGGAACAGACCTTTTAAAGAGAGGGAGATGAGTCCATCCATTTGGCGTCCTTCCTAAAAAAAAGAGAAAGAAACATATACTGCGTCAACAACAGTTTCTATCTTGGTTTTAGCGTTTTATACCTCATATCTCAGCCTAATTCAACCACACAGCCTGATGCAAAAAACTTCTTAAAAAAAAAAAAATGTTTTACTGAAGAAACCGACATGGATGTGTACATTTTGTCGGTATAGGAAAATAATATCTGAGAGCGAAAATCCGCAGAGAAGTCGTTCATGTGTCGTGCGTGCAAGTCGTTGTCCCAAACAAACACATAAACCGGCAAACAAAGCTAATTCTTCTCACATAGTGTAAAAAAAAAAAAGCCAACATCGCTAAACTTCTGCTATTTATCTTGTTTAAACAAGCAAATATTCCATCTGGAGTGTTCCCAATTGTATGTAATTACAGTGTTTCTTTTCATGCTGAGAGAGAAAGATAAGAGAGAGGAAGAGAGAAAAGGGAAGAGGGACAAAGACAAGAGAGAGAAAGCTGTCCAGTAAGCATGTGTGTTTGTGGGTGTCCTCTTTCAGATGGCTGTGCTTACGTCCTAATGCACTAATTGCCAGGAATGACTTGTTTTCTCGGTATACCAAATAGAGGTACGCTACAGCAGCAAATAACAAGTTGTGTGATCTTAGCGTCACTTTGAACAAAAGTACAGTAGATCCCATTCTTCTGCCTGCATTTGGGCAGAGTAACAATAGCTATCCTGTCGAGCCTGCTTGGCATTTTTGTATCTCCCTTTCTCCCAAAATGAAAAGTTAAGTGTGGCTGATTTACAAAGGAGCAACTGATGCAGTTTTAGGCACAAACATGCACACACACTTTGCATAGGAGCATTTTAGTCTTCCTACGCCACATTGACCTCATCTGCAACGCCTCTAAGACAGAGGCCTACTCCTGTTAAACCTGTGTGTACAACAACTTAAAAGGGATAGTTCGGTGATATTGCATCATTTAGATATGTGTTTCCTATCTAAATATGCAATTTTGCTGAGCTATACCTTTAACACATGGATGATGTATATTGTTTTGTTGCCTATTGCCTGACATGGACTGTAACACTGTATTGATAATAGATTGAGAGCTATATCATACCTCCCTTTGCATTAGACCAATATCTTAACTTGGCCTATTGATTCTACACACTCCCACTTGGTTTGTGCTCTGCTCCTGCATACGTGTCAAACCCAAAGTGTATAACTCAGGGGCGCACTACGTACACTACATACGCACTACAGCTGTTGGAACAGCCCAGGCCATGCACACACATCTATCCATCCACACAGCACCTGCTCTAGCATCAGCTCAAAGTTCAAACCCCTAAAAATAAAGATGAGTATCAGAAGCCCACAACTCTTGGAACCACCGGCCTGTTTGCAAGGCTCCGAAGCTCTTAAAAAAAGCAGATGTGCCGCAGAGGACCTATAACAGCTGGTTTGAGATCAGATCCAACGTGAAAATGGAAACCCCAAAACACATGCACATGTTACTTTGGACTGGTCCAAGATCAGTCCAAAGGAACTGCAACCAACTCAAACACATGCAGAGCCAGAGGTTCTGGCAGAGGGAAGAACAGTGACAGCCCTTTAATTGGAGGATAAACAGAGTGGAGCACTGCGTGTTGTTGCCAGGTTAAACACAGCAGTCTATTCTAAATCACAGCTACACACACACACACACAGCAAAACACAGATCCACATTTTTACACACATATACACACATGCATATAGCCAGTAACACGCATATCCGCTTAAATACACACCACATGCTACACATACATGCAACCAACAACACGCACATCCTCATAAAACAGCCACACAAATGCACCCAAGATGCACCACTCACATAAACACACAGCTTATCCGAACACTTGTTGCACAAAAAACATATGCTTCGTGCACACACTGGGAGCATACTGTGAACGTACACAAATACGCACTCGCACGTTTCGTTTAGGAAGGAATTTCTATTTTTTTTCCACTTTATTCTTCTTTGTCCCCAATATGTTAAAAGCAGAATCAACTACAACCATTTTAGGTCTTCCTTATACTGACATTGTCCATTTCAGTTGTCCATTTCAGTTCATTTACCTGTCCACAGGTGAGTGGATAATGTTAGAATGCAGAACAGTAGGTAATGACTATGCTTCTCTTCAAGGACATTCTCATCCACGTGTCGGGTTCGGGGTTCCAACCACAGTGGTTGAACTCTCAAAGTCTGGCGTTTGAGGCCGTTGAGGATTTTATAGTAATGTAAGGGGAACACCTGGAGACTGCACATGGACCAGAAGTCCTCACAAGGATAGTAAAACAAGGACAATTCTGAAAAGTGGGGACATTTCGCTGGTCCCCACAAGGAAAACGGCTATTTTAGGGTTAGGGGTTAGGGTTACAATTAAGGTTAGGGTTATAATTAAGGTTAGGGTTATAATTCAGGTTAGGAGTTAGGGCACTATTACACAACTTATTCAAATAATGAACTCATCATCAAGCTTGGATTATTTGAATCAGCTGTGTAGTGTGAGGGCAACAACCAAAGCATACACCCCTTGGGGTCCCCAGGACCAAGTTTGGGAAACGCTGGGTTAGGGTTAGGGTTAGGGGTTACATTGAGGGTTCTTGCTCTAAAGCTTTGCCTTTCCTGTGCTGCTCTCCCTTGACAGCCTAGTCCAGGTTTACATGAGTTTGGTTTTTGACGGATTACCAACAGTTTGGCTTCTGATGGATTACCCCTGCTCTCTGCACCGCATCATCCTTTCTGTGGCTCGTCATTCTTTCCTACCTCTCCCTTTTCATCCTGTCTTCCTGGTTATCTGATAGGCTTTTCAGTTAGCCCACACTCATCTTTTATCTTTTAATTAACGCTTATCTTGTAGCTTCTTATCTCCGTTCAGAAGAGTGAGTGTCCGCCAATTCCGCAAAGTTTACTTTGTGATTTTTCAAGAGACTGAGAGGAAAGGCAGATAACAAAGTCAGATAATATCGAAGAAATGGCATGCACTCACGCACATGTATGTATACACACACACACACACACACACAGACATGCACATGTAAACACACAAGTACACACATACCAGTGTATAGGCTACACACAGTGATACACAAACACACCAAAACTCCACGTAAACAAGCACACACGCGCACCCACACACACATACATACACACACACACCATATATACATTGGCTCGCGCACACACACACCATCAAACTCTCCCTTGGCACATACACCTTCCTAATGCCTCACAACTGTTTCCAATCTAAAGGTTCCTGCTTGTCTGGGACCCGGCAGGGCCTGATTGCACGACACTGGATACAAGATCCTGGAGGAGAAAGGGCAAGGCTGCAGGGGAGAAAAGGAGAGAGAGAGAGGGACGGAGATCTGCTTTTTCTCTTTCCTTCCCTTTCCCTCTCTTTATTTCGCCTGATATACCTGTGCAGGATCCCGGTTTCTGTTTCCTCTGGTCTAGTCTGCCTGAGGTATGTTAGATAAGGCTCTGGATAAAAATACTTAAAAAGTACAACAATTTTGTTAAGACTGAGTCCATGGTAAAAATAAATAAAATAAAATTCAACGATCATTGATGTACTTAACCATTTTTCGTTGTTGAAAATGTTATATGATATTATATATATATATATATATTTATTTGCGCAATTAAAGTGTTATATTGTCACTATAACAATAATTTTATTTTCAGCTAGTGGGCTACTGGTATTTATTATGTAAAACAGAAAATTATAGTCAGGCATTCTCTTTTCTTATCTTAAGAGTACACCAAGACAGATAGCTAAATATTTATGTCAAAAGTGTAAAATGATTCAGAGTTATGCTAATCTGTTACATATTAGAGTAACATCTTTCATTAAAATGCTTTTTTCATGAAATACGACATTTTGTAGCAACAATATTTGTGTAACTTAAATATTATTGTTTTAATGTTTAGCCAATTTGATTGATAATACATTCTATGATAAAAGGAGACAATTATTATACTATAATTACTGTATATAAATAATTTGATATTTGATCATTTGATAAAATAGTTTTTTTTTTTATGTTTGTCATCTTGTCAAAATTGTCAAACTGCACACCATATGTTGAAATAAAAATTTGAAGGCAAATGTAATATTCTATATTGTAATTATGATCCAACATTACTAGGTGTTATAATTTGTCATTTAGACTAGTATACAAATACACTTATTTCATCATTTGTCATTTTGTTTGAACTGTGTTGTTAATTTGTATGATGTTAAAAAAATATATACATTTTTTAAAAGTTATACAATAGTTACCAACACACAGAGATGTGCATGCACTCACGCACAACTGCAGTGGACATGTGACATTTATCAAATACATTTCCCCACTGATCGATTAGGATTAGGCTGTACCTTTTTACCTATTCCGCACATTTTGCCATATTAAATTAAAAACAATATGCACTATTTCCTACTCATTCCCACTTACCATTTAACGTAACTAAACTTGAATCAAAACAAATAAAAACAGCCTTCCTTAGAGGAAGATGCAAATCAATACCTGAACATTACAGAAAACTCGCTTTTCTAAACATGCTGGAGTCGGAAATCCTCCTTTGTTTGGCAATGTTTACTAAGGTTAGCTTGCTAACGATCCTGCATTGTGAATCACCCCCAGGGCCACTTGGTTGGTTAAATGTAATTAGAAAAGGCATATTTACATTACTTCGATGCACAAATATGTCAGATGTGTCCCCTTTTCTTACCGGTGTATTGAATGATAACACATGCTCTCATCATTGTTGTCATTCATGTTCATAAAAATAAAAAAAAACGTCAAAGTCAAGGTATAACCTCATGGTAAATCTGAAAAAAATATATATATAATAACAGCGCACAGATTCAACGATGATCCTGCCAAGGTTTTAACAATATACTTAAGATACTTTTGGGAAACCACAGACCTGGCTGTTTGGACATATGTGACACTGTGTGTGTGTGTGTGTGTGTGTGTGTGTGTGTGTGTGTGTGTGTGTGTGTGTGTGTGTGTGTGTGTGTGTGTGTGTGTGTGTGTGTGTGTGTGTGTGTGTGTGTGTGTGTGTATGTGTTTTTTTATACATACCTGCAGGGGTGCACCGTAGACGCTTGTGGAGTTAGGGGCTACATTGTCAGGGGGCATTTGAGGCGGAAGGGGAGGGGCAAGGTCGAATGGTGAACGGGTATGGTGGGAGTGATGGGGCAGTGGATAGGTGAGTGACACATTGGGACAGAATGGGTAAAAAGGTTGGGAAGTGAACAGTGACTCTGGGTTGTGGTTAGAAGGAGGGGCAGAGATAATGGCTTAAAGGAGGACAGAGATGGTGGCTTTAGGGGTTACATCGATAGTGGGTTAGGGGTTACAAGAGGGGGCAGAGATAGTGGCTTAGGTGGAGGACAGAGATAGTGGGGTTAGGACAGAACAGGACGGGTAGAGCAGGACAGATAGGGGACACTAGTGGCTGGCTGACATGGCCCAGGCGCCCTCCATCCTCCAGACGGAAAAGGCATAGCTGAGCCGTTCGTGGGCCAAGTAGTTGCAGCTGGCCAGCTTGGCGTCCATCTCATCACTCTGCAGTACCTGGTAGAGGAAGTCGATGTAGCGCGACGCTAGCTTCAGGATCTGAATCTTGCTCAGCTTGTCCGATGGCAGCGTGGGAATGATCTTACGCAGCGAGGCGAAGGCGTCGTTCAGCGACTGCGTACGCTGGCGCTCGCGCACGTTGGCGATCACTCGCTGTGTGTGCAGGTCCTCGAAGGGCTCACCGCCCGAACCTAAGCCGAGGCCGCTGGAGCTCAGCGAGGAAGGGGCCACACACACCACCGCCATGGGGGAGTTCTGTTGCTTCTTCTGCCGCTTGGGCCCCGACGGAACCAGGCTGTTGGGGCTCCCGCTGACAATGGCCCTCTCCTCGGCCCGACCCAGATTGTCTTTCTTGTGGTACGGCACCCGCTTTCGGCCCCCTGTTTGCCCGCTCTTCTTGGAGCCCCTCTCCAGCTCCTCCTCGCTGGCCCCCAGCCCCCCCTCGGGGGAGTTGGCGCAGGACACCTCCTCGCGCATCTCCTCCTCCCTCTTAGGACCACCGTCCTTCTTCCCCTTCCGAGGCAGGGTGGTTTTTGCACTTTATTTCTCTCTTTCCCGGTCTTTTCTCTTCTTCAGTTAGCCGTGTGGGACAACCGTTATCCCAGGAAGTTCTGATAGAGAGTCAAAGGCCTAGAAGTCTTCTTCCTCCAGTGAAACCAAGAAGAATGAGGCCGATATACTTCACGCTTCTAATCTGCAATCTGTTGAAGATCCATAGGTTTTGGCTTTACTCCCAGTCAAAACTTCTGTCTCTCCCTGTGTCTCTTTGCTGAATTCCTCACCTAGAGTTTCCCATCTCCTCAACCTGCATGCAGAACAACAACAAACCATCTGCTTTGCTGGGCTAACTCCTGTCCCTTTATACTCGCCCGCATACTCTGGGCCTACGGGCAGCTGCGATTGGACAGCACCGGCTTCTTTGGGTGTGGTTTGGAAGCAGGAAGTGAGCTTGAGGTTGGTGGATGGCTTAAAAGGGGGTAAGTAGCCTTCTCAGCCAATTGCGAGAGGCCTTGTTAAAAGCTGCTGAAGTTGTCCACGTCTTTATAGGTTCCAGATTTCTGCGGCTGGAGCTCTCCTGGCTTTCTCCTGCACCCGCTTGTCTGTTTGTCTCTTGTCTCTCTTCTCATCAATTAATTACATGCTTTGAGACTCATAGGTCTGTGATGCTCTTCAACTTCTAAGACATGAAACATTTTCTTTGTTGATTAAGGGGGACGATAAAAGCCATTGTGTTAGTACTGCATGAATATGCTGACATGTGAATGCTTTGGTATGTGAAGATTAAGTCGATGTAATACCTAAAACTAAGTTTACACTGAAAAAATTTGATGCATGATATCTCAAGGACCACAGTTTTCTATATAAAGATATAGGATTAAGTGTTTATTATTTATTAAAAGTGTGTCAAAGTGATCTCCCTAATATGTGTGTGCCATAGTTAATATCTATCACATGATACTATAAAAACACATCCCTCGAGCCAAGGGTCACTCCTCAGTGCCAGTCGGGGAAAATAACATGTGGTTAATATCTTTAGACAGATTTTCACAAACAGTGATCTTGCGTTTCTGTTTACAAAAATACCTAAATAGACATTTCACCAAGACAGCTCACACAAGCTTAAAAAAAACACCACTGTGATTATTATTTGAAAAGTCCTGAACAGTCATTGTGAAAATACTGAGTGGGCGGGAGCTTGCCTCGACTGACAGCTCTTTGAAATGTCAAGCAACTTGGATGCAGTGAGCAGTCTTGCAGTAAAATCATCTCAAGCAAATGTGGTGGTACACAAAGCAACTCAAAAAACATTGAAATTGCATCAATTATACGTAGGTTTTCTTCATCTCCCATTTAGCATGTCTCTTGTGATGCGGTTCATAGCAACACTGACGGATGTGTTGACTTGACAACAGCGTCTGAGTTTTGAAAGTCCCTTCCCCCCCTTTGTTCCATGCTGTCTGAAGACCTAGCTAGCCTGTAACTATCTAACACCAGACACAGATGAAAGCTCAAACATATAAGTATCTTTGCCATCGATGAATAGGGTCAATTTGAATTATATTTGTTGACTCCCTTACAGTCAAATTTTGTCATGAGTAGAGTAGCTATTTAGCTATTTAAACCGCGCCCCTCTGCAAACACGCCTTCTCCGATGTTGGTTTCAAGGCGGTACTTATTTGAATTAGGTAAGATAATTTAATGTTAACATTGGTGTATTAAAATGAGAGTTAAGGTGATGTCACCTTGTCACCTTAATTGTGAATCCAAGTGTTTGACATGGGGGAGGAGACCAGTAACTTTATGATCAAACTTTATCAATGTAGAAGCAACAGTCATTTTTCATACTTTGATCTGGTTTCCTTCAAGTATTATCCAATTTCATTAAACATGATTTTTCCTGTTCATGACCTTTAAACCTTAATACCATACTGCCACAGAGAATTGACATTTTCTCAGTATAAAAATAGAAAATATGCCACACAACCTAGTAAATCAAAAGTACATTAAGATCAGTCAATATATGAATTTCTAAATAACTTTTCAAAATAGACAGGTAAATCTACCGTATTAATGTTCCCATCATTATCCCATAGAAATAGAATAACTAGAATGGGTGTCTCCATTTAAATAATTTCGTCGCCATGTATTATCCACTGCAAACACTATATGGGAGAGATGTAGCCATGGGGATGGCCCAGCTCTGACCCTGTATAAGCTCTGACCCTGTGACCACTAAGGTGAGAGGGCTGCTAATTATGCCATCCATGCCCTCTGGCGGAGTAGACACATGTTCTCTCTCCACACCAGTAACCCAAGGGAACACACATCTGGGCTTGCAGGGCCACACCACAAGGAACAACACACACACTCATACAAATGCACGTAGAAACGCATGCACACACACATAGAATTGTCAATATGTCAAGGATATATATCTACTGAAACTAAAACAAATAGGATGACTATTTTCTGTATACTGCTTTTTCTTTGGGGGGGGTGTGGGGGGTGGCAGGTAGCCTAGTGGTTAAGGCGTTGGGCCAGTAACCGAAAGGTTGCTGGATTGAATCCCCGAGCTGACAAGGTAAATATCTGTTGTTCTGCCTCTGAACAAAGCAGTTAACCCACTGTTCCCCAGTAGGCCGTCATTCGAAAATAAGAATGTGTTCTTAACTGACTTGCCTAGTTAATAAAGAAAGGTTAAATATATATATTTTTAAATGACATAATATGACAATAATATGCATTAAAACCAACTGTTGCATAGGTTTACCGTTTCATGCCTGACAGTGTTGTTACACATCCGTAAAGGTGCAATCCTTAAGATTTCCCATTTAAAATACTTTAACATTACTCTCGATTTCTGCAAGAGTCAAACTCATAAATGTGTAACATTAGCTTAGAACAGCTGTCTTATATCATAATACAAAAGTAATTCTTACCGTGGATGAGAAATAAAGAATACGTAACAGTGTCTATAGTTACAGCTGTTGACAGCAAAAAGTGAATGAGAAAGAACCTTCCATTTCAAATCTTGACAATGAACATAGTTTGTGGATTTCAAATGTATCAGTAGACATGAATAGTTACTTCTAGTAATTTATATGAATTGTCATTTTAGGTTATGACATATGTTATATTTGTCTTATGACAGCTTTATAGCAGGACTTGAAGAAAGATAGAGAATTTGTGGGGGGGGGTTGGAGAAGGGTTAGTGAACTCTGTGATTGCAAAGGGCACGTTTAATTTGGGCCTATTGAAGAGAGCTGGGATCAACTCCACTCAACTTCCATCAAATCAGAATAGGAATTCCAGCAGCTAAAGTAGCAAAGTGGAGGTAACACTGTGCTGTAGCATGTAGGTATACTGCATTATGCTGCAGTTAAAATGCAATGTAAGACTTGTTAAGATCATGTCAAATGCACGTATAATGTCTTATAATAATCTCATATTGATCCTGACTATATACTAGCCAATTTCAGTCTGTTGAAATGTTGACATGTAATCTGACATAGTCTTATTACAAGAGATTATAAAGGTTTATACATGCTAATACTGCATTGTTGCCAAAGTGAACATCACATTGGAATTGTAACAGGTCTTATTTACACAACGGGCCCTTTAACATGTTTAACCAAAATTCCCAGGTCAATTCCCTGAAGACAGTGGATTTGTGAAGAGGGACACGTAGCCCATTGTTGTGTTGGGCCGTCCAGGGCTAACCTTGGGGTTGCTTACCTTAGCAGAGCATGCCTCCATGCCACCATCATGGAAAGAATGAGCGAACGACAGCCTAACAGGAACAGCATGGAAACGCGCACCCCTCGCGCAGAACAGAGGGGAAAAGAAAGAGAGGGACAGAGAATGGGAGAGGAATAAAGGAAGGGAAAAGAGAGAAGAAAGAAAGAAAGGAGGGGAAGAGAAAAAAGAAAGGCCAGTCCAAACAGAACCAGATGCAGGAGTGTGGAGGGCCGTTTGATCTCCGTCCTCATAGGCTGATTGATGTTGCACATTTCATTTCCTTGTCAGAGTCTCTACATAATGTTTCACTAAACACTCCGGCCCGTTTCTCTTTTGACTTTTATTTTCGGGGGGTAATAACGAACCTCTCCTGTAGGTGCAAATAGACTGCACCATATCAAAGGGATATACAGTGGGGTCTGAAATTATTGACACCCTTGATAAAGATGAGCAATAATGACTGCATAAAACAAATCATTCAAATGCTGAGCTATAATGTATGCTCAAGAAAATTGGGAAATGATATTTTTTTATACTAATACAATTACACAGAGAAAGAGATTTTGTTTAACAAATAATACATTTTTTTATTGACACCCCTAAATATTCTTATAAATATAGACATGCTAACCTCTCACCATTATCTAATAATAACATGAGAGGTTAGCATGTCTTGGGGGTATGATCTTTGACCCTCTGTAATTTCTCACTCATCATTATTCACAATTCATTCAGGAATATCTGTAATCATGGTAGCATCCATATTAATGTAGAAGTGTTTAGAAACATTATATTCCTATTTACAATAAAAGTGACTCCAAAATACATTATTTATAATGAATTTCTGTTGGACACAAAATAATCTGAAACACAACCAAAACAAAAAGCTAATTCCTCCAACAAGTTTGTAGAGTTTGTTGACTAGTTTACTCATAAGAATATTTAAGGGTGTCAATCATTTTGACCGCCACCTTTTAAAAAAAATCTATTTATCTGAGCAATTGTGTTAGCATAAAATAATATTTATTTTTTGCATACAATATACCTCAGTATAAGAAGTATTTATTTTCAAACAATTTCGGCCCCCACTGTATATAGAGATGGCTTCGATATCAAAGAGGAGCACAGGCAATCGTAATGTCCACTTTAAGTTTGGCACATATGGTTCAGTCCGAACTGATCCATAGTACTGAAATACTGTACCGAGGAATGCGTATGTTGAATGAGGACGGACTTTTGAAGTTTTTGAACAACGAAGAAAAAACCTTTTCTTAAACCCATAATACTGTCAATTCAATTACTGCCTTCCTGTAAAGTTCTTAGAAAATGTTGAGGAGAGACAACTGATCGATGGCATGTGGACCTTCTATCATAATATGTAAGCATTGAGTAATGTAGTTCCCGTTGAAAATGAGTCAGAGAATATACTCTTCACCAAACTTCTCACCTTAAAAGTTCGCTCGCCCCATTCCCCCTACCCATCCCTCCTACCGCTACTGCTCCATCCCTCCTCTGGAGCCCATGGGACACAAGCAGACATCTGGGACCCATTTCCCCCTGTAGAGCAGGACATCCTGTGGGGTATCGACTTAGAGGGGGTGGGTGGAGAGTGAGGGTGCACGGCGGTGAAGGACGGGGGTGGTGAACAGAGGAGGAACGGTGATGTATATAGATATAGACTATAAGTAGTGATGAGGGGTTGAGGGCTTTGAAGCTGGGAGAGAGGCAGGTCTGGGGCACTTTTATTCACTTCAACAGCCAGCAAAATAGATTTTTCCTCCACTTTTCTTTTTGATGGCTAATGAAATGAAATCAATGTATTCTTATGGCAAATCTGGTCCTTTGAAAACACACACACACAGTTTGTCGCTGTGCCGCATGTGTGTGTGTGGACAGAGCAAGGCAGCACCAACAAAAAAAATCCTGCTTTAAAAGCGGGGGTTTTTCTCCACTTCTGCGTGCTAACCTGTGTTATTACAGTTTGCCTGAGACTTATCTCTCTATATTAGGCTATAATTTATAAAAATATTTAGCACTTAAGCTTCCCTTAAATGTCCCTGCTTTCATGTGTAATTTAGCCAATATCCTGCGCTGGCTCTGATTACAGTGTTTAAGTCCCAGGGTCCATCCATGGCACATTACAAACAGTCCCAGCGGAGTTCACAGCCAAGCAGAACTATATAGAGCACGTTAGGCTAGGCTAGCATAGCTCACTCCAAATCACAGCCAAGCAGAACTATGTAGTGAACGCTAGCCTTAGCTAGATTAGCATTGCTAACTCCTTTCACACTTGTCACAAGATGACCGTAGACTGAACAAGTGCCCTATCACTACTTGACGCACAGCACATTAAGCCAGCTAGCGTTGCCCATTGGTATTAATATGCAGAAAATCTAGATTTAGAACAAGGTTTACGCAGGTTTCTATCTTGACGGTGTGACAAAACCAGTGCTGGGCCCTTGTAAGAAATGTCCCGTCATCTGATAGATGGGAATGTCTCTGGATGGTCCATCCAACTGAGGCAACCTTAGATCACAGACATTACAGTGGAGGGGGTGATTGGATAGTGATCTATTGCTACCCCTCAAGGAGTCGGAATGCATTGATGAGTGAGTGGGTGGATCACACTGCACCAACTGGGCATGAGGAGAATTCATTTCAATCTGAACACATCGAACGCATTAGAGTAAACCCAGAAGATGTCTCTGACCAGGCCCTGTGTATCACCATTCGTAGAACAGAGCAATTGCATTAGAAATATCAACATGACTCTGTAGCTAGCTTCAAAGCGTAATACTTTTAAAGTCAAATCAATCCCCCTTTTCCATTAGATTAGATTACCTTACGAAAGTTATGTTCGGCTACGTGTTCTGGTACTGGTTCTCCCTATGAAGCCACTTCAAACGCCTGCCCCTGCCATGGCATATCCCTTTGTGCTCAGAACGGCAAAAAAATGTGTCTCCTAAAATGTTTCAGATGCAAGGTTCTGTGGTCCATGGGCGAAGCAGCACAGAAAACAAAAGAGTCGGAGAGGCAAACATTGATTGAACCTGAAGGTCGGCCATCCTACTGTACTGCTGCCAAGTGAAGGGGTTAATCACCTGATGTTACTTATAAAGAAAGGGGGGAGAGAGAGAGAGAGATGGTTTAGCAGTAAAAGAGAGGAAGAAGA
This sequence comes from Oncorhynchus kisutch, assembly GCF_002021735.2. NCBI lineage: Eukaryota > Metazoa > Chordata > Actinopteri > Salmoniformes > Salmonidae > Oncorhynchus > Oncorhynchus kisutch. The sequence continues at coordinate 50,718,174 of NC_034174.2, forward strand.
AAGAGAGTGGGGAAAAGGGAAAATAAGCCAAAGGTCCAGAGACATATGTTTCAGTTTGTAAATAAAACAGTAAATTGCAATGGATATTGCTTAAATATCTGTGGGCTTTGTACTGCATTTTGCGGAAGTTCCTCGGAAATCATTCCGAAACTGCCTTCTCCAAAATGCCAAAGCGCCTTTTTAATGTCAAAGCAGCCATCTGGTTCTCTACTAAATCAAGATGTTCGCTTTTCATTCACGTATTTTTTTTTTGTACTTTCTTTTTTATAAATACTCATGAACCAAAGTATGTTTGGGGCTGAATGGGTATTTTCCTAATAGCCGTTTTTTCCTGTATGCAAAGTGCAACAATGGATATCGATGTCACACAGATGTAGGCTTACTTTAAATACAGATAAACTTCAAAATGTGTTCACCTTCTATAGAACGCAGTATATACTGTACTTATGGTATCATGTGGATATGGCCTTATAAATGCTATACGACCTCCTATATACATGTTACCATATGATGAAGTTGTATAAGAACAAGAAAAGGTGAACAGGTAAAGCCTACTGTGACTGTCCCATCTGAACTGTACTATAACAAAGAGTTAATCACTTAACTTTATACATAGGTCATATGCGGCCCATCAATATTTTAGGTGCAATTGCTGTTTGGCATTTACCAATATATTTTAAGTATGTCTGACAAAATGAATATATCATTTGAATATATAAAATAAAAAAATATCAAATATCAGATTATTAAAAATGATTTTAATATATTTGATTAAGATGTGTAGTGTGAAAAGATACGCAAAGGTTTTACTTTTACCATAATTTTTTTTCAACAGGAAATTTGAAATATTCCTGCATTTTTCAAGTTTCCTTTTCTTTTTTCAATTTCATTATTTCTGCCAGTTAAGTCTTAGATGACTTCCTTCCTTGATTTTGCTGGAAAGGAGTCCCCCCCCTGCCCTTCCCTTTACATACCACACAAAGACACACACATTTTACTGCCTACAGTATAAACTTAATAGGACGGTCTTTTGGTCCAACCCCTACAACTTGTTCAATGGAAAGTAATGAGGATTGTTTTTCAGTGTCTTAATGTAAAATGTTATATATAACAAGCAAGATAAAAAAAAATTTTTGTTGCTATGGCTACTTAACCACAACATTGCAATTACCTTTATACAACGTGACTCTGAGGGCTTGCAAACAAACCAATGTAATGCAATAAATATATAAGTACCAACAAGAATGCTGTTAAAACAAAAGAGTAGAATGAGGGAAGTAGGATGAGGGCAGCAAAATGGTCTCGTATAAAGGATCAAAGTTGGAAGATACTTAATGAAATAATCGGTCGAGCTCTGTGCTAGCTTCACTCACACTGCTATACTATTATGGTAATGTCATGTTTTTTAAAAACTATATTAAAAAAGCTATTGGCAATCTATCAGCATTTGCATCTGTTGCGTCAATCACCTCAACAGAGGTAACCAACATGTAATTTACATATTTTTTCATATGAACTTCAAAGTCCCATACACATGTCTAAACCAAATCATACACCAAAACTCCTTGCATCCTCCAAACTCCCCTTTGAGGGGGCAAAATAAAAATGTGGATGGATTTGAATAATTGAGTAACTTCAAAGCGCAGGTTATTGCCCGAGCGTTTACTGTTGCCTGCAGTGCTATAGGGTGTTTTCTTTTATAATGTGGGCTGAGTGAGTTGGAAAATGGCTGCCTCCTTCTCAGTGTAAATCCCACTCTAATGCTGAGGTCTGTTTCTACACGGCTGACCTGGCTAAATAAAAACAACAATGTTTCCTTCCCTCAAAATAAAAACACACGGGGCTCCCCAGACACTCTAACCCTCGTCCCCTCATAGAATCCATCTGAGAAACATTACCATGGTAACTGTACTGCAACCACAAAAATACACACAGGTGCTAAATTTGGGGTTTGTAGGTGGCAGAAGTAAATACATTTTTATTAGACCATAATATGAGTGACACTTTACTTTTACTTTAGCACTGGCTAACAGCCTGCAGGTATATACCATCTTGCAGATATAATGCTTTATAACTTGTTATAACCATGTATTAGCCTTTATAATGTCGTTTAATAAGGTTTGTCCATGAGAAGTCCTATAATGCATCTGACTTATATTATTTCAGCCACACCCGTTGCTGACAGGTGTATAAAATTGAGCACAGAGCCTTGCAATCTCCATAGACTATCATTGGCAGTAGAATGGCCTTACTGAAGAGCTCGGTGACTATAAACGTGGCACCGTCATAGGATGCCATCTTTCCAACAAGTAAGTTTGTCAGATTTCTGCCCTGATAGAGCTGCCCCGCTCAACTGTAAGCTCTGTTATTGTGAAGTGGAAACATCTAGGAGCAACAAGGGCTCAGCAGTGAAGTGAAGTGGTAGGCCACACAAGCTCACAGAACGGGACCGCCGAGTGCTGAAGCGCATAAAAATCATCTGTGCTCCGTTGCAACACTCACTACCGAGTTCCAAACTGCCATTGGAAGCAACATCAGCACAATAACTGTTCGTTGACAGCGTAATGAAATGGGTTTCCATGGCCGAGTAGCCTAACATCACCATGCGCAATGCCAAGCGTCGGCTGGAGTGGTGTAAAGCTCGCCGCCATTGGACTCTGGAGAACTGGAAACGCATTCTCTGGAGTGATGAATCACGCTTCACCATCTGGCAGTCCAACAGACAAATCTGGGTTTCGCGGATGCTAGGAGATCGCTACCTGCCCGAATGCATAGTGCCAACAGTAAAGTTTGGTGGAGGAGGTAAAATAGTCTGGGGCTGTTTTTATGGTTCGGGCTAGGCCCCTTTGTTCCAGTGAAGGGAAATCTTAATGCTACAGCATACAATGATATTCTAGATGATTCTGTGTTTCCAACTTTGTGTTTGTCGAGATCGGTGTGCAAGAACTTGACTGGCCTGCACAAAGCCCTGACCTCAACCCCGTCAAACACCTTTGGGATGAATTGGAACGCTGACTGCAAGCCAGGCCTAATCGGCCAACATCAGTTCCCGGCCACCCTATTGCTTGTGGCTGAATGGAAGCAAGCCGCTGCAGCAATGTTCCAACTTCGAGGTGGAAAGCCTTCCCAGAAGAGTGGAGGGTGTTATAGCAGCAAAATATTAATGCCCATGATTTTGGAATGAGATGTTCGACAAACAGGTGTCCATATCCTTTATGTCATGTAGTGTGTGTTGTGTCCAAACATTAAGGTGATAGAACCCAATTCCCCCCCCCCCCTTCAATTCAACCCCTTCCCTGGGTGCACCCCAGCAACAGTGCAATCACTTCCTCCACAATGTAGTTAAGCTAAGTCTTTCCATCAAAGCATTATGTCTACTAGTAAAACAAATTCAAAAGAACTATAAAAATCTAATTAGTCTATGGCCACTATGCCCAAGGCCTAGTACACACGCCGGTTGTACAAACGATGTACAACACAAAGTTACAACTGTTGTGTATGAATTTGTGTGAGATGTACTACACTCCCAGTGTAATGCACACGGCTGTCATAAAATTATACTTTATTAATATGGCTCTCACACAGACATACAAGTGGATATACACAATGTCATGTTTCTTTATAGTACAATATGATACATGTGGTAGCCCACAGAGAAGCAAACAGATGTCAAGGGAAAAAAAGGTAGAGCACAATCAAATTCATCTCCATAAGCAGCAGTATGATGATGGTGAATAACGTTTGAGAGCTAAAGCGAAGGCACAGCAATGACACAAATTCCACAAAAGGAGCTCCCCTCCTTTGAGCGTTCTCCGTTCAAATAAGACGAGGCAGTTGGGTTTCCATTGGCAACTTGTGGGGAAAAAAGGCAGTTGTTCTAACATTCTGTGACGGTAGTGCAATTCTTCTTCATATAATCTCTTCAAAAACTATAGTGTCGAACACTGACAGGTGTAACGCTATAAGACATTATACAAGTCTCATTTCCAAAGTATTATAACTGTATCATAATACATAAGTGTTGAGACATGATACTCTAAATGTAGTTGCTTCAGCACATACACTGACTCCGAAGCGACAGCAGGCTTCTGTGGACTAAAAGTTCACACATCGATAACACAGATCAAAAGTCATCCTAAAAATTAAAAAAAAAGACTACTAGGATTTCCCCAAACAGGCCTGTGACGTGTCCTTTTGTTGTGTATAATGCATGTTTTATATGTGTGCAGAAACTTTGCTCTGTTTTCTAACAACTTTCTAAATGAGTGGGATGTTTTACCAACAGCTGCAACATTTGATCGACTGACTCCCCCTTGTGGCAAGAGAATGGAAACGAATTCTCTATCATAACCACATCAATTATATATCTTGTTAAGAATATGTTCCTAGGTATATAAGCACAGGAAGATGTACAGCAGGGTTGTTAAACTCATTCCACGAATGGCCTAGTGTCTGCAGGTTTTGGGGTTTTCCTTTCAATTAAAACAGAGGCAACCAGGTGAAATGAGTTTTTTACTAATTAGTGACCTTCATCAATCAAGTACAAGGGAGGAACGAAAACCCGCAGACACTAGGCCCTCCGTGGAATGAGTTTTCACACGTGATGTACACAATTAACATGGATTACCCACAAAGTCACCAAAAAGAAGATTCAAATCTCATAAAAAGGGAGATATTGACTCTAAAAACATGTGTCGAAGACATACAAGAGGAGCACAGACAGTGTCACATACATACACATGGGAGGGGGGGGGGGTAATCTAACCGAGAAGGTGCGGGCATGGACAGAGGTCCAGGTACTAATTCTCCCATTAACACAGACAACACACAGGTTGTGTTCCGATTCACTACCCTTCTCCCCAAAGTGTGTGCTCGTTCACTCTCCCCACGTGGATTTATAAGCAAGCGATTGGTGGAAGACATCTGGTGTATGTGCAGCTACCCCACGCCTTTCAGATCAACCCTCATTCCAGCACTCATCCTCGTCATGACTACTTGGCTTCATCAACTCCTCAAATCTTCACCCCCTCCCTTCTCCCCTAGTTAGCACCCTCAGGTTAGGAGCCCTGCTAGTTAGTCTTCCATAGACCTCCATTGGGTGGGGGGGGGGGGGGGGCTGTTCAAGGGCCCTCATCAAAAGTCACTGAGGATGCTGACGTCGGCAAACTCCTTGCGGTAGCGGTGGGAATAGAGAGCCAGCAGGAAGGACCACTTTAGAGTCATGAAGCTCCACACGCCCGAAAGAAACAGGCTCCTCGGGTCAGTCATGGCTGGGAACCACAAGATACGACAGACATGAGAGACTTGCAGACTCAGAGAAAAAGCCATGGTTGGCACACTGTTACACAATTCATTGAGTCAGGTGCTTCTCAATGAAAGTTCCTGTAGGAAAAGTAACCCCATGGAGTCATGTGATGCCAGAGCAAACAATCTCTGGCAAGCAGACATTTTGTGTGGAAATAGATTTCATCATATGTACGTGCCCTCACAGATTAAGACATGCAATACTAAATGACTAAATACATCCTAATGCACAACAAGAAAAAAGTACAATGGATGAAACAGAGGACGGGAAGGGAAGCAAATGGCGGAAGAGACGTAGCCATTTGTGAATGAACAGAGCAAGTGAAGGGGAGAGGAGGAGAAGCAAATTAGGATGAAAGGAGGAGTAAATGAATGAATGAATGAGAGAAGGGGGAGGTGTGTGTGAAACTCACACTCTTTGTTGGTAATGGCAAGGGAGAGGAAGGTGATGAAAGCCACCACGGCCAGCAGGGAGAAGACGACTCCGATGAAGAGGAAGAATTTGAGGCCCTTCAGCCAGGTGCGCCAGTAGTCCTGCAGGTACATGATGTGGGTGATGAGGGCCCAGAGCGCCAGCACACCTAAGGGAGAAAGACACAAGCCGTTCACAAACCCTACACTAAGTCAATTACTGACATGAGACAAGCACGTGTAACTATCACAAGTATTTGCACAGCATAGAATTGAACTGTATTTGAAAAAGCATTGGGAGGGTGAGGGGTTCTCTCAAGTCAAGAGATGCCTTTGCCTGTCTAACTACAATCTTGAGCTTTAGGTCCTGTTGGTATAGACTATGTCAGTGTGTGGCTCAGTTGGTAGAGGCATGGCTCTTGCAACGCCAGGGTTGTGGGTTCAATTCCCACGGTGGACCAGTACGAAAGAAAAAAGATAAGTATGAAAATGTATTAACTCACTACTGTAAGTTGCTCTGGATGAGAGCGTCTGCTAAATGACATGTACATTTTAGCAGTGAACAATGTAATATTTTGTTGTGTCATTGTCTCAAATCACACTGTTCTGTCACTCACTCCTCCATGTTCCTCTTTTACTGTTTCATAACCACACACACCACATTTGGGTCTGGACCATAGCACTAGTGTATAGCACTATCCTTCATGAATCCACTTTCACCGCATCTTACACAATATTAGGCTAAAAATGGTCTTCACTAGTCGACCATGCTAGACAGGACAAAGTGGCAATGTCAAGGAGCGTATGGAAAAAGATCCTAAATCATCCCCTACTCCGACGCTCATTTTGAATATGGGCCCAAAACTAATGAGCAAGTAGCCTACATAAACTTTAGTTTTTTTCTTCAGGGTTGGTTGTTAAAACAGTGTTTGAGGTTGGAAAGTACCCGACTTGCTTCCTTTCAAGCATGGTCAGACAGTGAGTGGAGCTGAGCCACAGTTCCCCACCCTTCTACTGAAGTGTGCACTTGCACACATCCTGTCGTGGCTCTAATAATGGTTGAAATTCCCTCTAGACAATGCTTAGGACTAAATCAAGCCAATGCTTTTAAAATTCATGACGGGAGTTTTTTGGGGAAGTGTAGAGAATTGGGATGCAGCCATGCTAGTAAGTTCAATTGACCCTCATGAGTCATTTCTAGAGGGAATAGGCTTATTCGGCTGTGTCAATCTGCCATGCTGACCCCACTCATTTCCCCATCTCATGGTCTCTAGAATCATATGACCAACCAAGCACATGCCACAAAAAACCCTAGCAAAAATTGCACCCTTATTGATTCTCTCTGTATTGGCACAGGCATCACATGCTGTTATCACAACTCCACAACAAAGAATATGGATTTTGCCTTGATAAGAACATCAGTGACAGTGCACTTTATAAAAAAGTCATTCTCATTCATGTTAAAAAATAGCAAGACATGCACTGTCAGTGAAATTGACCTACAACACTAAATATGCAAATATAGCTACTGTTCTGTTTGCCAATAGGCCTACAGCAGAGAGGTGAGAGGAAAGTCACACAGATATCAGCTTGCTGACCTGAGAGGACAAAGTTCACAGCCATAAATGCACCATTTGTTACCTAGTGCAGTGGTTCCCAAAATGTGCAGGGCGAGGGTTCCTTTTTTTGTTGTTGAAGGAACTCAGTCCAGCTTTCAATTTACTCTTGAAAGTTGTAACAGTAGAAAGCACAAGGCGCAATTACAAAATTAGGTAGTGCATCATCAGTTATTGCATACCTTAGAGAGATATTTATAACTTGTCAGAAATGTCCAGATCAACTAGCCCATGTCAGCTAAAAATTATCTGCACCCCATGATAAAAATGTGTTCCCCCATTGCTGGAAGGTGGGCCTGCATGAAAAAGTTTGGGAACCCCTGACCTAGTGGGCCATTATGTAACACATAAATAATACTTTAGTCACTTCATGCAAATACTAGGCCTAAGCAATTCAGTAACTTTCTAAAGTAACGTTTTTTTTTTACATGGTTGTTAACTAGGCGTTGAGTAGATTATGTTCAATGCGCAAGACAAGTATTACTTTATGGTAGGTTCAGGTTTCCACTCTAGACCAGCAAATTATAATGGTGATGCTGAGAACTTCAAATGGGATGAGTAGCAGGACACGTGTGCTAAATGCATCTGAGGAAACGTATCAAAAGCTTTTCAGTCCCAATAAGCAGTGTACGCAGAAATAACACACCGTTTGAGTTGACACCAGACCGTTTTTTGGCCAGTGTGGTTGAAGCATCAGGAAGATCCAGAATTCCAGGTTAACCAAGCTGGTAATATAGAATGCATAAAGCTGAAAATGCGTTGGAAAGACGAAAGTAGACAGTGCTGGATATACACCTATTAATTGTTTTACTGGGTAATACAGTTATCCTAGATATTACATTGGTCTTATACCATGAATGTTACTACATTTTTTACCAAAGTTGTAACGTTAGCTACCGTTTTAGAGATCATGGAGCCAGCGTGGTGTATAGCCATGTAACGTTAGCTATTCTTTGAAGTTGAACAGTCCAACTTTTCTAGAATGCCTGGGGTAAAACGTTTAGGACTTTAGGTTAGAACGTTTAGAAATTTGAAAAGGCAAATTAAAGTGTGGGCTTCTGACAATTTGTCACTCTAAAATCGTGTAACAGTACTGTAAGAGATGGGTAGCCTACTGTGGCAATGTTCAGCTCATGCGAGTCCAATGGACAGGTAAATCCTTAAAATACTGCAGTGTATACTGTTACATATTATCCACAAAATAAACAATTGTTTACATTCTTGCTAATACTTGTCTTTACCTGATAATCCTCCCATTGCAGCTGTCCATGGTTGGTTGTACGCGATGTTCCACACGAGAAACGCTGAGAATCCCATAAGCATGCCAAAAGAGGCATACCCTATACTGATGTACGTCTTATTGAACCCCATTGGGAACAGGTGACACGCTACAAGTAGAATGGGCGGGGGGGGGGGAAACGATAACTTCAACGTTTAAAAACAAGTGCCTTATTTTGAGAAACTCACCTCTGTTCGACTCAAGCTAGCTAAACAGATGATTATAGTTATCCTAGCAGCAGGATATTATGCTGCCAACACGATCGCGGACTGTTTCAAAATAAAAGCCCCCTGCAAGACATGCTATTGGGAATATCTTATTTTTTGCACTCTAGTGCAGTCAATGGTGTGTATTCATGGATGCCAAGGGAACCCAGGTTTGACCAATAAATTAGTTTATAATTGTTATTTTTTTTAAATCTTTCGTCTCTCTGCGTTTTCATAATTTTCCATCAATTCGCAATTGGCTGAATCTCACTGGAGAAATCATCTGAGTGAGGGAAACAGCGCCCCTCTGACTCAGTATGTGTAGCCCATGTATCTGATACTGTCTGGAACAAAAGAGTATGACATGTTGCTGCTGTAGCGTATGATTGATTGATACCAGCAAGCACTTGGCCTTCCTTGATAAAACAATTATAAAATAATTATCCAATCAGCGTTGAACTGAGCTCAATTGTGGGTTGTCCTAGTGCAGCAAAATATCCCCCAATGGAGGCCAGTTTGGATTTGGCTTCACACCAATTAAATGACACCATGAGAAATATGTCAGAATTGTCAGAAAAACGTGTCCGTTTCTGGTTCACTTGTGGTGATGTCTTGCAATAGCTAGCTTGTTAAATCGGGAATTTCTTAAGCCATGGAAGGAGTTGGGGATTTGGACTTGTTGTTTTGACTTAATTCTCTGTACAGGCCAATGATTATGATGGCGATTCTGATCTAACCATAAATTAATATATTGTGCCACTGGCCTGAGACGATTAAAGTTCAATATGTAGCCTAGATGTAACCCAGTAGGCTCACGTTAACTAGCTAGCTAACGTAGCTTCTTTTTTTGTTGCCCATGCGAGGAAGTTAGGCTAGCAAGCATTTTTGATAGGTAGCCTATGAAAACAAAAACAAAAAGCGTATGGAGGCATAGACCGTTTTGCCAACATGAAAGAGAGGAGGACGGCATTGGCGTTCAACTAGTCTACAAGTAGTCCCCAAAATTATTATTTTTTTGACTTGCATGCGCGCACACGCAATAAATAAGTACCATGGACAACCACATGATATTTAGCAACATTGATTGGACTAAATTGTTTTTGGTATCTTTAAGTTTGTTTTCAATGTATTAAACTAAGCATATATTTATTTTTATTTATTTTATTTTACCTTTATTTAACCAGGTAGGCAAGTTGAGAACAAGTTCTCATTTACAATTGCGACCTGGCCAAGATAAAGCAAAGCAGTTCGACAGATACAACGACACAGAGTTACACATGGAGTAAAACAAACATACAGTCAATAATACAGTATAAACAAGTCTATATACAATGTGAGCAAATGAGGTGAGAAGGGAGGTAAAGGCAAAAAAGGCCATGATGGCAAAGTAAATACAATATAGCAAGTAAAACACTGGAATGGTAGTTTTGCAATGGAAGAATGTGCAAAGTAGAAATAAAAATAATGGGGTGCAAAGGAGAAAAATTAATTAATTAATTAAAATTAAATACAGTTGGGAAAGAGGTAGCTGTTTGGGCTAAATTATAGGTGGGCTATGTACAGGTGCAGTAATCTGTGAGCTGCTCTGACAGTTGGTGTTTAAAGCTAGTGAGGGAGATAAGTGTTTCCAGTTTCAGAGATTTTTGTAGTTCGTTCCAGTCATTGGCAGCAGAGAACTGGAAGGAGAGGCGGCCAAAGAAAGAATTGGTTTTGGGGGTGACTAGAGAGATATACCTGCTGGAGCGTGTGCTACAGGTGGGAGATGCTATGGTGATCAGCGAGCTGAGATAAGGGGGGACTTTACCTAGCAGGGTCTTGTAGATGACATGGAGCCAGTGGGTTTGGCGACGAGTATGAAGCGAGGGCCAGCCAACGAGAGCGTACAGGTCGCAATGGTGGGTAGTATATGGGGCTTTGGTGATAAAACGGATTGCACTGTGATAGACTGCATCCAATTTGTTGAGTAGGGTATTGGAGGCTATTTTGTAAATGACATCGCCAAAGTCGAGGATTGGTAGGATGGTCAGTTTTACAAGGGTATGTTTGGCAGCATGAGTGAAGGATGCTTTGTTGCGAAATAGGAAGCCAATTCTAGATTTAACTTTGGATTGGAGATGTTTGATATGGGTCTGGAAGGAGAGTTTACAGTCTAACCAGACACCTAAGTATTTGTAGTTGTCCACGTATTCTAAGTCAGAGCCGTCCAGAGTAGTGATGTTGGACAGGCGGGTAGGTGCAGGTAGCGATCGGTTGAAGAGCATGCATTTAGTTTTACTTGTATTTAAGAGCAATTGGAGGCCACGGAAGGAGAGTTGTATGGCATTGAAGCTTGCCTGGAGGGTTGTTAACACAGTGTCCAAAGAAGGGCCGGAAGTATACAGAATGGTGTCGTCTGCGTAGAGGTGGATCAGGGACTCACCAGCAGCAAGAGCGACCTCATTGATGTATACAGAGAAGAGAGTCGGTCCAAGAATTGAACCCTGTGGCACCCCCATAGAGACTGCCAGAGGTCCGGACAGCAGACCCTCCGATTTGACACACTGAACTCTATCAGAAAAGTAGTTGGTGAACCAGGCGAGGCAATCATTTGAGAAACCAAGGCTGTCGAGTCTGCCGATGAGGATGTGATGATTGACAGAGTCGAAAGCCTTGGCCAGATCAATGAATACGGCTGCACAGTAATGTTTCTTATCGATGGCGGTTAAGATATCGTTTAGGACCTTGAGCGTGGCTGAGGTTCACCCATGACCAGCTCTGAAACCAGATTGCATAGCAGAGAAGGTATGGTGAGAATCGAAATGGTCGGTAATCTGTTTGTTGACTTGGCTTTCGAAGACCTTAGAAAGGCACGGTAGGATAGATATAGGTCTGTAGCAGTTTGGGTCAAGAGTGTCCCCCCCTTTGAAGAGGGGGATGACCGCAGCTGCTTTCCAATCTTTGGGATATATAGCTTTGTTGATTTGATGATGTTTAAATGTTTAAGTTGAAATGGAGCTGGAGTAGCCGAGGCAGTGCTCCCGTTGTCTTTGTGCTGACTTGTGGTAACTCTGTGGTTCTAAATCAGTAGTTGTTTAGTAAACTGTTGAAAACATTAACTTGCTTGACCATGCTGCATATAACTGTATGTTCACTGCAATATTTGCTTTGTGGACTTCCAATATTTGCTTTGTGGGCTTCACAGGACAGATGTTCCTCTCTGGTTTTGTGATGAAACAAATGTACGTGTAGTTTTTTGTGTGACTGTTGTCTATTTGTTGTCACTGCCTTATTGTATATCACAGTGGCGAATGAATTAATGGGTTATAGAGCAAACAACGCAAATATATGCATCATCAGTTCCTCTTGTCATGTTAGCCATTGCATACCTTAGAGAGCTATTTATAACTTGTCAGAAATGTCCTGATCAACTAGCCCATGTCAACTAAAGTATAGTTTAAAAAAAATTGAATTAGCCCATAGATTTTGTTGTATTTTTTTTGTCACTCAAATATCACATGAATACACATTAGATATTGCAAACTATATGGAAATACAAAAGAAAAACCTTTAAAACTGCTAAATTGTCTTTGCACCCATGACAATTGTGTAGAATTGCAGGAAATAAGCTTTAAACCTACAAAATGCTCTCCACCAACAAGAGGGGTGTGAAGAGTTTGTGTTATGAACAGTGCTTGTGCCCATAGAAACAGATGTTGCGCGTGTGCACGGGTTGTTCCTCAATGCTGGAAGGGGGGGCCACGAGTGAAAAAGTTTGGGAACCCCTATATTTAAGAAATACACTTTTAATAAAATACAAATATATGTTATTGGAATTACTCAATAGTCTATAAAACTTAAATTGGTTTATTGAGCTGGGCAACGGGTTTAATACAGAGTGCTGGTGACTCCTTACTCCATCCACTCCATTCACTGCAATGCAATACACTGTATATGGGATACTTTTTGGGTTGTAGAGAAAAACTTGACTACCTGTCTCATATAAACTGGGGTGAGAAATACTCAGTAAGGTCTCTACTAACCAAATATGTGTGGTTTTGGAGGGGGCTGTGTCATACGTATCCAGCAGCACTTCGTTCTCCACCCCCTCCATAGCCCCAATGCAATACATTGTAATAGACTTTGCCATTTAATTGTTGTCGCCATATTTGCTTGTAGAGCAAAACATTTTCTCAGCTAAAGTGAGGTGGGAAATACTCAGTAGGGTCTCTACTAACCAGGTATGGTTCACTTTTGAGGGGGACGGTCAGGGCCCTAATCAATTCAAGGCATTTTGGCATGTGGTGTAGAGAACATTTGGAAGTTTTCTCTTTTGAACGAGTTATCTAAATGTCAATGTTCTTAAATGATGGCCTTTATTTTGAAGGTTTCATCATTACCATAAACTGTCATCATCCTTTGTGCTGCAGACAGAATACTAGCTTGTGCATGCTAGTATAAAAACGTCTGAATGACAATACATTATGTAGCTGCAAAGGCGACAACAATTAAATGGCAAAATTGAAACATATATAAAAGGCTACACGACATGAACAGTGTGTCCTATTTGTAAAACAAAAAAAACATTTGCTCAACAATGTTGTTATCTAATATTTACAGCCAATAATGTGTCAAAGAAATCCTCACGCCAGATATAAGCAGTGTTGCCAACTCCTCAGTAAGGAAAATAGCTATTGGCTCTCCTAAAAGTTGCTAAATTACGTAATCGCCTAATTTGCATAGTTGACCATGTGAATGTAATTGTGATGGACGCTGTAGGAGAGAGAAATAACATCGTGGGAGAGACAACAAGTGAGTAAAAACACCCTAAATATGTTTAGAACTACAAATGAACTTTCTTCTGTCGATTCTTGTTTTTTTAAATGTCACAATTCCAACCCTCCTCTTTTATCTGGGCTTGGGACCGGCACAAATTACCCAAAATAGACACTCTGGCGGAGTTACTTCGTTTTTTTTTTTTTTTTTCGTTTTCTTAATTTGGTTTGGTTTTTAACCTTATGGTCCACTTAAGAGCCTACAATAACACCAGAAAAAGTCGCTAGATTTGTCGCTAGTCGCATAAAAAAAAAATTTGAATACTCGCTAAATATAACGACAAAGTCGCTAAGTTGGCAACATTGGATATAGGTGTCATGCTCGAGCGACTGCGGAATCATGAGAAACAGCTCCTACTGTGGTCTTCGAAGATATTCTTGCAAAGCAGCAGGCAAAATATATAACATTTTCACATCAACAAATAGGGGAGGACCATCCTCAGTGAATTTCAGAAAAAATGTAAATAGTGAGACACTAAAAAAGTTCTCTTTTTTTTTTTAGATAAAACGACTAAATATATTCACGTCACCAAATAATTGATTTAAACACACTGTTTTGCAGTGAAGGATCTACGGTAGCCTCAACAGCACTCTCTAGGGTAGCACCATGGTGTAGCCGGACGACAGCTAGTTTCTGTCCTCCTCTTGGTACATTGACTTCAATACAAAACCTAGGAGGCTCGTTAGGGTTGAATATTTTCCCGGTATTTTACAAATGTTCCATCTTGAGAATAAATCACTTTTCTCCCAGGTAACCCGATATTTCCCGCCAAAACGGGAAGTGTCATTCAAAAGCATTATAAAGTATATAAATAGGCCTATGTCTTTATTTGATTAGAGCTTTGATTGAATATGCAAGCCTGATGCTACCTGAGCCTGATGAGCCATACATTAAATACATTTTATGAGCCCTACATTAAAAACATTTAATGAGCCCAAGCCCCAAAAAGCCCAGAGGATTGTGCCTTTAGCCAATACACATGATATAGGCTACTGCCATTATGCACGACATAAAAACATTAAAGCCATTATTTTTGAGTGTGAACTGTATTACTGTATTGTATTATACGGACTGGAATTCCAAAATTGTTCAAACCACGATTAAGCAGGGAGAGAACATGCGGTTCTGGTGCAGCACATGGCCTACAAAGTTACAAGTACAGGCTAACGAATTTGATTTTAATCTAGAAATGTAATAGGACCTATTTGTATAATTACTAGGCTGACACACCTTTCATAATTTTTCCCCTAATGTTATTAGCCTACCTCTTTCTCTCTCTACTGTTGCTTCATTCAGTGAATTAAGTTTCGTTGTCCTTATCTTCATCATTCTAATGACATCCTTGAAGAATATAATTAGATGCAGAAGGCTTTCACTTCTCTTCACGAAGATTGGTTATGGGTCTGAATAAATAACTGCTATAGCCTACCGCCATTGCGCGTTCGCTATTCTTTCAACCTACCGACTTCTATTGGCTACTGTATTTAACATTTAGCTTGCGTCCCTCTTTGAATAGTCTATTTAAGCAATAAAGCACCTCGTGGGTGTGGTATATGGCCAATATACCACGGCTAAGGGCTGTTCTTATGCACAACACAATGCGGAGTGCCTAGATACAGCCCTTAGCCGTGGTATATTGGCCATATACCACAAACCCCTGAGGTGCCTTATTGCTATAATAAACTGGTTACCAATGTTTTGTCATACCGGTGTTATACGATCTCATATACCACAGTTTTCAGCCAATCAGCAGTCAGGGCTTGAACCACCCAGTTTATAATGGTAAATTAGCTGCGCATTCTGTCTTTATATTACTGTAGCATAGACTATTCTGTAGCAAATGTAGGCCTACCTGTCACAAGATAAGTTTTACCATGATGAGATGATAGGTCTACATGCATTGTGAACTGCACTCTATACTGAGATGGGCTGTCTGTCCCCACCCTGAGCGTTGATTCATCATGCAGAGGCTGTAGAGAAGCCAGATTTAGACATTGCATATAATTTAACAGTTCCATTTCACGCCATGCTGTTCATATAAATAATTAATTAAAATTGACTGGTTTCTCGCAGTTATTTATCCCGGGAAAAGGGTGTGGTTTTGGTTGGTAAATCTCGGTAACTGGGTCCCGCCATTCTACCCTAATTCACACTCATGAGTCAATAATTTGTCGAAGCACCTTTGGCAGCAATTACAACTGAGTCTTTCTGGGTAAGTCTAAGAGCTTTCCACACCTGGATTGTGCAACATTTGCCTATTATTAATTTTAACAATTCTCAAAGCTCTGTCAAATTGGTTGTTGATCATTTTCAGGTCTTGCCACCTTTTCAAGCAGACGTAATTCAAAACTAACTCCGCTACTCAGGAACATCCCCCAGTCCTTAAAGATTACAAGCATACACTTAACATCATGCAGCCACCACTATGTTTGAAAATATGGAGAATGGTACTCAGTAATGTGTTGGATTTGCCCCAAACATAACATTTTGTATTTTTGCTGTACTACGTTATTGCCTTGTTGCAAACGGGATGCATGTTTTGGAATATTTTTTTTATTGTGTACAGGCTTCCTTCTTTTCATTCTGTCAATTAGGTTAGTATTGTGGAGTAACTATGTTGTTGATCCATCCTCAGTTTTCTCCTATCCCAGCCATTAAACTAGTTAAATAAAGGTTAATAAAAAAGCTGTAACTGTTTTAAAGTCACCATTGGCCTCATGATGAAATCCCTGAGCGGTTTCCTTCCTTTCCTGCAACTGAGTTAGGAAGAACATCTGTATCTTTGTAGTGACTGGGTGTATTTATACACCATCCAAAGTGTAATTAATAAGTTAGCCATTTTTATTTATTTATTTATTTATTTTACCTTTATTTAACCAGGTAGGCAAGTTGAGAACAAGTTCTCATTTACAATTGCGACCTGGCCAAGATAAAGCAAAGCAGTTCGACAGATAAAACGACACAGAGTTACACATGGAGTAAAAACAAACATACAGTCAATAATGCAGTATAAACAAGTCTATATACAATGTGAGCAAATGAGGTGAGAAGGGAGGTAAAGGCAAAAAAGGCCAAGATGGCAAAGTAAATACAATATAGCAAGTAAAATACTGGAATGGTAGTTTTGCAATGGAAGAATGTGCAAAGTAGAAATAAAAAAATAATGGGGTGCAAAGGAGCAAAATAAATAAATAAATTAAAATTAAATACAGTTGGGAAAGAGGTAGTTGTTTGGGCTAAATTATAGGTGGGCTATGTACAGGTGCAGTAATCTGTGAGCTGCTCTGACAGTTGGTGCTTAAAGCTAGTGAGGGAGATAAGTGTTTCCAGTTTCAGAGATTTTTGTAGTTCGTTCCAGTCATTGGCAGCAGAGAACTGGAAGGAGAGGCGGCCAAAGAAAGAATTGGTTTTGGGGGTGACTAGAGAGATATACCTGCTGGAGCGTGTGCTACAGGTGGGAGATGCTATGGTGACCAGCGAGCTGAGATAAGGGGGGACTTTACCTAGCAGTGTCTTGTAGATGACATGGAGCCAGTGGGTTTGGCGACGAGTATGAAGCGAGGGCCAGCCAACGAGAGCGTACAGGTCGCAATGGTGGGTAGTATATGGGGCTTTGGTGATAAAACGGATTGCACTGTGATAGACTGCATCCAATTTGTTGAGTAGGGTATTGGAGGCTATTTTGTAAATGACATCGCCAAAGTCGAGGATTGGTAGGATGGTCAGTTTTACAAGGGTATGTTTGGCAGCATGAGTGAAGGATGCTTTGTTGCGAAATAGGAAGCCAATTCTAGATTTAACTTTGGATTGGAGATGTTTGATATGGGTCTGGAAGGAGAGTTTACAATCTAACCAGACACCTAAGTATTTGTAGTTGTCCACGTATTCTAAGTCAGAGCCGTCCAGAGTAGTGATGTTGGACAGGCGGGTAGGTGCAGGCAGCGATCGGTTGAAGAGCATGCATTTAGTTTTACTTGCATTCAAGAGCAATTGGAGGCCACGGAAGGAGAGTTGTATGGCATTGAAGCTTGCCTGGAGGGTTGTTAACACAGTGTCCAGAGAAGGGCCGGAAGTATACAGAATGGTGTCGTCTGCGTAGAGGTGGATCAGGGACTCACCAGCAGCAAGAGCGACCTCATTGATGTATACAGAGAAGAGAGTCGGTCCAAGAATTGAACCCTGTGGCACCCCCATAGAGACTGCCAGAGGTCCGGACAGCAGACCCTCCGATTTGACACACTGAACTCTATCAGAGAAGTAGTTGGTGAACCAGGCGAGGCAATCATTTGAGAAACCAAGGCTGTCGAGTCTGCCGATGAGGATATGGTGATTGACAGAGTCGAAAGCCTTGGCCAGATCAATGAATACGGCTGCACAGTAATGTTTCTTATCGATGGCGGTTAAGATATCGTTTAGGACCTTGAGCGTGGCTGAGGTGCACCCATGACCAGCTCTGAAACCAGATTGCATAGCAGAGAAGGTATGGTGAGATTCGAAATGGTCGGTAATCTGTTTGTTGACTTGGCTTTCGAAGACCTTAGAAAGGCACGGTAGGATAGATATAGGTCTGTAGCAGTTTGGGTCAAGAGTGTCCCCCCCTTTGAAGAGGGGGATGACCGCAGCTGCTTTCCAATCTTTGGGAATCTCAGACGACACGAAAGAGAGGTTGAACAGGCTAGTAATAGGGGTGGCAACAATTTCGGCAGATAATTTTAGAAAGAAAGGGTCCAGATTGTCTAGCCCGGCTGATTTGTAGGGGTCCAGATTTTGCAGCTCTTTCAGAACATCAGCTGAATGGATTTGGGAGAAGGAGAAATGGGGAAGGCTTGGGCGAGTTGCTGTTGGGGGTGCAGTGCTGTTGTCCGGGGTAGGAGTAGCCAGGTGGAAAGCATGGCCAGCCGTAGAAAAATGCTTATTGAAATTCTCAATTATGGTGGATTTATCAGTGGTGACAGTGTTTCCTATCTTCAGTGCAGTGGGCAGCTGGGAGGAGGTGTTCTTATTCTCCATGGACTTTACAGTGTCCCAGAACTTTTTTGAGTTAGTGTTGCAGGAAGCAAATTTCTGCTTGAAAAAGCTAGCCTTGGCTTTTCTAACTGCCTGTGTATAATGATTTCTAGCTTCCCTGAACAGCTGCATATCACGGGGGCTGTTCGATGCTAATGCAGAACGCCATAGGATGTTTTTGTGTTGGTTAAGGGCAGTCAGGTCTGGGGAGAACCAAGGGCTATATCTGTTCCTGGTTCTAAATTTCTTGAATGGGGCATGTTTATTTAGGATGGTTAGGAAGGCATTTTAAAAAAATATCCAGGCATCCTCTACTGACGGGATGAGATCAATATCCTTCCAGGATACCCCGGCCAGGTCGATTAGAAAGGCCTGCTCGCAGAAGTGTTTCGGGGAGCGTTTTACAGTGATGAGTGGCGGTCGTTTGACCGCTGACCCATTACGGATGCAGGCAATGAGGCAGTGATCGCTGAGATCTTGGTTGAAGACAGCAGAGGTGTATTTAGAGGGGAAGTTGGTTAGGATGATATCTATGAGGGTGCCCGTGTTTAAGGTTTTGGGGAGGTACCTGGTAGGTTCATTGATAATTTGTGTGAGATTGAGGGCATCAAGTTTAGATTGTAGGATGGCTGGGGTGTTAAGCATGTTCCAGTTTAGGTCGCCTAGCAGCACGAACTCTGAAGATAGATGGGGGGCAATCAGTTCACATATGGTGTCCAGAGCACAGCTGGGGGCAGAGGGTGGTCTATAGCAGGCGGCAACAGTGAGAGACTTGTTTTTAGAGAGGTGGATTTTTAAAAGTAGAAGTTCAAATTGTTTGGGTACAGACCTGGATAGTAGGACAGAACTCTGCAGGCTATCTTTGCAGTAGATTGCAACACCGCCCCCTTTGGCAGTTCTATCTTGTCTGAAAATGTTGTAGTTTGGAATTAAAATGTCTGAGTTTTTGGTGGTCTTCCTAAGCCAGGATTCAGACACAGCTAGAACATCCGGGTTGGCAGAGTGTGCTAAAGCAGTGAATAGAACAAACTTAGGGAGGAGGCTTCTAATGTTAACATGCATGAAACCAAGGCTATTACGGTTACAGAAGTCGTCAAAAGAGAGCGCCTGGGGAATAGGAGTGGAGCTAGGCACTGCAGGGCCTGGATTCACCTCTACATCGCCAGAGGAACATAGGAGGAGTAGAATAAGGGTACGGCTAAAAGCTATGAGAATTGGTCGTCTAGAACGTCTGGAACATAGAGTAAAAGGAGGTTTCTGGGGGCGATAAAATAGCATCAAGGTATAATGTACAGACAAATGTATGGTAGGATGTGAATATAGTGGAGGTAAACCTAGGTATTGAGTGATGAAGAGAGAGATATTGTCTCTAGAAACATCGTTGAAACTAGGAGATGTCATTGCATGTGTGGGTGGTGGAACTAATAGGTTGGATAAGGTATAGTGAGCAGGACTAGAGGCTCTACAGTGAAATAAGCCAATAAACACTAACCAGAACAGAAATGGACAAGACATATTGACATTAAGGAGAGGCATGCTTAGTCGAGTGATCAAAAGGGTCCGGTGAGTGGAGAGGTTGGTTGGTGATTTAGACAGCTAGCCAGGGCATCGGTAGCAAGCTAGCATAGGATGGAGGTCTGTTGTTAGCTACCTCTTGCGTTCCGTCAGTAGATTAGTGGGGTTCCGTGTGGTAGAGGGGATTAATCCAAATCACACAACAACAACAAAAATAAAAACAATAGATATAGTTATAGAGGCCCAAGAAGAAAACATAATAATAATAATAAAAAATAAAAAAATATATATATAAAAAAAATTGTCCGATTGTCTATTCAGATAGCAGCCGGTAAGACAGCTAACGGTTAGCAGGCCGCAGATGGGCGTTCAGGAGCCAGCCGAATAACTCCTTCGGGTAGATAACGTCGGCAGTCCAGTTGTGAAGGCCCGGTGGGGCTCCGCGAAAGCAGTAAAACGGGTCCGGATAGGTGACTGCAGCCCAGGTGTGATTGATGGAACTCAGGAGTGATTGACGGAGCTTGCTAGCTCCGGAATAATTGATGTTTGCTCCGGAATCGACGAAGGCCGATAGTCACACGGATAGCAGCTAGCTAGCTGTGAGATCCGGGTATGAATGTCCAGAGAGCAGTCGAAATCCAGGGACATGGAGAGAAAAATTGGTCCGGTATGTTCCGTTCCGAGCCGCGCTGCGCCGTACAGAACTGGCGATAGATTTTCGAGCTAAAGGATAGCTGATGACCACAAACCGTGGTTAGCTGAATACTAACGATTTGCCAGTAAAGGAGCTAACTAGCTTCTGAACTAGCTTCTGGATTAGCTTCTGGCTAGTTTCAGGCTAGCTTCTTGGAGTTTCTGGCTAGCTTCTTGGAGGATTACAGATCTGAGGTAAATAATACTTTTTTATAAATATACATTGGTGAGGCGGGTTGCAGGAGAGTGTTTTGAAGATGAGTTGATGGAAAATAAAAATAAAATGTATGTGAAAAAGTTGTAAATATATATATATATACAGGACACGACAAGACGAGGACAAAAGACGTCTGAACTGCTATGCCACCTTGGTTTTGCCATGCTCAAAGGGATATTCAACGTCAGCTTTAAAACATTTTTTTTTTACCTGTCTACCAATAGGTGTCCTTCTTCGCCTGGCATTGAAAAACCTCCCTGGTTGAATCTGTGTTTGAAATTCACTACTCGACTGAGGGACATTACAGATAATTGTATGTGTGGGGTACACACATACCTGGTTAAATAAAGGTGAAATAAAAAAATAAACCGATCAGGTAGTCATTCAAAAATCCTGTTAAACACTATTAGTGAGTCCATGCAATTTATTATGTTGCAATGATTTCAAGTCTGTATGTAGGCAGCAGCCTCACTGTGTTAGTGATGGCTGTAACCTGTTATGGCTGCAATCCCCCTATCGGGATAAGTGTCATCAACAACCGCATAGCGCTACATACAACAAATATTACTATAAATATTTATATTCATGAAATCACAAGTGCAATATAGGAAAACACAGCTTAGCCTTTTGTTAATCCACCTGTCGTCTCAGATTTATAAATTAAGCTTTACAGCGAAAGCAATCCAAGTTTATCGATCGCACGATAAAACATTAAGTACACTTAGCATCAGGTAGCTTGGTCACGAAAATCAATTAAATTAATCGTTTTACCTTTGATCTTCAGATGTTTTCACTCACGAGACTCCCAGTTACACAACAAATGTTCAGTTTGTTCCATAAAGATGATTTTTATATCCAAAATACCTCCGTTTGTCGCGTTATGTTCAGAAATCCACAGGAAAGAGCGGTCACGACAACGCAGACGAAAATTCCAAATAGTTTCCATTATGTCCACAGAAACATGTCAAACGTTTTTTATAATCAATCCTCAGGTTGTTTTAAAAAATATATAATTGATAATATATCAATATATCAACAAGTCTTTCACAGTAGGAGAGGGGAAAACAATGGATGTCCAAATTATGTTGCGCAAGCAAAACTCATGTGACCACTTGACACGATGTTATCTTTCTGGCTCATTTTTCAAAATAAAAGCCCGAAACTATGTCTGAAGACTGACACCTTGAGGAAGCGATACGAAAAGGAATCTGGTTCATATCCCTTTAAATCCAGCAAAGGGAGGCTATGGAACATGGAGTTTTCAAAATAGAGCCACTTCCTGTTTTGATTTTCCTCAGGGTCTCTCCTGCAATATCAGCTCTGTTATACTCACAGACAATATTTTGACAGTTTTGGAAACTTTAGTGTTTTCTATCCAATACGAATAATAATATGCATATATTAGCAACTGAGACTGAGGAGCTGGTTGTTTACAATGTGTACCTTTTCATGCAGCCCGACAGGATGCTCTCAATTGTGCTTCTGTAAATGTTTGTGAGGGTTTTAGATGACATGCCAATTTTCTTCAGCCTCCTCAGGTTGTAAAGGCGCTGTTGTGTCTTCACCACACTGTCTGTGTTCATGGACCATTTCAGTTTGTTGGTGAAATGTCCACCAAGGAACTTAAAACTTTCCACCTACTCCACTGCTGTCCCGTCGATGTGGATAGGGGGGTGCTCCCTTTGCTGTTTCCTGAAGTCCACGATCATCTCTTTTGTTTTGCTGACATTGAGTGATGTTCTTTTCCTGACACCACACTCCGAGGGCCCTCACCTCCTCCCTGTAGGCTGTCTTGTCGTTGTTGGTAATCAAGCCTACCACTGTAGACTTGTCGTCTGCAAACTTGATGATTGAGTTGGAGGTGTGTATGGCCACACAGTCATGGGTGAACAGGAAGTACAGGAGGCGTCTGAGCATGCACCCTGTTGACGATCAGCGGAGTGCAGATGTTGTTTCCTACCTTCACCACCTGGGGGTGGCCCATCAGGAAGTCCAGGACCCAGTTGCGCAGGGTGTGGTCGAGACCCAGGATCTCATGTTTAATGATGAGTTTGGAGGGTACTATGGTGTTGAATGCTGAGCTGGAGTCAATGAACAGCATTCTTACATAGGTATTCCTCTTGTTCAGATGGGATAGGGCAGTGTGCAGTATGATGGCGATTGTATCGTCTGTGGACCTATTGGGGCGGTAAGCAAATCGGAGTTGGTCTAGGGTGGCAGGTAGGGTAGAGGTGATATGATCCTTGACTAGTCTCTCAAAGCACTTCATGATGCCGTCTGGGCGAGCAGCCTTTGCGAGGGTTAACACGTTTAAATGTTTTATTCACGTTGGCCCAACGAGAAGGAGAGCCCACAGTCTTTGGTAGTGGGCCACGTCGGTTGCACTGTATTGTCCTCAAAGTGCGTAAAGAAGTCGTTTAATTTATCTGGAAGCAAGACGTCGACGTCCGCGACGGGGCTGGTTTTCTTTTTGTAATCCATGATTGTCTATAGGCTCTGCAACATACATCTCGTGTTTGAGCCGTTCAATTGCAACTCCACTTTCTCTATACTGACGCTTTGCTTATTTGATTGCCTTGCTGAGGGAATAACTAGACTGTTTGTATTCGGCCATGTTTCCAGTCGCCTTGCCATGATTAAATACGGTGGTACGTGCTTTCAGTTTTGCACGAATGCTGCCATCAATCTACAGTTTCTGTTTAGGGAAGGTTTTAATAGTCACAGTGGGTACAACCTCTCCAATGCACTTCCTAATAAACTCACTCACCGAGTCATTGTATGCGTCAATGTTATTGTCTGAGGCTACCCGGAACATATCCCAGTCCATGTGATCGAAGCAATCTTGAAGCGTGGAATGCGATTGGTCAGACCAGCGTTGGATAGACCTAAGCACCAGTGCTTCCTGTTTTAGTTTCTGCCTATAGGAGGGGAGCAACAAGATGGAGTCAGGGTCAGATTTGCCAATAGGAGGGCAGGGGAGGGCCTTGTATGCATTGCGGGAAGTTAGAGTAGCAATTGTTGAGCGCGTTAATCGCTCCTCTACTGCAATCGATATGCTGTTAGAATTTAGGTAGCCTTGTTCTCAAATTAGCTTTGTTAAAATCCCCAGCTACAATAAATGCATCGTCAGGATGTATGGTTTTAAGTCCAGTGAAGTTCCTTGATGGCCATCTTGGTATCCGCTTGCGGGGGGATATACACGGCTGTGACGATAAATGAGAGTTCTCTTGGGAGATAATACCGTCGACATTTGATTGTAAGGAATTCTAGGTCAGGTGAACAAAAGGACTTGAGATCTTGTATGTTGTTACAATTACACCATGAGTCGTTCATCATCAATTACATCATGAGTCGTACTCTTCTTCGGCACAATGCACTGAAAATCCTGTTTGCTGTATGGACTCCGACAGCATGTCCCCAGCTAGCCAAGTTTCCGTGAAACAGAGTATGTTACAATCCTGGATTTCTCTTTGGAAATCAACTCTTGCTCTGATTTCGTCGATTTTGTTAACTAGGGACTGGACATTAGCGAGTAATATACTCGGAAGCGGTCAGTGGTGTGCGCGCCTCCAAAGCCTCACTATAAGACCGCTCCGGCACCCTCTCCTCCGGCAGCGTTGTTTTGGGTTGGCCTCTGGAATCATTTCAAACGTCCTGGGAGGTGCAGACAAAGGATACACTTTGGGAAAGTTGTACTCCTGGTCGTTGTGCTGGTAAGTTGACATCTCTCTGATATCCAATAGTTCTTCCCAGCTGTATGTAATAACACTTTTACAGGTTTTATGGGCTAACAATGTAAGAAATAATACATTAAACTAAATACTGCACAGTTTCCTAAGGACTAAAAGCTAAGCTGTCATCTCTATCTGTGCCATCTTGCCATCAAGAGATATATACATATATATACAGTGCCTTGCGAAAGTATTCGGCCCCCTTGAACTTTGCGACCTTTTGCCACATTTCAGGCTTCAAACATAAAGATATAAAACTGTATTTTTTTGTGAAGAATCAACAACAAGTGGTACACAATCATGAAGTGGAATGACATTTATTGGATATTTCAAACTTTAACAAATCAAAAACTGAAAAATTGGGCGTGCAAAATTATTCAGCCCCCTTAAGTTAATACTTTGTAGCGCCACCTTTTGCTGCGATTACAGCTGTAAGTCGCTTGGGGTATGTCTCTATCAGTTTGCACATCGAGAGACTGACATTTTTTCCCATTCCTCCTTGCAAAACAGCTCGAGCTCAGTGAGGTTGGATGGAGAGCATTTGTGAACAGCAGTTTTCAGTTCTTTCCACAGATTCTCGATTGGATTCAGGTCTGGACTTTGACTTGGCCATTCTAACACCTGGATATGTTTATTTTTGAACCATTCCATTGTAGATTTTGCTTTGGATCATTGTCTTGTTGGAAGACAAATCTCCGTCCCAGTCTCAGGTCTTTTGCAGACTCCATCAGGTTTTCTTCCAGAATGGTCCTGTATTTGGCTCCATCCATCTTCCCATCAATTTTAACCATCTTCCCTGTCCCTGCTGAAGAAAAGCAGGCCCAAACCATGATGCTGCCACCACCATGTTTGACAGTGGGGATGGTGTGTTCAGGGTGATGCGCTGTGTTGCTTTTACGCCAAACATAACGTTTTGCATTGTTGCCAAAAAGTTCAATTTTGGTTTCATCTGACCAGAGCACCTTCGTCCACATGTTTGGTGTGTCTCCCAGGTGGCTTGTGGCAAACTTTAAACAACACTTTTTATGGATATCTTTAAGAAATGGTTTTCTTCTTGCCACTCTTCCATAAAGGCCAGATTTGTGAGTCTCCCACCTCAGCTGTAGATCTCTGCAGTTCATCCAGAGTGATCATGGGCCTCTTGGCTGCATCTCTGATCAGTCTTCTCCTTGTATGAGCTGAAAGTTTAAAGGGACGGCCAGGTCTTGGTAGATTTGCAGTGGTCTGATACTCCTTCCATTTCAATATTATCGCTTACACAGTGCTCCTTGGGATGTTCAAAGCTTGGGAAATCTTTTTGTATCCAAATCCGGCTTTAAACTTCTTCACAACAGTATCTCGGACCTGCCTGGTGTGTTCCTTGTTCTTCATGATGCTCTCTGCGCTTTTAACGGACCTCTGAGACTATCACAGTGCAGGTGCATTTATACGGAGACTTGATTACACACAGGTGGATTGTATTTATCATCATTAGTCATTTAGGTCAACATTGGATCATTCAGAGATCCTCACTGAACTTCTGGAGAGAGTTTGCTGCACTGAAAGTAAAGGGGCTGAATCATTTTGCACGCCCAACTTTTCAGTTTTTGATTTGTTAAAAAAGTTTGAAATATCCAATAAATGTCGTTCCACTTCATGATTGTGTCCCACTTGTTGTTGATTCTTCAAAAATACAGTTTTATATCTTTATGTTTGAAGCCTGAAATGTGGCAAAAGGTCGCAAAGTTCAAGGGGGCCGAATACTTTCGCAAGGCACTGTACCTAGCTTAGTAGTTCAACTATTTAACCAGTTATTCATATCACAACACTGTATTTGTTTTATTATTGTTATTAAAAAGAAATCTGGTTATGCAACGTTTTGAATTTAATGCACTAAATATTGTATCTCTAAAAGCCAGGGGTTTCCGAAACAGCTAAAAGAAAATCACTTTTTTAATTTTGTAAACACTGATGCAGATTTCATTCTACTCCAGTAGACTCACTCATGCGATTCAGAATCTAGTTTTTGGAAATCGCAATGGGGAAATGTTTATTATAGTTACGGGTCTACTCATTCAGCTGGTACTATGATATTGCTTCATAAGTTTAGAGGTTATATTTCAGAGTCTTGTGTGTCCAAAGATGGGTTATATTGATCTCCAAACTAGACAATGCTTGTTTTATTATATGCAATGTGTATGGGTACAATTCTCAAACCTCAAATAAGACTTTCTTTTTGGATCTTGCTGATTAAGCTTACTGAGCTGCAAAACAAGTATACAAATGCATGGCTTGTAATAGCTGGAGACTTGAATGAAACACCTGATAACTCTTTAGATTTATTTCCACCTAGAATAGCTCAAAGAATAGTGACATCTTCACCTCTTTTTGTAGTAAACTGACAGTGGTTGATACATGGCATTTCTTTAATACCACTGATGGTCAGATCCAGAATTGATCTGTTTCTCATTTCTCCCCCACTTTTACAGTATGTACAAGAAGTAAGTAAGAAAAGCGTAAATAACTTGATCATAGACTCATTTAACTCAACTGATTTTAGAACCAAAGCATGGAAGTAACTGGGAAATATTTAAATTCAAAGTAAGATCTATCACCATTACACGCAGTAAGGAACTAAAGAGGCAAACATTTTTGAAAGAAGATGCGATTCATAAGCTCATCAAATTGAATGTTCTTTTAGAAAAGGATACCCTTTCAGCAGTGGAAGAAACTGAGAGACTGGAATCTCAAATATAATATAACTAGATCAAATGTACATTGATTTAGCTAAAGTGACCTTGATTAGATCTAGAGCAAAATGGGTTGAGAAAAACACAAGCAATTATTTTGCTCTTCAAGAAAGGAACTATAAGAGAATCTTTCTACCTTAAATATTGATAATACCTTGTGTAAAGATCCAATACATTTATTTAACCCTTATTTAACGAGTCAAGTCAGTTAACAAATTCTTATTTACAATGACTGCCTACCCCTAACAACGCTGGGCCAATTGTGCGCCACCCTATGGGACTCCCAATCACAGCCGGTTGTGATACAGCCTGGAATCAAACCAGGGTCTGTAGTGAAACCTCTAGCACTGAGATGCAGTGCCTTAGACCGCAGCACCACTCGGGAGACCAAAATATATATATCGCCACATGGAGTGAACTGTGTAGGTCAGCCATAGTAGTACTGCGCACCTGGAGCAAATTACAGTTTTGTGGTTTGCTCAAGGGCACATTGACAGATTTTATTCACCCTGCCAGCTCAGGTATTCAAACCGGCAACCTTTTGTTTACTGGCCAAACACTCTAACCGCTAGGCTACCTACCACCCTAAGATCATCTCTAGCTGTGTGTATTCTTTCTATGAAAATCTATATAAATCTAATTTTAATGGGATTGAATGTGAACATTTTATGTTCCAATTAGTTCTGATGAGTTGAAGTCCATATGTGGAGATGAGTTTCTATAGTAGAGATTAGAGATGCGCTTCATTCTATGAAGAAGGGCAAAGCACCTGGAACAGAGATTTTCTGTTGAATTTTATTTACACTTTTGGGAACATTTAGAGAAACCAGTATTCAACATGTTCCAAGAATGCCTAGCTAATACCCTGACTACAACGCTCGCGTCGCATGCCCAAGTGTTACAAAATAAATTTAGAAATCTATGTTATTCAATTATTGCACCCACACTGCTCGCGCATGTCAACGAGCGTCGCCAAGGGCTAAAGTAGAAGTCCTTTCTATTTCTGACGCAGATCGCGCTGCAAGTCCTGCCTCTCCCATCGCCTCATTGGTTTATAGAAGCAGGCACCCACGTGCCATCTCCTCATTGGTTATACCCATGTGGGTGATTGAAAGATGAACTGTGTTGCCTCTCGTTGTGGTAATTCTATGAAAGTTTAAATGCCAATCACCATATAAGTTCAAAGATGAAAAGGCCTGGAAGGAGGAGAGATGACCAGAAACGATTCGGTTGACCGTTTTATGTGTGGATTAATTGTCGGAGTAGAGGACCTTGTGCATTTCAGGTAAAATAACAACTCAATGTTTATATCCCAGGACAAATTATCTAGCCATAGCAAGCTAGCTAAGTAGGACAAATTAGCTAGCAAGTGCAAGCTAACTAGCTAAATTGCCATAAATGTTTAATGCTTTTCGACCTGTCCCCAAATTAATGTAATTGGTTCAGAGTTTGTTTTGATATTTTAACCTTCGTGTCGTGATCGCGTTTGGTGTAGGGGAACAAAATAGATTTACGCATGATGACGCACACTCGCAGCCGGTTTGGGTTCTGTGTAAGGGTGAGATGATTACTACCATGAAACAAGAGGTTATTTCCTTAATACCAAAACCTGATAAAGATCCCTTTTCATAGATAATTGGAGACCTATTGCATTATTAAATACAGATTGTAAATTGATAACTTTAGCATATGCTAATAGACTTAAAAGTGGCCAAAACCCCCTTATTAATGAAATAGTTTTAGACTTGATTGATTACACTGATTTAATTGACTCAGAGGCTATTGTTTTATTCCTCCACTTTTTTAAAGCATTTGATACAATTGAACACAAATTACTAATACACTTTTGTACACTTTTGGTTTCGGGACTAGCTTTGTCTCTGTAATCAATATCTTTTATGAAGATATTAATAGTTCTATTAAGATTAATCGTAACATATCTAAAATATTTGATATTCACTGTAGTGTATACCAGGGTTGCCCCATTTCAGCCTTCTTATTCCTTTTAGTTGTATAATTACTATCTATTAATATTTTAAACTACCCTGAATTAAAATGTATTTCAATATTTCGAAAGAAATACAAATATCTCAATTAGCAGACAATACAGCTCTGTTTCTAAAAGACAAGGATCGGGTTGCTTTTGCACTTAATATTATCAAATCATTCTCTTCTGCTTCATCCATACCTAACTCAAATACCAAGCTGTGGGTGCAAATGGCGAAAAACCATATCTGTCAACATCTCAATTTCTCTCAAGAGATTAAAAAAAAAATCCATCTTTAATAACTGTCTCCAGCGTGACATCTCTATTATTGGAAGGGTTTTATTGTCCAAAGAAGAGGGTCTGTCATGTTTTGTCTATCCTGCTCTATCCCTATTTGTAGCTATCAAACCAGCAAGGATATCAACAAAACTTTCTTAGACTTTATATGGAAAAATAAACAACACAAACTTAAGAAGTCTGTAATATCAACAAAGAGCTGATGGCTTGGCTTGAAGTACTAGACTTCATTGATATCAACAATACGTTTAAAGTAAACTGTATTCAAAGATGTATGCTTAGCTCTAAATATATATGGTACTTCATTCCCTGTCATATTTGTTTGAAATTGGGTGGTCTTCAATTTTTGTGGATGTGCAAGTATTCTCCAGCAAAATTACCCATCAAATTTAATTGACAAGCCCTTTTAGCCTGGAAACTGTCATGTCCACAACTTCACCCCTCACAAGGCACTTCTGTGGAACAACAAAGATATTGTTCTTCCTTAAGTGGTTTGAAAGAAATGTTATAGTTGTGCTTGATTTATTTGATAAAGGAAATATACTCTCTTAGAGAGAGTTCTTAGAAACATATAACTTCCCAATACATTATACAGAATTTATTTTTATACGCAAAGCAATACCTTCAGGACTTAATTAATTAAATCTCATTTGTGTTTTGGAGAACATGTCAAGATAGATGCACAACTTATGTTAGAAGGTTGCCCCCTACTGGATAAGAAATGTAATAATACATACAATAATACACTTATGAATGCTAACAAGATCTCTCCTAGAGGGAACTTCTTCTGGAATAATTGAATGGAAGAAAGCTTGGTTGCTCCCTCACATATATCCCTTGTATATAAGTTAAATAAATTCACTTTAAAATCTTGTACAAAATATACCCTTGTAATAACGTGTCCAAATTCATGGAAATTCATGGCCTTTTCTGTGATAAAGAAGGGGAAACTATTATACACTTTATTGGAGTGAGGTAAGTATCTACATTTTTTATTTAATTAACAAGACCCATGTATTTACAATGAAATATGTCAAATGTTATTATTCATATTAAAACAAAACCACTGAATTAGTTGTTAATTTCTTAATTCTCTCTGGTAAATGTTATACATACAAAACAAATATTTGAAATCTGTGCAATAGATTTTTACTTGAAATCCAAGATTTGATCAAATCTCGAGAATGAATCAATAACAAAAAAATGCATTCTTAAACTCTATCATAGGTTTGTACATTTGTAACCCCTGACCTTATTTTATTGATTTTATTGTAGGTCATTTCACTTTTGAAACTCAATTTATCTGTAGTGGTTTTATTTTACTTTAATGTTATTTTATATTTCTTCAGGTCATCACTACACGTATATTTTCTCTATGTTGTTTTGTTATTGTATTGTAATTTGAAAACGTATGGCAGTTTGAAATAGACATTCTTTGTGGAATCGATCTCCGTTGTCCTGCCTGCTCACAGGAGATGCTTGCTATATCAGTGAATGGAAATCACAATGAATAACACTTCCAGAAATCCTCAGGGTTTGTACTACCTTCTTATGTGTTGATATTTTGTTCAGGGTATGTGTTTTTTTGCTTTATCCAAATCCCTCAGAGGTTGGAGCAACATTGTCAGATGTCTGGTACTTGAACCAGCAACCCACCTCTCTAACCTCTAAGCCACCTTTGATGTATAATTTTGTGATGTCATCTTGCAGTCTGACTCTATTTAGTTCTGAGAAGGTCTTCTACGACAGTGTCTTCCAGGCGAAAGGCATGTCCATAAAAAGTACAAGCGTGTAATTATTCTCTTAGTTTCTATAACATAGCTTTATGTTAATCTCTGCACTTCACTGTGATTATTATGTTGTAGACACCAGGCAAAGGAATGTGTGGCACATCAGTGGACAGCGGCCAAAGAGTCGTCAGAGAAATAATCTGCTAAAGATAAGGGCCTTGAGATAGCAGAGTTGTGTTCTGTTGGCACGGTGGGCTTCTTCTGCTGCGATGTTGCATGCAAATACTGGCCATATTTGCAGAAGTCATGCAGGCATGCCCAGAGTTGGAGGAGCTTCTAAAAATGCACCCCCTCCATCATGCATGCGAAGGCGCATACCTCTTGTGAGGTATGCAGAAAGGATATTGTAAAGACTTTTAAAATAATAGAATACATAATTTTTTTTTTTGTATTTGTTCATTATGGGATTATAGCTCAAATGGGGAGGCCACAATCAGCCTGGTACCAGCAACACAACCAGAGAAGGAAGTCAAGCACGACGTCAATGATGCTGTGCTTCAGGAGTGAGTTGCTGAGGTGCAGCAGTGGCCTGAAGGTAGAACAATTCATGTTTCGCTGTCTCTCTACTTCAGAATTTCATTGATGTCAGTGGAGTCATGTTTGTAACTTGCCCTATGTTTGATGATGAAGATAGTCCTATTGCTGAGACCTCAGAAGACGACTATGCTTTCTGAAATCATACACCACCCATGCCTCTTTCGCTCTGTCTCTCTCTCCAGCAGGAGAGGTAAAAGGCCGCCACCACCTACTTCAGGAACAGCCTGGTTTCCTGACGTTGACACTTGACCCCTCACCTCTGAACCTATCCAGGGAAATATGATTTGCCTGATGACACGCTAGTCATTTCTTCCGGTCCTAGACTATGGCGACATCATCATCAATTCAGAAATTGATCTGGGGACCTCTTTACTGAGGAATGTGGTTGTTCTACATGATTGTTGTTTGTATTTTCTATGCTGCTGTTATTTATGTGTAATTGTGAGTTGCAAAAGAGTCTTTGGTCTCAATGGGACTGGTTAAATAAATGTCTTAATAAACATTCATTAAGCACTAACAGCTCTGTGTCTGTGTTTCAATCGATTACATACAGTGGTTGCTCCACTAAAAGTTTTGCAATTATGCTGCAGGACTTAAGAGGTCATTTGTGGTTTAGTACGGTACCCGGTGTCACTACTTTATTGCTCCAGGCCAAAGCAAGGGGGAGTTAGTGCACTGATTATGCTTTTGGGTCCCAATGTGCTGCAGTGTCTCTGTGGTACTGTAGCCTACTCCCGACCAGTCATGTTGTACACCGCCTTAGTGGTGCAAAAGATGGTGGTTCATTACGTGTGTCGGCCTCAACTGGGAGATCCATTAGAAGACTGTAGGTTTTTGGTTTCTCTCCGTCTAAAAATATAAATAAATAATTCTAAAAAACAAACTCGCTTTATTTACAAATGTCTCACACCATGTTCAAGAGTGGCCTTTTTCCTCGCTCATTTTACGTTATTTGAAAACTAAATCATCTCCAAAATATTATTTATTTTATTTAATATTTGTTATTTTTTAAACAATGCGATTTGTTGTTATTATTACCATTATTAATTTTGAATGATATGATGGCGTGGTCCCATGGTGTTTATACTTGCGTACTATTGTTTGTAAGATGAACGTGGTACCTTCAGGCATTTGGAAATTGCTCCCAAGGATGAACCAGACTTGTGGAGGTCTACAATTTTTTTTTATCTGAGGTCTTGGCTGATTTCTTTAGATTTTCCCATGATGTCAAGCAAAGAGACACTGAGTTTGAAGGTAGGCCTTGAAATACATCCACAGGTTCACCAATTGACTCAAATTATGTCAATTTTCCTGTCAGAAGCTTCTAAAGCCATGACATAATTTTCTGGAATATTCCAAGCTGTTTAAAGGCACAGTCAAGTTAGTGTATGTAAACCTCCGAGCCACTGGAATTGTGATCGAGTGAATGATAAATTAAATAATCTGTCTGTAAACAATTGTTGGGAAAATTACTTGTCATGCACAAAGTAAATGTCCTAACCAACTTGCCAAAACTATAGTTTGTTAACAAGAAACTTTTGGAGTGGTTGAAAATTGAGTTTTAATGACTCCAACATAAGTGTATGTAAACCTACAACTGTATTGGTCATATTGGTCATGGCTCCCGAATGGCACGCAATGGGATTGCCTTTCATTTCTCCAGCTGTATCCACTGAAATAGTGGTGGGCGTGAGGTTCAAGGCACGAGGGCAGGGGGCACAGGATGTGCCGCAGAAGGTGGAGGAAGGGGGAGGGTGGGACCAACACTTTAAGGGGCATTGCACTAATAATGGCGCTGATTAGGGAAATGTTCCCGCTGTTCTTAGTGCCAGTCTGCTCGTTCAATCTAAAACAATGTAACAAATAATGGCGTGAAAAATGCCCCTTAGATATGAATTTGAAAGGTAGATATTATTAAATATTAAAGCATTAGACCTCTCACTTAAGGCGTCACTCAAATGTTACACTTAAATCCGAACTGAATTTTACGAAAAATACATGAAAAGCACACATTTTGTAAATCCCAAACTCTAAAAGTAATTGGAAAGGTAGATACAAATGATTTGTGACATGGTGGTTACAATAAAAAATGTAAATAAGATGCTGTGTTTTTATTTACAGTAGTGATGGACAGCTGGTGGCAATTTGAAAACAGGTTTTCAGTCACTTGTAGCCATATTAGCAGGAAAATAGACTCTTTATAGCCTGGCTACTATAGATGTGAAAGTCACACCTTACCAGTACTCCTCACCCTGCCCCAAACTCCACCCTTAATACAGTTACCATTCAAAAACAAGCTTTTTATCTAAAAACAAATGACATTGCGACTAAAGCGAACAGACGACATGGACATTGTTTTCATCAAGCCAGCTTCTTTCTATGGTGCTACCTGTTCCAGGGTTAGGACCATAACCACGAGAGGACTTGAAAATGAGCCGGAGCTGAGAGGATCATCAAAACTAAAGGTATCTTAGTTTGTACATTTTCTTGAAAAAAATATGTATATAGCCTATCAATGTGTAGGCATACTGCAATATAATTGATAATTAAATAAAGGTTCAATAAAAAATAAAAATGATTGCGTACTAAAGATGTGAATGTGTGTTTGCAGACCATACAACCATGCCAACAACCATTCGTGGAGATCAGTGGACAAAGGGCTGGATAACGGGCCGCACCGAAAAAAACGCATGGTTGCCAAGAAAGCGATTCGTTTTGCTAGATTCTTAGATTCTTAAAACAGCTTTTGTGTGTTGGAGTCACTTTTAATTCTTAATTGATCTACCGTTTCTATCATAGGCCACTGTAATCGATGGGGGCTCAGGGCTGTACCATTCTGCTCATCTGATGAAGGTGCACATGGATCAGATTCAAACTTTGAAGACTGAGATTGAGTCATTGAAGGCAGACCAGCAGTAAGAGAAACATTATCTGAGGGCATAGATATGGGTGACAGCTGATTCATTGGTCCAGAGCCAGGCTGCATTGGCGAAGAGTCAGGCAGAGAATGATGCGTTGAAGAGGGCGAGGAATGAGATGGAGTCACAATCCATGCCAGACACACCTGTGAGCTCTGGAACTCCACCTCCGACAGGCATAGTCAACATACCTGACAGGTTCATCAGGCTACAGTACTAAGTACCATTACAGGCTATTAGCAGGACCATATACCTTTACAAACGCCTCTCTGTATTTTGAAACTTTGTGGATGGGGCCTCCCGAGTGGTGCAGTGCAAAATTGCATTGCTACCGATGCAGGTTCAATACCTGTGCTGGCTGCCACTGGGAGACCCATGAGGTAATTTTGGGTTTTAATTTAGAATCCTCCAATCCTCTATATGTAATTATTGGCAGAGTGTCACATAATATTTTTTGATATACTGTAGGCAACATGAGTCTCACTAGTTTTGAATAATGTGCTGTTAGAAGCAATAGCCTACAACTCTTTTAGAACCATTTAAAGCTGCTCTGAGACAAGCATGGAGACTGGTCTTGATAAATCAATTAGATTTTTATTTTAACTGAATCTCCATTTGGGTAATGTTTAGACTACAATTATACAATTAGGGTGTAGAAATGTTATGATCTTAGTGTAACCTTTATTTGACTAGGCAAATCAGTTAAGAACTCTTTTCTCCCCATCGGAGAATTGAATCCCGGTCTCCCACGTGCCCACACGACACAGAGATTCTTTAGCTGAATAGCCCAGTACTCTAGTGTACTCCCACCATCACGTTGTACAGCTCCATATTTTCCATTCCATCCTAATTTATTTAAAAAGCATATTGAAGGTAGAAGCAATATAATTTTAAGCAATAACTATTTCAGCATCGTTTTGCACTGCTATAACACAAGCATGGGGATTGGTCTTGATAAATCAATGAGATTTTTATTTTCACAATCTCTGTATGGGTATTGGTTACACTACAATTAGGGTGTGGAAATGTTATGCCCCTTAGATGTTAATTTAGAATCATACAATACTCTTATGCTCTTAGTAATGTAGCCTACTCCCGACCGTCACATTGTACAGCTCCATATTTTCCGTTCCATCCTAACGTAAACTCTGAGGGTTTCGTTTAAAAAAAAACTTGGTATAGACACACCATAATATTAATCTAATTAATTAAGCTACATTTCTTAAAATCAATCCCATATACTATGTTCTTACAAAAAAGTTGTTTTTAATTCTCTAGTGATGCCAATATTGAAAACTATCAAATGTTTCTCAAAGATGCACTCTGGTGGTCAAACTAGCAATAACTTGCATTAATGGTAAAAATGGCTGACAATTAAATAACGTGCCATAGAATTCTGCAGCCGCCTGCAAGGTGTGCAGCAGTATGACCACTGTAGTATGAAATAATTATTTTAAAGTGTTACTGCAGCATGCTGTTTTTCTGTTTGACAATAAATCAGTTAACGGTGTGTCAATGAAAATATTATATTGAGTAGAATGTACTATAGCCACCAACCCATATATTTCAGCAATGCAGCACCATCATTTCAAATGGTAGGACATAGGGACTCTTTCCATGTGTCCTATTGAAGCTTACTGGCTGATGAGGGAGATAACGTTGCATGCCTATTTACAGCAGCATATGATTTGATAAAGTTGTTTATAAGCCTCTAAGATAGGCCGCAGGAACAATGTTGATATAGGTTATGAGCAGTGAGCCTATTACTTGAGTGTGAATTGGTCTGAACCACTTTAGTAGGCCTAGAGATTTTATTTTGAGTAATGAGAAAACCATACTAAAAAGTGATGGGAATATTGCATTTTGAAAAGCAAATACTTACATTGAATATGCAGGCAAATTCTGACCTCAGTTGACCTGCGTGAAAGGTGCCATGAATAATTAGGTAGGGCGTTTGAAGGGTCTGATACAGTGTTGCACTAATTAGGCTGTGCAGGGCTCCTGTTACTTTCCCCAGATGAAATTGCATGCTTATGTTAGACAGTCAAGATACGGTAAGTAGCCTACAAGCAATGTGAAAAAAGGATGAAACCTGCCTTCACAGCAGCATAAACCACTATAGTCCCCTTTCCATTTTATTACTACTAGAACCTACAGCCTACATTAGGGCAAAATGTTTCATCGATTTGTAAAGGGGAACAACTTATGATAGATTATTATATTGCCGACTGACCTTCAAAAAGGTTACGTAATATAGGGCCACACCTCATCTTTAACTGTGATGAGATTGGGTTCGGGGACAAGTCCAGGGAGCGGGTGCTGGTGCAGAAGGGCAGAAAGCATGTTAATCAGCAACAGAACACCACCAAGGAGAACATTGTGCATGCATGCATGAGAGCAGCAGGTGAGAGTATCCCCCCGTTTATCATCTTCCCCCACTGCCTTCCCAGTACTGCCTACTCCCTGGATGGACCCAAGGACACCCCTAATGGAGTCTCCCCCAAGGGCTACATGGACTAGGAGCTCTTCATGAAGTGGCTAGCCTTCTTTGTGAAGCATGGCCCTGCTGAGAGGCTCCTCCTCCTCATAATGGATAGGAATGAAACGCATGCATACAGAGTGTTGGTCAGGTTCTGCCAGGAGAACACCAGCACACTGGACATCAGTGTCTTTGGCCCCCTGAAGTCGATCTTCACCACTAATGCGGCACACCTGGGCCCGGTGCGAGGGGATGTTGTCATATGCAAGAAACACTTCCCTGCCATGCTGCACCAGGTCTACCCCAAAGCGGTGAGCAGTGAAAACATCAAGGGTGGGTTCAGGAAGGCCCCCACCACTTCCCTCATAGCCCACGACTACCGAAGCCCTCACAGCAGCGACCCCGGCAGCTCCTACAGCAGCCTCCACCGCAGTGAATACCACGACCCCCACCGCACTCCCCATAGCAGAGACCACCACAGTTCCAGCAGCAGCAAACCCATCCCCTGTGTGCTGTCCCACCTGCAAACAGGTCACCCCAACCAAAACCCTGGTGGCTGCAGGAATGTCCAGATGCCTACCGCGAGGTGCAGACTTCCCCTGCCAGCTCGGGTCATCACCGCTGACGACTTCAATGAAATGCTCATCCAGCAGGACCAGGAGAAATAGGACAAGGAGGAGGCAAAGCAGAGGAGGCAGGAGGAACTGCGCAGGAAGAGGGAGGATCTGCAGAGGAAGAAGGAGGAGTTTCCTTTGATGAGGACAACATTGACAAGTGGGTGCAGAGTTCTGCCAGCTCTGGTTCCCCACACACACACATGGAACATTTTGAAAAAGGTTTTGTAAATAGGTTTTTGTACAACCAGTATGTTTTTATGCACCTATCAGGTATTCTAATAGATTAAATTTTTATTCCAATCACTTATTTATATAATCTTTTTTTTAAATACAATCAGTTTTTTGGGAGGCATTGGATCAGGGTTCTCATCGTGCCTCCTGTCAGTACCTGTTTATAGGGAAGCCAATGGTACAAAAACATTCCAAAAACGTTTGCGGTTTGGTGACATGCTGTAAAAGGTCACCGAATTGGCTGTGCACTTTGGGCTTTTAGGGAGTCCCTGTTCATTTTCTTCACAAAGCAGAAAGAGAGGCACGCAGGAATGTCGCATCTCATTTTGGTTTAGAGCATGTCATTCACAAACAAGTTTAATAGGTAGCACATGTGAGAATTTAGGTCATGCATTATTGCACACATGAGATTTCACACTTCAATTACTGAACAAACAGCACATGTAAATACCAGGTGATGAGTTTGCTTGTGTAAATGCAGGTCAGAGGTTGGCGCAGTGGTATTTTTTTTGCAATTCATTATTGCCCTCTCCTACACCCAGGTTCTGTCATCTCAGGTTGTAAATTCCTGGAGGAGACTCTCTCCTCCTGGCCATGCGGTATAGAGGGAGAGAGTTTCACAGTAGAACAAAGGAACTTATTCTACATCTCAGAACTTGAGAACTGAACAATATCCATGTTTTGAAGAATGTGTAAACGGTCGGTGGAGAAGCCAGCTACGACCCAGTCCGTTTTTGTTTCTTGTTTGTGACCTCATGAAAGACAATACAGCCACATTACCATAAATCTGTTTATACAGGTGCCTCCGTTATGAGTTTTGCGTCTAATTATTGTATAAAATTAATGAGTAAAGATGAAACTATTTGTGAAATGATTTACTTTAATTTTGTAGATTACTAGTAGCTAACTTATGCTACTCATCTTAAATGAGCTAGCTAGCTAGTATAAGGAATTCCATTACAAGCACAGAGAAGTGATTTGATTTGACAGAGCAACGCTGTTTGTTTCTCTACAAGGCTTTCATTTTAATAGTAATATATCATTTTTTTCCCCCTTCAACAGACAGATGCACAGCCTTTGGCAGGAAAAAAACTTGATGGTTGTTTGGGAGAGTAAAAGTCTCCCATTCAGTGGTGTTCCTTTTCAAGTTGTGTGCACGAAGACATATGAATGCAGCAGGGGAAAGACAGACAAACAAAAGCCAAAGAAATACGATGCTGAAATGAACGAGGCTGTAAGTTCAAAGACGGATCACTGTAATTTATACCATACACTTTGACAACATTTTTACAAGTTCTAACTAACAATGGAATGTTCTTAAACAAATTTTACAAAATTTGAGGATGACATTAAACAGGTGACGCAACTGTGTGGTTACTAAAGATCCCATGTGGGGTGCTTATATTTGTCCTGTTTTCACTGTATGTGTATATCAAACAGTAGTCATATCATGTAATACTGTGTCTAAAAGTACCATAATTGTAAAGTGTATGAAGAATGTACTGTATATGTAACAAAATCTGTAAAAAAAAAAAAATAATAC
This sequence comes from Oncorhynchus kisutch, assembly GCF_002021735.2. NCBI lineage: Eukaryota > Metazoa > Chordata > Actinopteri > Salmoniformes > Salmonidae > Oncorhynchus > Oncorhynchus kisutch. The sequence goes on from NC_034174.2 coordinate 50,758,093, forward strand.
ATTTTAAAACATCTATTAAAAAAAGTGACTTTTGTCCTCCGAAGAGGGGGGAGGATGGAGCATTAAAAGAAATACAAATAAAGAGTATGTAAGTGAAGTTAGGGTGGTGTGTTTCCCCTTACAATGGAAAGAGCTTTAGGTGTCTAGGAAAGCGCCATGTAAGTCCAATCTATTATCAACATGAAATGTTTTGCCATCTTCCATAGCTTGAAGACCATGCCTTTGTACAGAGATGGAAACTGGTACAAATGACCAGTTAAGTTAAATGACTATAGTAAGTGCCTAGGTGCCAAATAAATTGATAGGGTTGAAGTTTGATCTTAAATTAGTCAATTCAAAAAATTGACACTTCTGTGAACATGTCTGAAGCTTCGTTTTACTTGTGGATTTTGAAAATAAAAATATAAATTCAAGATGTGTCAATTTGTTTGTCTACATGCCATTTTAAAAACCGATGCAGATATTAAAGTAAACACATGTTGGGTTAAGACAAGTAACTATGAGTAAGGGCAAAATGATAATAGGTTTGCAAGTTGAGTTTGAAAAACACATCCGATTGTTTTTCAAACTCAACTTGAGTTACATTTACAACGGTTGGTTTGACTATATCTAATAAATAACCAAATCACTGATGGATCAATAGATAAAAGAATGCATGTCTCTTCGTCTGCCCCTGCAAGACAGTTGGCATACGTGTCGTCATAGTCCCCTCATCCGATTGGTCGAGTAGGCGGGCCTTTTGACTTTGTGGCTGTGGTAACTAGTGACAACACTGTTTTGACCTTTGACCAGGTAAAATTTCACCAACCTGATTCAGGTTGTAATTGAGACTGATCTGAGGGCAAAATGGGTGGGGGTGGGGTAAGTGGGTTCGTAATGGTATAGTCAGTCTATAATGGTACAGTTGCTCAAATACTAGATTGTTGAACACAATACATGTATTATTGAAACCTTGCACCAAACAACCACACTGTTTTGGGGGGGTTTCAGTGGATGTACTGTAAAATTCAGCATCAAAACACCCAAAAATATTTTCGGCAGACTCTCATACAATCAAATGGTTTAGAAATGCAAATGGTTTCTAGACTAAATATTGATTGGTGATCATTTTAAATCGATAAAGCCTATTATTGTAGGCTCTTTAAATATACATTTCCATTGATTAAGATACAGGCCCATTGTGAGATTATAAATGATGTTACAATCAAAATGTTTAGGGCTATGTAAATTATATCAGAGGTAACATGATGGCCTTCATCTCTGGTATTTGGATCTCCTGCTTGTCAAGACACTGCCTTAGTCCATTCAGACAGTCAGGACTTGACAGTTGAGTAAGACTTAACATGGACTTAAGTCAATAGAACATGGACTTAAGTAAAACACCTATATTTTTTCAACACTTGTTTTTTTACAGATTAGATGTCACGCCTTGGTCTTAGTATTTTGTGTTTTCTTTAATTATTTGTTCAGGCCAGGGTGTGACATGGGTTTGTGTGTTGTGTTTCGTATTGGGGTTTGTAGTATTTGGGATCGCGGCTGATTAGGGGTGTTGTATAGGCTTGGCTGCCTGAGGCGGTTCTCAATCAGCAGTCAGGTGCTTCTCGTTGCCTCTGATTGGGAACCGTATTTAGGTAGCCTGAGTTCGCTTTGTCTTTCGTGGGTGATTGTTCCTGTCTCTGTGTAGTGTTCACCAGATAGGCTGTATTAGGTTTCACGTTCCGTTTGTTGTTTTCGTATTTATTTATTTAGTTATTTCATGTATCGCCGTTTTCTTTATTAAAGATCATGATTAACCACCACGCTGCATTTCGGTCCGACTCTCTCTCAACAAACGAAGAACGCCGTTACATTAGAACAGAGAAGGAGTGAAAGTGGGACAGGTGAAGCAGGAAATGAACCCCCGACTTCTGGGGTAGTAAGATGGCAAAATTATTTGGAAAGTTCCCCATTCAACCACACAACCATGTACCATGTGAGGAACTTGTGAATCTCATTGATATAAATCCTGGGCCCCCATATCAGAAGATGTATGTTTAGATTAAAGACAAAATGTGTACTGGGTTTGCCCAGTCTAGGGCATGGAGGTGGAGATAGCGAATATGTGGCAGGTGTGCCGTCTAGCAAACTCTATGGACAAGTATAAAAACAGGCACGTTTATGGGTGCTTCCCTCAATTCAGGTCCTTCTTGAACTCAGAGAGGTGAAGTAAAGAAGTAAACAGAAAAGCAATTCACTCAACAAGAACATTGGTTTTGTGTAGCATTTCGGACATTAATGGCCGCTACATGCTAATAGTCCAGGTCAAGCAGCAATTTTTATTAATTGATCAGTTTTGTTTATGCTACATGTAGTTAATTGACACGTTGTTGCTGCGCCTTTCTTGTATTTGTTTTTTATGCAAATTAAGACCGGCTCTGTAGTTTATACTGCTGGCTTGTTTGCCTACTAGCTTTATATATAGCTTTGGCATACCATGCCACATGTTATTGCATAGCTCTCAAACTCTAGGCTGCATTCTGCCTTCTCCATACAGTTTTCAGCAGTTTGCGTCACCCGTGACTGGCTCATGTGAACTACAATCCCGACTCTGTGTTTTAACGTTTAGAAACGGCAATAATCATCGCTTTTGATTCGGCTTTTGAAACATATGGCCCTTATCATTCATCAGTGAGAAAGAAATCCTTCAAATAAAATAAAGACAATTACACAAAAAAAAGTATGATTCTTAATGACTGTACAACTGGAAATGATCACCAATATTTTCAGAAAACCAGATATGGTACTTTGATTCAATTGAATCAAATTTATAAAGCCCTTTTTACATCAGCAGTTATCACAGAGTGCTTATACGGAAACCGGGCCTAAATCCCCAGAGAGCAAGCAACGCAGGTGTAGAAGAACGGTGGCTAGGAACAACTCCCTAGAAAGGCAGGAACCTAGGAAGAAACCTAGAAAGGAAAGGGTGGCCAGTCTTCTTCTAGCTGTGCCAGTGGAGATTATAGTACATGGTCATTAAGGGCAGATCGTTCAAGATGTTCAAACGTTCATAGAAGACCAGCAGGGTCAAATAATAATCACAGTGGTTATAGAGGGTGCAACAGCACCTCAGGATTAAATACATTTACCAACAAAGGTAGTTTGTACAGAAATATGTCATTTATGTGAGTGTTCACACCTCTCAGTCAATACTTTGTATAAGCACCTTTAGCGGCGATTACAGCTTTGAGTCGTCTTTGGTATGTGTATCAGTTTTGCACATGTGGATTTGGGGATTTTCTCCCTTGCAGACCTTCCCACGCTCTGTTAAGTTAGATGGGGAACGGCGGTGAACAATAATCTTTCCACAGATTTTCAATTGGGATTCAAGGCTACTCAAGGACTTTCACATTCTTGTTCTGAAGCGATTCCAGTGTTGATTTGGCTGTATGCTTGTGGTAATTGTCCTGCTGGAATGTAAATCTTCGCCCCAGTCTGATGCAGGATCTCATCAAGGATTTGCTTGTATTTGGCTCCATTCATTGTTCCCTCTATCCTTACCAGTCTCACAGTTCCTGCTGCTGAAAACATCCCCATAGCATAATCCTGCCTCCACCATGCTTCACGGTAGGGATGGTGTTTGACGGGTGATGACATGTGCCTGGAGTCTATCAAGTGCCTTTTTCTAGTAATGGCCTCTGTCTGGCCACTCCCATAAAGCCCAGATTGATGAAGTGCTATAGAGACTGTTGTCCTTCTGGCAGGTTCTCCCATCTCATTGTAGGAACTCTGGTCACCTCCCTGACCAAGGTCCTTCTTGCCCTGTTGCTCAGTTTGATCAGACGTCTAGGTACTTCCATATTCCATATCTTCCATATCTTGGAGATCTACGGACAGTTCCTTGGACTTCATGGTATAGTTTCTACTCTGACATGCACTGTCAACTGGGACCTTAAATAGACCAGTGTGTTTCTTTCTAAATCATGTCCAAACTATTGAATTGGCCTCAGGTGGACTCCAATCAACTTGTAGCGACGTCTCAAGGACGATCAAAGGAAATTGGATGCACCTGAGCTCAATTTGGAGTGTCATAGCAAAGGGGTGTGAATACGTATGTAAATGACATATTTCTGTATTTAATTTAATACATTTTACTTTGTCATTGTGGGGTATAGTGTGTAGATGGGTGAGAAAAAAATAGATTTAATGCATTTTGAATTCAGCCTGTAACACAACAAAATGTGAAATAAGTCTGAATACTTTCAGAAGGCACTGTACTTTTACTGTGGTTAATTGTCATCCGCTCTTGTTCCCTCTGATCGTGAGAAATGAAGCAAGGTGCCACACCATATATTCTGAGTTGGCTGGAGGGAGTTTCCAACATTGTTAAATCCTTGACGGGGAGAACGGTAGAGAATCGGAACACAGAAACCATGGAAACACAGGTACCACCCTTCACCCAGAAGTATGCACTTCTTGCCTCCCCCTCAATGCAATTAAAGGCACACTAATAAGTATGGTGAATAACACCAGTGTTCTTGCTTTCAGAAGGAAGCACATTAAATATTAGCATTAATCTTCTCAAAAGTACTTGGATAAGGTTATATGAAATGGTACATTTATTTTGAATCAACTTATGAAAAAGATATGACAACTCCCAATATGGGAGAGAATAGTTTTACAAAAAAACATATTTCCACTGCATTTTACATAGTCTTCATAAAATTATAAGTGTACAACTTTGAAACTTACACCCCCCCCCCCCAAAAAAAAACCTAACAAAACATTTCCTTAAGTATGACCAAGTTCCTTTTGTTGAATGCACAAAAAAATTGGTTATAAATAGTGGTTAGTGGATGTGAGGTTATATCTATCATTCAACTGTAATAAGTATCTAAAAACTGCTCTAGCAGTGTATTTACAAATGTGGTCAAGTTGCACAGTAACATAATGCATCAGGAAGTGCATGACAAATGTAATATATATATATATATACAGGCATATATATATATATATATATATATATATATATATATATCAGCAACAAGGCCATTTTCATTTTCTCAACAACATCAAAAAGTCTCCAGCTAACAAGCTTTTATTGGACAACTGGTGGCTATGAGACAGCACACCACTGTCGGCAAGCTGATATTGCACCCGTGTTGACAGATATGGTGGTATATCGCCAGCAGCCCAGCAACGCAATGACCAACTGACGGTCAACATGAAACTGTTAGCATTGTCAGCTGCCGCCGACTTTGTTGATGGTGGGCCACCATAAGCTTGCCATCAGGGTCAGGCATGGCCTGTTTGAGCCAAAGTAAGGCAACTCGGAGTAGCAAACTCTCTTTCAATGTGTGGTCCATCCATACGTCGGGAGGATAGAGGGAGTTTTGTGACATTAGGAAAACATTTACCTTGACTGATACCATGTGTTATTTTCTGCTCCTAGCATTTGGAGGTCTTTGGCCGTTACCGTTGTGCTGCACACTGATAACACACTTTCAATAACACACTTTCTTCAACATTCTCTCCTCATTTACCGGTAGGTAGGTAAAATGTCTACCGCTGTACATATAATTCTTAAGCAGTTGTGTAAAGTACTTAAGTAAAAAATACTTTAAATGATTGCTTAAGTATGATTTTGGGGTATCTGTACTTTTCTTTACTATTTACATTTTTGACAACTTTTACCTTTACTCCACTACATTCCGAAAGAAAATTATGTACTTTTTAGGCCATACATTTTTCCTGACACCCAATAGTACTTGTTACATTTCAAATGCTTAGCAGGACAGGAAAATGGTCCAATTCACACACTCATCAAGAGAAAATCCCTGGTCATCCATACTGCCTCTGATCTGGCCGACTCACAAAAAAAAAATGCTTTGTTTGTAAATGATTGTCTAAGTGTTGGAGTGTGCCCCTGCCTATCCTTAAATAAAATAAACTAGAAAATTGTGGCGTCTGGTTTGCTTAGGAGTGTGAAACCAAATATTTTAGACCGTTTACTCAAATAGCGTTTAATTGGGTGACTTTCACTTTTACTAGAGTCATTTTCTGTTATGGTACAGTATCTTTACTTTTACTCAATTATGACAATTGTGTATATAGTTGTGTGTATACACATAGATTCCATTTGGGATTACTGATCCATAGTATTATTTGGGTTATTAACTAGATTCATTCTGCCATTCGTGATTTCTTGTTTCAAGTTAATAAAAGAAAACGAATTGTACTTGTTTGAAATTTTTGCTGCACTGTTAGGAGCTAGTCACACAAGCATTTCGATGCACCCACTATAACATCTGCCAAACTGTGTACATGACCAATAAACTTTGATTTGATTTAGGTAAAGATGTATTTGGTGAATAAAACAATTGAATGAATGCTCCATTGCCCCATCCAGTGTTGCTACTTTGATGGAGATTTTCCCAAAGCAAAAAGCAGGATTTTAAAGACATTATTGTCCATTCAACCGTGCCAGGTTAGCTCTGTTGTAGTTTGAGCCAGACATCTCATTTTGTGTTTGCCTGCTTGAGCATTTCAGTATGTAGTACCAGGCTGAATACCAGTGAGGTCCAAGTAGTACTCATCCTACTGATATTAGTTGAAGACTGCCCTTCATGCATGAGTATTCTGTAGTTCATTTGGAGATACAAGTTCAGGCCAACGCAACGACTTTCCAGTTTTCGAACCGACGTCTGGGATGGTCCACCATTTAGGCCTCAGAAGAAGCCTGGGGTTTGAGTTGAGCTTTCTCCATGGCTGTACCATAGGGATTGGATCTTTTGAAGAAGCCCATCTGGAAGGATGGAAAGAGAAAGGAGACTAATTACAATTTCAAAGGCACTAATTACATGAATAGCCCTCATAGATGTCACAGTACCAGTTCAGTTACTTGGCATTTCATCGTTATGTGCTAACAACATAGACTTTCAAGACTACATTTTGAACACTTCTAATCTTGATCTTATTTGATAGTTTTTAGATATTTTTTAAGAATGATATGCTTCTCCCTAACTGACAAAACCGGTTGCAATGATATCATGATGACCTCTTATGGGACTTCATGGTCAGGTTGTATACTGGTGCAAAATTATTTTCTATATGTATTTTTAGCAACCAGAAACAGATTGTAATAGTATGACGTCTATCCTATGACAACATCTTTATCTGGTTATATAATGTATTCCCAACCATAAAAACAGTTTACAAACAGAACATTACATAATGATTTATTTAACTAGGCAAGTCAGTTAAGAACAAATTCTTATTTTCAATGACGGCCTAGGAACAGTGGGTTAATTGCCTGTTCAGGGGCAGAAAGACAGATTTGTACTTTGTCAGCTTGGGGGTTTGAACTTGCAACCTTCCGGTTACTAGTCCAACGCTCTCACCACTAGGCTACCCTGCCACCCCTATGGTGTAACATGCATGTAATTTTGCCCGTTGGGTTTATTGTCCTTTACGCTACACTTACCTTGTATAGTACATATATGAGCAGGGCAAGCAGCAGCAGTCCAGCCAGTATGGCCAGAATGATAATCCACAGGGGTACAATGTACTGGCTCTCCGGCTTGTTCCACATCACTGGAGTCAGGACCTGCAACGCAATGATATGTTGTTACCGTGGTGGAGTGAGAGGTCACTTGGAACGTTTAAAAAAAAAAGTTTTGTGTGCACTTCTTCAAACGATATCCCAAATCATACAGACAGGACTGACCTAAACCATCAAAAACCTAAAAATGAACAGTTTAATAAATAAATTGCACTTGCCTTTGTGGATCCACTGGGTTTGAGTTTGGGAGCGATGGCATAGGGCATGTTCTTGACTCTGTACTGGGCAGAACACTCCAGCACATACTGCTTGTATGCCCTCTGTAGCATTTGTTCAAAGAAAATAAATCATGAGACAATAGATCATCTGAACTAGTTAGCCAAATATTGCCAAAGTGTGTACAAAAAAAAACAACACCTTTCACTGTAAAAACGGACACTCTAAAAAAAATGTTATATGCTTTACAAATGTACTACAAGGAGAGGGCAACATTGTACCACTGACTAGCAGAACCTACAGCGCCTTCACTTATGTAAATGAAATAGTTCTGTTTTAATTTTGAATAGATTTTTAACAACAACAAAAATCATTATGGGGTATTGCGTGTATACCCCATAATGATTTTTTTGTTGTTAAAAATCTATTCAAAATTAAAACAGAACTATTTCATGGGTGAGATTTAAAAAAAATAATTTTAAACAATTTTATCCATTTTGAATTCAGGCTGTAACACAAGAACAATTTGGAATAAGTCAAGGAGTATTTTTTTCCATTTAACTAGGCAAGTCAGTTAAGAACAAATTCTTATTTTCAATGACAGCCTAGGAACAGTGGGTTAACTGCCTGTTCAGGGGCAGAACAACAGATTTGTACCTTGTCAGCTCGGGGATTTGAACTTGCAACATTTACAGTTACTAGTCCAATGCTCTAACCACTAGCCTACCCTGCTGCCCTGAAAGTATGAATACTTTCTGAAGAAGATTCATTCTTCATTTAAACTACCAATAATAGCAGTAGTATTATAGTACTAATACTACATTAGGATTGTTAGTACCAAGTTAAATTACATTTGATCTACAGTCGTGGCCAAAAGTTTTGAGAATGACACAAATATACATTTTCACAAAGTCTGCTGCCTCAGTTTGTATGATGGCAATTTGCATATACTCCAGAATGTTATGAAGAGTGATCAGATGAATTGCAATGTCCCTCTTTGCCATGCAAATTAACTGAATCCCCCAAAATATTTCCACTGCATTTCAGCCCTGCCACAAAAGGACCAGCTGACATCATGTCAGTGATTCTCTTGTTAACACAGGTGTGAGTGTTGACGAGGACAAGGCTGGAGATCACTCTGTCATGCTGACTGAGTTCAAATAACAGACTGGAAGCTTCAAAAGGAGGGTGGTGCTTGGAATCATTGTTCTTCCTCTATCAGCCATGGTTACCTGCAAGGAAACACGTGCCGTCATCATTGCTATGCACAAAAAGGGCTTCAAAGGCAAGGGTATTGCTGCCAGGACCGTCTCCTAAAGTTGATTCAGCTGAGGGATCGGGGCACCACCAGTACAGAGCTTGCTCAGGAATGGCAGCAGGCAGGTGTGAGTGCATCTGCACGCACAGTGAGGCGAAGACTTTTGGAGGATGGCCTGGTGTCAAGAAGGGCAGCAAAGAAGCCACTTCTCTACAGGAAAAACATCAGGGACAGACTGATATTCTGCAACAGGTACAGGGATTGGACTGCTGAGGACTGGGGTAAAGTCATTTTCTCTGATGAATCCTCTTTCCGATTGTTTGGGGCATCTGGAAAAAAGCTTGTCCGGAGAAGACAAGGTGAGCGCTACCATCAGTCCTGTGTCATGCCAACAGTAAAGCATCCTAAGACCATTCATGTGTGGGGTTGCTTCTCAGTCAAGGGAGTGGGCTCACTCACAATTTTGCCTAAGAACACAGCCATGAATTAAGAATGGTACCAACACATCCTCCGAGAGCAACTTCTCCCAGCCATCCAGGAACAGTTTGGTGAAGAACAATGCCTTTTCCAGCATGATGTAGCACCTTGCCATAAGGCAAAAGTGATAACTAAGTGGCTCGGGGAACAAAACATTGATATTTTGGGTCTATGGCCAGGAAACTCCCCAGACCATAATCCCATTGAGAATTTGTGGTCAATCCTCAAATTCTGACTTACTCCATGCATTGATTATGCAAGAATGGGCTGTCATCAGTCAGGATGTGGCCAAGAAGTTAATTGACAGCATGCCAGGGCAGATTGCAGAGGTCTTCAAAAAGAAAGGTCAACACTGCAAATATTGACCCTTTGCATCAACTTCATGTAATTGTCAATAAAAGGCTTTGACACTTATGAAATCCTTGTAATTATACTTCAGTATATAGTAACATCTGACAAAAATATCTAAAGACACTGAAGCAGCAAACATTGTGGAAATTAATATTTGTGTCATTCTCAAAACTTTTGGCCACGACTGTACATCACACAATATACATGTGCTATCCAAATGATTATTTCATATAAACAGTACTGCATGGTATATGACAGTAGTACAAACTACAGCCACGCTCTCTCACCTCGATGAAGGTCTCAGCCCAGATGCGTGAGCGGACTGTCAGAATGACACTCTTTCCTCTCTCCAGTAACCCCACATGGCAGTGCAGCCTCCAGCACTCCACCGTAGAGCATGACTATGGAGGAAGGAAAACAGTCATCAATACAGACCACCAATGCATGACATTCAATCAGTCTCACACACAGTTATGGCTAACGATCTGTGATTATGAGCAGTAAGAGGCTATTGTGAACTTTTGCCTTTGGGGCATCATTCAAGCCAACATTTTATGTCAATAATGAGCAACTAAACTTAGTGTATCTTCAAGTTCTCCATAAAGAGCGAATCCCTTTGCTTTTAATGAAAGGGAATGATACTAGGTTGTAGTTTTGTGCCCTTTGTGAAAAGTGGGGAGCCATTGTTAATTTTGTTGTAAAACATTTTGTGGTCATTCGTTTTTTTTGAGGTGAAAGAATACTGAATGACAGGGAGAGAGGGAATGAATACTGTTTGCATAACTGAATAATAATGGGTTTTAGAGCATAAAGGAAAAAAACAAAAGAGAGACGTTTTGATTTGACAGCTGTTTTGAGAAGTTTTGTTTTGAGAAGTTTATTTCACATACAACGACGCTATATAACTCATAATTACGAGCAGATCTTATTATGATAGATATCCTCATATCCCTTTTAAGAGAGAATACATTTCTTTCAGTTTGTCTTTTGTGGTATTAGCGAAGCCACTGATGGTTCTTAGTGTTTTGTCTGTGGTAATTCAGCTCATAAGGCTATCGTTAGGACATGAAGCGAAAGCCTAGACTCAAAAAGAGACTGAATTACAATGAAAAACAACAAACAAAGTAAAAAGTACAGACAATGACTTCAAGAGAGAAGAGGTTCGGCAGGCCAATAAACATGACTCCTGCACCAGCAGCGTTCGAGGCCAGTCTATTTAACAAGCTAGTGAACTACAGGCCTCACATAAGATACTCATTATTACCCCTTAAGTCTCTAATCTCTGTGCTCCCAGACTATGTGCCAAGTGACTTCATTTAACAGCTGGTATCTGCTGTTTTACTGTTTTTAGAGTCAACAGACCTCAGCGGCCGTGTGTCACTGTTGACTCCACATGGGGTTAAGCATGTCGAGTCCCTAAACAAGATGAGTGAGGGGAGGGGGAGAGAAGAAAAGGGAGAGAAAATAAGGACATATGATAGTTAAATAAATAATGAAGAAATGAGAGAAAAGAAAAGGTAAAAAGAGAGAAGATTGGGGCTGTTGAAGGAGAGAAAACATCTCCAGGAATCTTCATATGGGGATCAGATGAACAGCTCTCGAGAGGCACTACTGGCTGGCTGTAGGGACTAAGAGTGTGGTCAGTACTGTCAGTGGATGACTGTGTGAGTGCGTTCATGGTCATGTTTCCATTTGAAGAATTTGTAGCTACAATGAGTTTGGTAATTTATAGGTCTGGAATGGTGGTTTCTTTTCAGCCATACATGTATTCACTCTCACAGTACAAGCCAACAACATCCCACTAACTCCACTTAGCCTCCCTTCCCCCTCTAAAAGCTACTCCAAATATGAGGTGAAGCTTCTTCCTCTAAAAGCTACTCCAAACATGAGAGGTGACTGTAGAAACCAAGTTGACCTGCAAACCCTTTTTTACCTATTAAAAGTACCACTAACTGGTCACGACACACACACACACACACACACACACACACACACACACACACACACACACACACACGGCTGTCTCACCAAGTTGCTTTGTTTGGCCAGAGGATCCCTGTAGACCTCTCTCCTCTGGATGTGGTGTTCAGGGCTGACCGTCTGTGAGGAGGGAGGCTGTTCTGTTGTAGGAGGCTGGAGCTGGCAACACACACAGAATACTACACATGTACCGTTCCACTCATAGACACAAAACTCTCATATGATCATTGTGACTCATACATTTGGGTAATATTGGACTACTGCATATCCTTGGTGTAAATACTGCAAATCATTATGTGACGCCACACAAAATAAATGACAATGTATTCGGGTTGGGTGTGAATGTATACAGTATCTGGGATGAGTGTCTGTGGATGTATGTTATGAGCAAGCGTGTGCATCCATTATGAGCAAGTGTGTGCGTGTGTGTGTGTGTGCCTGCATGCATCTATGCATGTGTACATGTGTGCGTGCAAGTGTGTTCCTCACCTTGAGTTTCAGTGCATTGAGGGTGTGGTTGGAGCTGCAGTTGAGTGGTCCCTGAGTGATAACCTCCACAGGGTACAGAAGATCGTGACCCTGAGCTCTCAGAGGGCATCGCAGCTCCAGCACCGACTGACTGATCATACTGGGCCCATTGTTCACCAACTAACAGAGAGAGAGAGAGAGAGAGAGAGAGAGAGAGAGAGAGAGAGAGAAACCCCATGTCAGCATACTGTACCAGTAAGCTGAAATATGCATTTGTTCAACCACCTAACCCTACAACTCCACTTGGCCCCCACTTAACAAAATAAAACAAAATCGACTCTAGCGGCACACGTTGAGTACCTCGTAGACATGCTGGATCTCAGACCCAATGTCCTGCTCCTCTTGGAGGCTGTGGCTCATCCTCCAGTTTGGGGGAGGGAAGAGGAGCTTGTCCGGACGAGAAACGCTTCAATCGAGAAAAGGAGAGAGAGAGAGTAACACCGTAGGACAAAGGACAAAATAGTAGAAAGATGCAGTAGACATACCCAGCAGAACATGGTAATGAAACATTATTTCCAATGGAATTGGGGCTGTTGATGTCCAATATATTGGTTCCCAGTCACTTTGAGTGTAGCTAAACAGGGAATATGTTATTAGTATAGTGATGGAGACCACTAATTCATTTGTTTGTTCGTCCATCCATCCATCCGTCCATCCATCCATCCATGCTGACTCACCCCTGTAGGATAACATCAGCTACGACAGCCACCTCAAGATCATAGAGCTCAACATCGCTCTGGGAGCTATTCTCATTTTTACTGAGTGGAGAGAGAACAGAGAATTAATTTAGATTGTGCCAAAAAGATGGCTCATAGATGTTCATTGGACGTTCACTTAACTGTCGACAACATTTGAACTAACTATGCACTAACCCTAAGCTTAGCTCAAGTCAGGACACGGGAGTAAGTGTGGAAGCATTTCTGTGCTGAAGGTACAACTGTGACTTACCTGCGTATCTGGAGCTCAAACTGCACCGTATTGTAAGTGTCCTTCAGTCGGGGCACAGTGAAGCGGAGGCCTGCCCACAACTGTGAAGATCCACACAAAAGACACACGATCAACCACAAAGACACTAGAGATACACTGACCTCAGATCTGTCAGAAAGACAGTCCGTCATAAACACACACACACACACACACAGTCATTAACAGGGTCAGTCTGTGTCACACAACATAATTCGTAAAGACAGATAATTGTACAGACATACAGAAACTCACAATCAGAAGGACAGAAGTACCATATTGCTTCAGCAACATTGGAAGTTCCCTTCAAAACAATAAAGCTTCATTTGACTTTGAATTTAAGAAAAAGTTAGTCCATGATGGTCCACTTACACTTGTGCCAGGCTTCATAGGGTTGCCCAGGTCACAGACCAGAGAGCGGGTCTGATTCTCTGCCTGGTAGCTACAGGTTAGCTGAGTCAGACTCTGCTTATGACATCCGAGCACAAACATGGAGAGAGAGACATAGACTTGACTTCACAGTATTTGCAAATTCTTTCTAACCATTTAAGTCTTACCATCGTTTTAGGCATCAGGCCATCGTTAGTATCAACATTACTGCATTGATATTACTTGAATTATGGTCATTGTCATGTGGATATTTATTATCTTAGCATTGTCATTTTTATTAGAAAATTAGCCGTAGCATCGTTTTGAGTTAGCATTTCCCCTAAGAGGGACAAGACAGATGGTTGCTCCCTCACCGCATTGTTGCGGGCTATACCACTGTAGTCAGCCTCTGGGGGAAGCACCATGTAAAGCTCTGCCTCGTAGGCCCCGCCCTCTCCCTCGTTCCTGGCATTGAAAGTCAGGGTCAGGGAGTTATCGTCACCCAGATACACCTCCGTCCTATCGCTAAGGAAACCACAAGAAAATACAACAATGTAAAACAAAGCAACAATAAACATGTCATCCCCCACGAATGATGCAGCGCCGCCCTTGGGCCAATCAGTGTAATTCATGTAAATGACAAATCTTTATGACAAGACGCATCATTCACCGAAGTTTCGTCAAAATTGGGCAAGTGGTGTCTGTGATATTGCATGTGACTAATGATTACTATAGCGCCCCCCTTAGACCAATCAGTGTCATTTTTTAAATGCCAGATATTTATGGAAATACGCATAATTTACCTAAGTTTCACTAAAATCAGGCCAATGGTGTCTGAGATATCGTGTGGGTTAGCTAGACTTATATCCCTGAGCGTGTGTGCCAAATTTCATCACTGAGCCAAACAAATCAATAGATATAAACACATGCCTGTTATAGCACTACCGTAAGGTCGATATGAATGTTCTTTACCAAATTTTGCATAGAGAGACCTTTGTCCATAGATGCCACATATCAAGTTTCGTGCAGATCGGTCAATGTTTTTCATAAAATTCTAATTGGCGGAAAATCCATAATGGCGGACCTTATGGGGTCCCTGAGGCAAATTTGTTCCTTGTGAGGACAGGGATCTATGTAAAAAAAAGTTGAACGAAAAGCAGAGGAGGTGATAACATCGCTACTCTATCACTGCAGACTACAAGAGAGGAGGAAAGGTTTAAGGTGGTGGGGGGAGAGGGAGTTGTACTGTAAGACAAATTGTATTTGATTCAAAGCTTTTAAGATATCTTCAGATACAGACAAACATTTACATGAAATATAATCCATTTATAATTGTTTTTTATACAGGCAAAAAATATACGAGCAAAAAGTATTCAATTTAATTTGGAACTGCAAGCCAGACAAAATTAAACAGGCCTATTTAAATAATGACTATGAATTCGGAGTGCAGAAATGATGAACTATTAAAGCCTCCCTAAAGCGTTCTGCATTAGCATCGAACAGCCCCCGTGATATGCAGCTGTTCAGGGAAGCTAGAAACCATTATACACAGGCAGTTAGAAAAGCCAAGGCTAGCTTTTTCAAGCAGAAATTTGCTTCCTGCAACACTAACTCAAAAAAGTTCTGGGACACTGTAAAGTCCATGGAGAATAAGAACACCTCCTCCCAGCTGCCCACTGCACTGAAGATAGGAAACACTGTCACCACTGATAAATCCACCATAATTGAGAATTTCAATAAGCATTTTTCTACGGCTGGCCATGCTTTCCACCTGGCTACTCCTACCCCGGACAACAGCACTGCACCCCCAACAGCAACTCGCCCAAGCCTTCCCCATTTCTCCTTCTCCCAAATCCATCAGCTGATGTTCTGAAAGAGCTGCAAAATCTGGACCCCTACAAATCAGCCGGGCTAGACAATCTGGACCCTTTCTTTCTAAAATTATCTGCCGAAATTGTTGCCACCCCTATTACTAGCCTGTTCAACCTCTCTTTCGTGTCGTCTGAGATTCCCAAAGATTGGAAAGCAGCTGCGGTCATCCCCCTCTTCAAAGGGGGGGACACTCTTGACCCAAACTGCTACAGACCTATATCTATCCTACCGTGCCTTTCTAAGGTCTTCGAAAGCCAAGTCAACAAACAGATTACCGACCATTTCGAATCTCACCATACCTTCTCTGCTATGCAATCTGGTTTCAGAGCTGGTCATGGGTGCACCTCAGCCACGCTCAAGGTCCTAAACGATATCTTAACCGCCATCGATAAGAAACATTACTGTGCAGCCGTATTCATTGATCTGGCCAAGGCTTTCGACTCTGTCAATCACCACATCCTCATCGGCAGACTCGACAGCCTTGGTTTCTCAAATGATTGCCTCACCTGGTTCACCAACTACTTCTCTGATAGAGTTCAGTGTGTCAAATCGGAGGGTCTGCTGTCCGGACCTCTGGCAGTCTCTATGGGGGTGCCACAGGGTTCAATTCTTGGACCGACTCTCTTCTCTGTATACATCAATGAGGTCGCTCTTGCTGCTGGTGAGTCCCTTATCCACCTCTACGCAGACGACACCATTCTGTATACTTCCGGCCCTTCTTTGGACACTGTGTTAACAACCCTCCAGGCAAGCTTCAATGCCATACAACTCTCCTTCCGTGGCCTCCAATTGCTCTTAAATACAAGTAAAACTAAATGCATGATCTTCAACCGATCGCTACCTGCACCTACCCGCCTGTCCAACATCACTACTCTGGACGGCTCTGACTTAGAATACGTGGACAACTACAAATACTTAGGTGTCTGGTTAGACTGTAAACTCTCCTTCCAGACCCATATCAAACATCTCCAATCCAAAGTTAAATCTAGAATTGGCTTCCTATTTCGCAACAAAGCATCCTTCACTCATGCTGCCAAACATACCCTTGTAAAACTGACCATCCTACCAATCCTCGACTTTGGCGATGTCATTTACAAAATAGCCTCCAATACCCTACTCAACAAATTGGATGCAGTCTATCACAGTGCAATCCATTTTATCACCAAAGCCCCATATACTACCCACCATTGCGACCTGTACGCTCTCGTTGGCTGGCCCTCGCTTCATACTCGTCGCCAAATCCACTGGCTCCATGTCATCTACAAGACCCTGCTAGGTAAAGTCCCCCCTTATCTCAGCTCGCTGGTCACCATAGCATCTCCCACCTGTAGCACACGCTCCAGCAGGTATATCTCTCTAGTCACCCCCAAAACCAATTCTTTCTTTGGCCGCCTCTCCTTCCAGTTCTCTGCTGCCAATGACTGGAACGAACTACAAAAATCTCTGAAACTGGAAACACTTATCTCCCTCACTAGCTTTAAGCACCAACTGTCAGAGCAGCTCACAGATTACTGCACCTGTACATAGCCCACCTATAATTTAGCCCAAACAACTACCTCTTTCCCAACTGTATTTAATTTTAATTTATTTATTTATTTTGCTCCTTTGCACCCCATTATTTTTATTTCTACTTTGCACATTCTTCCATTACAAAACTACCATTCCAGTGTTTTACTTGCTATATTGTATTTACTTTGCCATCATGGCCTTTTTTGCCTTTACCTCCCTTCTCACCTCATTTGCTCACATTGTATATAGACTTGTCTATACTGTATTATTGACTGTATGTTTGTTTTACTCCATGTGTAACTCTGTGTCGTTGTATCTGTCGAACTGCTTTGCTTTATCTTGGCCAGGTCGCAATTGTAAATGAGAACTTGTTCTCAACTTGCCTACCTGGTTAAATAAAGGTAAAATAAATAAAAAATAAAAAAGGCTTCAGTCATGCAAAAGTCATACTTAAATCCGAACTGGTTCTGAAGCAGATTAGTAAGAATGTCTCACCCCATGTTCAAGAATGGCCTTTTCCCCTTTATTCAGATTACAACCTCTCACTTTTGGTTATTTGAAAATGAAATTATCTCCAAAATATTGCTATTTTCAAAACCATAGAAAGTTGGTTGCAGTTTCAGTTTAATCCACTAGATAAGACAGAACAAATATTACAACAAATATTATGGTTAAACTTAAAAATACAAATATAATTGATAAAAAAGACTTCCTAGAACACGATGGTCACTCTGACGGAGCTCCAGAGTTCATCTGTGGAGATGGGAGAACCTTTCATAAGGACAACCATTTCTGCAGCACTCCACCAATCAGGGCTTTACGGTAGAGTGGCCAGACGGAAGCCATTCCTCAGTAAAAGGCACTTGACAGCCAGCTTGGAGTGTGCCTGAAGGCACCTAAAGGACTCTCAGATCATGATAAAAAATATTCTCTGGTCTGATGAAACCAAGATTGAACTATTTGGCCTGAATGCTAAGCGTGATGTCTGGGAGAAACCTGGCACCATCCCTACGGTGAATCATGGTGGTGGCAGCATCCTGATGTGGGGATGTTTTTCAGCGGCAGGGACTGGGAGACTAGTCAGGATTGAGGGAAAGATGAATGGAGCAATGACAAGAGAGATCCTTGATGAAAACCTGCTCCGGAGCGGGGTGAAGGTTCAACTTCCAACAGGACAACAACCCTGAGCACACAGCCAAGACAACACAGGAGTGGCTTCAGGACAAGTCTCTGAATGTCCTTGAGTGGCTCAGCCAGAGCCCGGACTTGAACCCGATCTAACATCTCTGGAGAGACCTGAAAATAGCTGTCCCTATCCAAACTAACAGAGCTTGAGTAGATCTGCAGAAAAGAAAGGGAGAAACCCAAATACAGGTGTGCCAAGCTTGTAGCGTCATACCCAAGAAGACTCAAGGCTGTAATCGCTGTCAAAGGTGCTTCAACAAAGTACTGAGTAAAGGGTCTGAATACTTATGTAAATGTGGTATTTCAGTTTTGTTATATTTTATACATTTGCAAAAAAACAAAAACAGTTTTTGCTTTGTCATTATGGGGTATTGTGTTGGTCAGGGGGGAAAACAATTTAATCAATTTTAGAATAAGGCTGTAACGTAACAAAATTTGGAAAAAGTCAAGGGGTCTGAATACTTTCCAAATCTACTGTTTAATTCAACTCAGAGGATGTACTACACAAAGTACCAATAATAAAGGGCATTTATCTCTAAGATAGGCCTCAAGGTTGTGAACACAAAACAACCTCACGCACGGGAATTCTCAGGAAGTCCTAAAAAACAAGCTGTCTATTACATTCCAATGGTGATAGGTCGTCGAAGCGGCATAGAGAAAGTACTGAATCATCAGCTTTTTTGACTGACTTGGTCTCGTGGAAACAGAAAACACACATTCCCCAATTTTCCATGGGAAACTCTTAACTTGATTGTACTCTGCCGCTAATAAAAATCACATGGCAAAGTCCTGCAATACACTACTCAAGACAGTGGAAGAAAAGAGCTAGAGCTACTAGTTTGTGAATGGCCCTAGTTGTTCCATTCAGCCTATAGTGCAACATACTCTGCTGTTGTCCACACTCAAACAACAATGATTAACCATTAATAACCATGAGCAAGTAAAGAGTCGTGAGGATATGAGTTACTCTCCTTGAAATAAAAGTGCATTTCTTAAATCAAGGACAAATAAACATACATGTATATCAAACAGTCGATCACGATCACGACTGGTCGATCTCCAAGCCATTCCTAGTCGATCACCAAACATTTCTGTAAATCCCCCAACGATAAACACTTGCATTCCTATTATTATAATTTTGTATTTTTTTGCTGTTGGCGTTAGGTGCACTTGATTCAGCTACTCTAGCGCCGGGAAGGCAAAGTGTTCCCATTATGAACCATTTCATGTGTTTGAAGGGAGAACTCCGCCTACCCGGCAGTCCCAGACAGCAAATCAAGTGCACCTATAGGCCTGCTGCTGGCCAATCAGATGGCTCAGATTACCGTGTCTGCTCAGTTTCCACGCACCATAGACTGTAAAAAGAAGCCTCGAACGCACAGCAAAGTTGATAATGTGAGATTTAAAAACTTTTAAAACCGTGACTATAGAGAGAGACTCAACGAATCCGGCAAAGAATTGCTGTTTTTATGAGTTTGTTCATGTTTAAGTTATTCAGCACTGTCAATACTTTGTTCAACAGTTTTATAAGTCATAAAATGCATATTTCCACTCACGCCACAACCAGCGCTGCAGCTGCAATGAATGAGTAAATCAAAGTGTTTCGATAAGCTATTATTTGTGGCTTTTTTAATATCGAGGAATATTTCACTTTCTCTGGTCATGGGAGAAACAACATGAATTTGTTGCATGAGGCAGAAATAATGCAGGGCGACGTAAGTTTCGCCATCAGCTGGAAGACTGTGTCCCCTTTTCTCAGCGGAGGGAGGGAGAGAGGAGGGACGGTGAGACGTGTAAGAGGCAGCCTCAACGCTGCTCCCTCCCTCCCTCAGACTGACCATCAGAAGGAGGCCATCACCAGTAAAATTTTAAAAAGCAACCTTTTAACACAAAAGCCCAACTATAGACCTCTCGACAGTCTGTATCCAATTGTTTCTTTCCTACTCTTCTTTCTTGGTTGCCACTGCTTTGAGAGGACATGACAGGTGAAAGCAATAGGCTGGAGACCTACAGAGGCCTTTCACCTATCGATAGGTCAAGAGGGAGAATACCAAGGTAACCTATTCTGGAGTAATGCCTTGGTTTAAGGTAATGGAGAGGGGACTTCAGCTCACCCATAAACAGCCAGTTTGAGGTCAGGGACACAGATGTTGTCCTCACCACAGTCCAGCTGAATCTGGGCCTGCAGAACAGAAGTGTGGAGAGAGAGAGAGAGAGAGAGATGTTAATGGGAGAGGGAGGGAGATATTTTGATTTTGAGAAAAACGTTATCATTCCCAATTCAGTTAGCTCCTCATCTTAGAACGCAAAAAAAAAAACGCACTTCTACTGAAAGAGAGAGAGATATTTAGAGAGAGCAAGAGAGTTCTGTAATACCAAGAAAGACATAAATACAACTCACTAAGATTTTCAGCATATTACGTACTACCAGTATATTTTCTTAAGACTGCAAAAACAGCATGCAGTTCTATGACAATTTACATTGGTTTTGGAACAACCGCTGGTAAATGTACCACGGCAATAAAGGCTTATGAAGACTAGAGCCTTAAATGAGAGAATGGGGGGGAAAGGTCACGGAGTGAGAAGTAAGGGAATAAGGGGAGGGCGGAAAAAGAGAAAGCAAGTGAGGGGTGAAGGAATGAACGGAAACAGTGTTTCGTTATGGTGGAATGAGGAGAGCAATGATGTTCGAGAAAGGTAGACAGACCCCAATGCGAAGAAAGGAGGGATTGGGAGAAAATAAAAACAAAAACGGGATGCTTAGTGAGGCAATTTGTCACTGAAGTGTAACGACATGAATATGAATATGATTCGATTAGACCGCATTCCCCTTCACTCTCTTCCGCCTCTCTCCTTCTCCAACATTGCTCTTGCTCTGTGTACTGTGAACCAAATTGTGACGATACTACCCCATCCCGGCAGCAGTACGTGGAAAACATTAGACCCAAAAAAGAATTCTACAAGAGTCGGCATGGCGGTCACTCACTCCGTATCCATGGCGATGGCTCATTTAAAGTCCTCCGTGTTATCGTTCACTAAAGTCCATGTGGTAATCGGTCAGTCAGCACAAGATCACAAGACGGAGGAGTGCATGGGGACTAGTAATGTTCACACAGAAACACCAAGGGTTGCCCTTCTCTGCTTATCTTCCCCCCCCCCACTTACTCACTGTCATGTTCTTTCAGCCCTCCATCTCCGTGGGACAAAAAGGGCGGTACAAACGTTACTGTTGAGAAGTGCAAGAGAAAGAGGTAGAGAGTGCAAACATATTTCGGTGTAATAACGTAAGCGTGGAAAGTCTGAGCTATTCCCAAACGCTGTTCTTGCTAAGTTGTATTGGTTTCTCTGCCAATAAGTGAGAGGCTCTGAGCACACACATACTTTTACACACACACACACACACACACACACACACACACACACACACACACACACACACACACACACACACACACACACACACACACACACACACACACACACACACACACACACACACACACACACACACTCGCACACACACGCACACACACGTGCACACACTTATACTCACACACACATATATAAACGCATGCACATGCTCCAAGCCTGGCTCGTCTGGCTCGCAACATGGCAGAGACCAAAGGCTACATACATAAACAAACCACAACCAGATGGTTAGCCTCAGTGCCCCACCCAGAAAGAGCTGTCAGTTCTCCCTCTGTTTTTTCGCATAGCCGTGACTCAACCCACCACCCCTACCCCTGAAGATTCTATTCTCAATTCGGAAAAGCAACCACCATAGAATTGGAAAGAGGGCCCACCATGTTCTTTGCCATTATTGCATATGTGACAGCATGGGTAGTGTCATTGAAGGCTTTCATCTTAAGTAAAGCAAAAAAAGGCTTTGTAGCAAGTGTGCCGTGTCATCCAACTCTATGGCTGCCACATATTGTAATTCCGTGCTTTGTGTATCAGGACTAACCCCCAACCTTTAGACATATGGGGACCAGCACTACTGAAGGGTCGTCCATATTTCAACTGGCCACTTATGCCTTTCTACTTCAACAAGTCTTTATGGCGCAAAATGTAGATATTGGGGGATTTAGATATGGTGCACGTGTGTTTGTGGTGAAGTCTGATAGTTTTGGACTACATTGTCCATAGTGCACCTATGTTCATACCCTCTATACGTTGAGACGTTGTGTGGACTGGCGTTTCAGTAGTAGTGTCATGTACATACCAGCTATGAACTGTAAGATATGGGGTCTGGTAAATATGATGATATTCTGGAAGTACACGCTCTCTGCTCTATAAGGTGTGATGTCTGGCAAGGTTGGGGTAAATATTCCAGTTAAATTCAGTCAATTCAGGAAATAAACAGAAATTCCATGTCCGAAATGTTTTCTAATTGAATAGCGTAGTTAATACATACCTTCTGCTCTATAAGGTGTGTTGTCTGGTATTTTAGAATGGGTCTCAGGCCATAGAGATCCAGCGAAGCGAGAGGGTCCAGGCTAAAGTTGAGTGTGACGTAAATGGGGGAAAGTTTATCCCTAAACTCCCCTTCACTCTGCAACACACATGGGGGAAGAAGGGCAACGGCATCAGCATCACACTCAAGAGGAAGTGAATCGGTGTCACACAGTTAAACACACTTCATGATGTGTTTAACTGTTCCTTTACTTATTGTCAACTAACTGGTCGAGATAAGACACCGTGTGCCTCGTTAAATGTACAGCGTAAGGGAAAATGTTCACTTTCAGTCATATTGAAACTATAATGAAAAAAAGATTAACTGTTAAATGTCAAATTAAATGTTTCAATTTACTGGTCTTTGAAGGCTGGATTCGAAATAACTAGCCAACATTTCCCCACAAACTTTAAGTCCACCTTGAGAGGAGTTCATTGGATCATTGTCGTATTTATAAATGGGCAATTTTTCCAACGCGTCTTTGAACATTCCTGTAACACTTTACCTAAAGCCTGCAGGTTTAATGCTTTATAACTTGTTTTAAGCACGTCCAAGTTTTTAAAATGCCTTATAGCAAGTCTTTTCATATGTCTCCCAACATTTCTTTGAGTGTTTGAAGTGACTAACTCGCAGGTAGATGCGGGTGTCGTGACACGTTCGTCCTCCATTGGCCATGGTGATGGTCTTCAGTAGGCTGGGCTGTTGGCTATCCAGGAACAGAGTTCTCCTCACTGACGACTCCTTCTGGGTCTGCTTCAGATGGTCCAACTGTACCTCCACCACAAAACCTGCACCACACACACACAGGGTGGGTTACATACACGTGCACACACACACATGATAGAACACAGAACTATAGTCACAAAAACAAACCCATTGAAACACACATGCATTTAATGTAATTACATAGTCAGCTATTGTGAATACACTAACACAATACACACAATTACAAATACCCATTCCCAAGTGCAGACACACAAACACACACAATCACACTCCCACATACTCAAACATAAACACACACATACACTCACAAAACGTGCAAAGTTTCCCCTGTACTTACTCAATTGTCCTTTTATCTTAATCTTAACTGCTAAATTGACCACACTGAGTTCAGGCATATTTGTGGCCACACAAGGGAAGGTAATGGGGAACAGCTGTGTCGGGGTCTTTCAAAATGAAAACACTGGGCTCACCTAGATCAGCAGGGAGGTGCTTCCCATTGGCCGAGAGGCAGAAACTGAGGTTGACACTGGAGAGGGTGAAGACAGAGAAAAAATAGTGAGGGGGAGTATTTCAGTATACAGTATATCCAATAGATCCATATAGAGCTCTGATACATATGGTGATAATATACAATACTACTGCATTTTGAATGATGCATTCCATGTATAAAAGAAAAGCTACCTTTGAATAGATACCCTGTAATGGAAATCTATTAATCTTGTATTCAAGTTTGTACATATGATCAAGTAATAGGACTGGCCACCCCTCAGAGCCTGGTGCTTCTCTAGGTTTCTTCCTAGGTTCCTGCCTTTCTAGGGAGTTTTTCCTAGCCACCGTGCTTCTACATCTGCATTGTTTGCTGTTTGGGGTTTTAGGCTAGGTTTCTGTATAAGTACTTTGTGACATCTGCTGATGTAGAAATGGCTTTAAAAATCTATTTGATTTGATAGTAAGACATCTCTGAGAATTTTCATCTTATTGGTACATTGAATTTAAATGCATTCAATCTTCGCACAGAATTGAAGCCCAATTCAACCTCTCCCCTTTAATAGAAATGACCCAAACTTTACAAGCAGAGGCAGAGAGTGTGTGTGTTTCATTATGAGAGTGTGCATGCACATACTACATCTATATGCTCCACTGTAAATCTGTGCGTGTGTGTTTGAGTGTGTGTGGCCAACGGTCATCTGCCTGCGCACGTGTGAATGTGCGTGTGTGGGTGTGTCACCTCATGCATTCTGTATCCTAGGCTGGTGTGCCAAATAATATGTCATTCAAAGAGAATGCCAACCCTCTCCACCCTTTCCTCTGTCCACAGCACCCCACCTCTACTCCTCCCTCTGACGCTGCCTCCCCAAGTCTCCCAGCAACATAAACGGTAATCAAGACACAAACAAAAGCGACTTGTTCTGTACTAAAGGCAGATACCAAGATGCCAGCCACGAGTCATAACTTTCTCTGAAGAGTCTAAAAAATAATTCATGTTTTACTTTAATTTATGGAAGGAATTTTTGTGAGACTAAAAGTAGGAAACTGTTCCCTTGGCTTGGGCTCAGAATATAGACTTCGCCATTAAACCCTCACACTGGACCGGAGACTGGAAAAGCTTGTCAAACATGGTGTCATTTGACATTCTCAAGTGGTGAATACCGGACGTTTTGTCCATTGACATGGTTTAAGAGTGGAAAATGTACTACATAATATGTCTAGCGCTTGAATTTATATCGTTGCTGAAGATAGTTTCCCTCCTATCAAGGTTGGTCTGTATGAGGCTATAGTAATATCCTAGTCAATAATAGTGGTGGTGTCCGGGAAGTACAACTGACATGTTACTGATAGCTCTATTTCTTTTTTTGCTGTACAAGGGCACTCTCAAAATGAAGTGTTACCGGCTAAGCTTAACTTCACAAAGATCTTAACCCATGGAATATCAGCAGTGTTTCAACCAATCAGATCTATTTGAAAAGGAAAAGGTATGTACAAATGTGTTAATTTGATCAATCTGTTGTCACACAGAAACTTCCTGCGCAGCAGGAAATACAAATTGTAGTGTATTCAAGGTTTTAAAAGGCTTCTAAAAGGGTGTAATTTACACTTCAACATGTCATACTTTATTTGCCCTATTTAAAAATGTATCAAACCCTACAAAAATTTCCATTAATTATAATCCACATGATAATTTCCTGCCGTGAGAAGCAGGGTCAAATTAAGACTGCACATCTGTATCAACATACCAGGACACAGAGATTGTCTCATTCCCATTGGACACCGTACAACTCTTCTCCTCTGGATTGATCATGGTAGGTTGCAGCATAAGAGAGGCACTGGCATTGACAATAGGCCGCGCCCTGATAGAAGAATAGCAAACAATTGGAAGACGTGATATGAATACCTTAAACAAAAGCTTTGATTCCAATACAAAAATAATTGTGTAATTCAAAATGACACAAAGGTCACATATAAAACAATTATTTGAGATGAAGGTACATGCTTAATTAAAATACAAATACAAAAATGGGGTGTAATTGGTCAGCTAGCTAATTTGCATGTACAATGAGCCAATAATGTTCTGGTGAGAGGATATACCTGTACAAAACAGCCTTGTCAACCCCAAAAGCACCTACGATGAGATCTGTACAAAGATGACCCCAAGATTAACACTAATTCAAGAACAATATGATGCCTTATGAAATAGGAAAAGGCTAAATAATTTAAAACAAAATTAGGAAATTGGACTAAACCACTGTCTCTTTTACCTGGGTAGCCATTATGATCCAGATCTTTATTTCCGCGGAGGGCATAGCCAAAACTGGCGGGGAAGGTGCCAGAGGCCCATTGGCCAGCTAGAGTCTGAGTGGGCATGTCCATCAGTCCACTGGCATGTCCATTATAGATGAGGACCAATCCCTGTTGGTCGTCTCCTCCAAAGGGACAGCCGATGGCAATATCTAAGTTAATCAACAGAGTTATGACACTTCAGGATAGTGGTTTATCCCCACTCCCTCCGCCCTGATTTTAATTATGTTCTTGCATGAACGATTGAAATGTATCACATATTCTTATGTGCGGCCTTTAGGCATCAAATTGAGAAAACTAAGGAAAGGTAGTACCTGAACTTGTCCAATATCAAATCCACATTTTCGTTTTGCCATTGCAAAATGTTTTGCTACAGTGTTCATGAACGAACATGACCCAAGCTTTTCCAGAGTTCTCACCGTTGAAGCCATCCTGGTTGAGGTCTCCCAGTGGGGCCAGCGAGCTGCCAAACCTCCCGAAGGCCTGGGTCCCCCCCAGGTGGGGCAGCCTGGGTTCAAACAGCAAGGGTCGCCGCTGCAGGTACACATAGACACGGCCCACCTCCTCCCAACGCAGTCCGTCGGAACCCCTCTGCATGAACATGGGAGCTCCCACCACAAGGTCTTCCATCCTGGGGAAGAGAGAGGAGAGAGGAAGAGATAATGTGTGCTCATTCAGTCAGCTGTTCATAAAAATAGATATAGCGTCGTCCGGGTTTGGCCAGGGTAGGCCATCATTGTGAATAAGAATTTGATCTTAACTGACTTGCCTAGTTAAATAAAGGTACAATTAAAAATATACATATATATATATTTTACGGTTATGAAGGTTATTTTATTTTCGCGACGGTCTTCATCCAAAACCGTCGGTAACACGGTTATATGGTAATTGTGACAGCCCTAGAGAGGAACAGATAAATAACTCCAGATAGTTGAACTTTACTTCTCCTGATTTACAATGGACTAGTACTTTAGGTCAAATCAAGGCCTCTAAAGTTGAGCTAGCGTGCATTAGTGTAGTAAGTGTGATGTCCTGAGTTTCATGACTATGAGTCTAATACGATAGGGGAAGCGGAATTGGCCAATAGAGAACCTTGAAAGCAGGAGAAAGGAAGTGTAGGAGTAGCTACTGTATGACAAGGAATTTTCATTTTTATTTATTTTTATTTTACCTTTATTTAACCAGGTAGGCAAGTTGAGAACAAGTTCTCATTTACAATTGCGACCTGGCCAAGATAAAGCAAAGCAGTTCGACAGATAAAACGACACAGAGTTACACATGGAGTAAAAACAAACATACAGTCAATAATGCAGTATATACAAGTCTATATACAATGTGAGCAAATGAGGTGAGAAGGGAGGTAAAGGCAAAAAAGGCCAAGATGGCAAAGTAAATACAATATAGCAAGTAAAATACTGGAATGGTAGTTTTGCAATGGAAGAATGTGCAAAGTAGAAATAAAAAAATAATGGGGTGCAAAGGAGCAAAATAAATAAATAAATTAAAATTAAATACAGTTGGGAAAGAGGTAGTTGTTTGGGCTAAATTATAGGTGGGCTATGTACAGGTGCAGTAATCTGTGAGCTGCTCTGACAGTTGGTGCTTAAAGCTAGTGAGGGAGATAAGTGTTTCCAGTTTCAGAGATTTTTGTAGTTCGTTCCAGTCATTGGCAGCAGAGAACTGGAAGGAGAGGCGGCCAAAGAAAGAATTGGTTTTGGGGGTGACTAGAGAGATATACCTGCTGGAGCGTGTGCTACAGGTGGGAGATGCTATGGTGACCAGCGAGCTGAGATAAGGGGGGACTTTACCTAGCAGGGTCTTGTAGATGACATGGAGCCAGTGGGTTTGGCGACGAGTATGAAGCGAGGGCCAGCCAACGAGAGCGTACAGGTCGCAATGGTGGGTAGTATATGGGGCTTTGGTGATAAAACGGATTGCACTGTGATAGACTGCATCCAATTTGTTGAGTAGGGTATTGGAGGCTATTTTGTAAATGACATCGCCAAAGTCGAGGATTGGTAGGATGGTCAGTTTTACAAGGGTATGTTTGGCAGCATGAGTGAAGGATGCTTTGTTGCGAAATAGGAAGCCAATTCTAGATTTAACTTTGGATTGGAGATGTTTGATATGGGTCTGGAAGGAGAGTTTACAATCTAACCAGACACCTAAGTATTTGTAGTTGTCCACGTATTCTAAGTCAGAGCCGTCCAGAGTAGTGATGTTGGACAGGCGGGTAGGTGCAGGCAGCGATCGGTTGAAGAGCATGCATTTAGTTTTACTTGCATTCAAGAGCAATTGGAGGCCACGGAAGGAGAGTTGTATGGCATTGAAGCTTGCCTGGAGGGTTGTTAACACAGTGTCCAGAGAAGGGCCGGAAGTATACAGAATGGTGTCGTCTGCGTAGAGGTGGATCAGGGACTCACCAGCAGCAAGAGCGACCTCATTGATGTATACAGAGAAGAGAGTCGGTCCAAGAATTGAACCCTGTGGCACCCCCATAGAGACTGCCAGAGGTCCGGACAGCAGACCCTCCGATTTGACACACTGAACTCTATCAGAGAAGTAGTTGGTGAACCAGGCGAGGCAATCATTTGAGAAACCAAGGCTGTCGAGTCTGCCGATGAGGATATGGTGATTGACAGAGTCGAAAGCCTTGGCCAGATCAATGAATACGGCTGCACAGTAATGTTTCTTATCGATGGCGGTTAAGATATCGTTTAGGACCTTGAGCGTGGCTGAGGTGCACCCATGACCAGCTCTGAAACCAGATTGCATAGCAGAGAACGTATGGTGAGATTCGAAATGGTCGGTAATCTGTTTGTTGACTTGGCTTTCGAAGACCTTAGAAAGGCACGGTAGGATAGATATAGGTCTGTAGCAGTTTGGGTCAAGAGTGTCCCCCCCTTTGAAGAGGGGGATGACCGCAGCTGCTTTCCAATCTTTGGGAATCTCAGACGACACGAAAGAGAGGTTGAACAGGCTAGTAATAGGGGTGGCAACAATTTCGGCAGATAATTTTAGAAAGAAAGGGTCCAGATTGTCTAGCCCGGCTGATTTGTAGGGGTCCAGATTTTGCAGCTCTTTCAGAACATCAGCTGAATGGATTTGGGAGAAGGAGAAATGGGGAAGGCTTGGGCGAGTTGCTGTTGGGGGTGCAGTGCTGTTGTCCGGGGTAGGAGTAGCCAGGTGGAAAGCATGGCCAGCCGTAGAAAAATGCTTATTGAAATTCTCAATTATGGTGGATTTATCAGTGGTGACAGTGTTTCCTATCTTCAGTGCAGTGGGCAGCTGGGAGGAGGTGTTCTTATTCTCCATGGACTTTACAGTGTCCCAGAACTTTTTTGAGTTAGTGTTGCAGGAAGCAAATTTCTGCTTGAAAAAGCTAGCCTTGGCTTTTCTAACTGCCTGTGTATAATGATTTCTAGCTTCCCTGAACAGCTGCATATCACGGGGGCTGTTCGATGCTAATGCAGAACGCCATAGGATGTTTTTGTGTTGGTTAAGGGCAGTCAGGTCTGGGGAGAACCAAGGGCTATATCTGTTCCTGGTTCTAAATTTCTTGAATGGGGCATGTTTATTTAGGATGGTTAGGAAGGCATTTAAAAAAAATATCCAGGCATCCTCTACTGACGGGATGAGATCAATATCCTTCCAGGATACCCCGGCCAGGTCGATTAGAAAGGCCTGCTCGCAGAAGTGTTTCAGGGAGCGTTTTACAGTGATGAGTGGCGGTCGTTTGACCGCTGACCCATTACGGATGCAGGCAATGAGGCAGTGATCGCTGAGATCTTGGTTGAAGACAGCAGAGGTGTATTTAGAGGGGAAGTTGGTTAGGATGATATCTATGAGGGTGCCCGTGTTTAAGGTTTTGGGGAGGTACCTGGTAGGTTCATTGATAATTTGTGTGAGATTGAGGGCATCAAGTTTAGATTGTAGGATGGCTGGGGTGTTAAGCATGTTCCAGTTTAGGTCGCCTAGCAGCACGAACTCTGAAGATAGATGGGGGGCAATCAGTTCACATATGGTGTCCAGAGCACAGCTGGGGGCAGAGGGTGGTCTATAGCAGGCGGCAACGGTGAGAGACTTGTTTTTAGAGAGGTGGATTTTTAAAAGTAGAAGTTCAAATTGTTTGGGTACAGACCTGGATAGTAGGACAGAACTCTGCAGGCTATCTTTGCAGTAGATTGCAACACCGCCCCCTTTGGCAGTTCTATCTTGTCTGAAAATGTTGTAGTTTGGAATTAAAATGTCTGAGTTTTTGGTGGTCTTCCTAAGCCAGGATTCAGACACAGCTAGAACATCCGGGTTGGCAGAGTGTGCTAAAGCAGTGAATAGAACAAACTTAGGGAGGAGGCTTCTAATGTTAACATGCATGAAACCAAGGCTATTACGGTTACAGAAGTCGTCAAAAGAGAGCGCCTGGGGAATAGGAGTGGAGCTAGGCACTGCAGGGCCTGGATTCACCTCTACATCGCCAGAGGAACATAGGAGGAGTAGAATAAGGGTACGGCTAAAAGCTATGAGAATTGGTCGTCTAGAACGTCTGGAACATAGAGTAAAAGGAGGTTTCTGGGGGCGATAAAATAGCATCAAGGTATAATGTACAGACAAATGTATGGTAGGATGTGAATACAGTGGAGGTAAACCTAGGTATTGAGTGATGAAGAGAGAGATATTGTCTCTAGAAACATCGTTGAAACCAGGAGATGTCATTGCATGTGTGGGTGGTGGAACTAATAGGTTGGATAAGGTATAGTGAGCAGGACTAGAGGCTCTACAGTGAAATAAGCCAATAAACACTAACCAGAACAGAAATGGACAAGACATATTGACATTAAGGAGAGGCATGCTTAGTCGAGTGATCAAAAGGGTCCGGTGAGTGGAGAGGTTGGTTGGTGATTTAGACAGCTAGCCAGGGCATCGGTAGCAAGCTAGCATAGGATGGAGGTCTGTTGTTAGCCACCTCCTGCGCTCCGTCAGTAGATTAGTGGGGTTCCGTGTGGTAGAGGGGATTAATCCAAATCACACAACAACAACAAAAATAAAAACAATAGATATAGTTATAGAGGCCCAAGAAGAAAACATAATAATAATAATAAAAAATAAAAATATATATATATAAAAAAAAATGTCCGATTGTCTATTCAGATAGCAGCCGGTAAGACAGCTAACGGTTAGCAGGCCGCAGATGGGCGTTCAGGTAACGTCGCGACGGAGGAGCCAGCCGAATAACTCCTTCGGGTAGATAACGTCGGCAGTCCAGTTGTGAAGGCCCGGTGGGGCTCCGCGAAAGCAGTAAAACGGGTCCGGATAGGTGACTGCAGCCCAGGTGTGATTGATGGAACTCAGGAGTGATTGACGGAGCTTGCTAGCTCCGGAATAATTGATGTTTGCTCCGGAATCGACGAAGGCCGATAGTCACACGGATAGCAGCTAGCTAGCTGTGAGATCCGGGTATGAATGTCCAGAGAGCAGTCGAAATCCAGGGACATGGAGAGAAAAATTGGTCCGGTATGTTCCGTTCCGAGCCGCGCTGCGCCATACAGAACTGGCGATAGATTTTCGAGCTAAAGGATAGCTGATGACCACAAACCGTGGTTAGCTGAATACTAACGATTTGCCAGTAAAGGAGCTAACTAGCTTCTGAACTAGCTTCTGGATTAGCTTCTGGCTAGTTTCAGGCTAGCTTCTTGGAGTTTCTGGCTAGCTTCTTGGAGGATTACAGATCTGAGGTAAATAATACTTTTTTATAAATATACATTGGTGAGGCGGGTTGCAGGAGAGTGTTTTGAAGATGAGTTGATGGAAAATAACACACGACAGAGGGAAATTCATGACCACGGGATCTTCTGAAATACTGTATTTCACCTCCTTGCTCTCCATCTCTCTCTCTCTCTCCTTTCTCCCTTGTTAGCATACATTGTCTGTCCAAGTCTGTCTGTCCAAATCTTGCCTTACCTGCCTTCTTTTTGCACACTTTGTCTTTCTCTCTTTATCGCTCGGCCTATTTTTCTTTCTCTCTCTTTCCCTCTTTCCATCGCTCCCTCCTTCTCTCCACGCTAGCTCACTCACCCGTCGTTGTTGATGTCCGTGGCTGCCACTGCGTAGCCGAAATAGGACCCCATCTGGAAGACATTAAAGCAGACAGAGTTAGCGTGTAATCACACCGGGGGGCATAGTATCACTCTTTCTTTCTCCTTCTCTCTCTCTCTCTCTCTCTACTTCTCTCTCTTATATCCCCTCGCCCTAGAAGCCTTCCTCTTCAATCAGGCCCCCCAAATCCATCCCCCTCTTTCCTCTCTGTTTTCTCTAAGCTCAGTGCCAGAGCTTCTGTACGTTACATGAGAGGTAGAAGGAGGTAGGCATTCGGAGGAGGTGGGGGACTCAAGCTGCTATAGGCATCTCAGAGAGAGAGGGAGGATCGGTCACTCAGTGTCGTTATCTTTGACGATTCTATATTATGCCATAAATGATGGACTATTGTCAAGAGTTTTATATCACAGCTATTATCCCCTGGTGAATGACTTCACCAGACTAATCGACAATGTACAGTATGGTGGTCCTTCTATAAATCTGAGAGGTAGTGATGTTAGAGCTACTGTAGTGTAGCTACCGTAACCCAACACATAACGACCTCGTCCAAAGTTTTGGATCTCTTGGCGTAATCGGCTAAGGTGTTGGGTTGACAGTCCCTGGACCTGGGTTGGAGTCCCGGTCTGAGCTACCCCCCGAATTCGCAGCAGTATACTCGAACCAGCAAGATCAATTTCATGGTATGGCTACTTGTATAGAGACATGTAAATGTATGGCTCGGAGACATTGTTTATACAGCTTTGTTTACACAGCTGAGTCCGACGGTGCAGTCCAAAGCACTCATGTGGAGACTAGTCAACCTAAAGAGACCGTCAAAATCAAATCCAGCCAGGAGTTTATTTCAGATCGTTCTCACTATGCAATAAGCAGTTAGCAGTCCGTTAGCAGCTTACACAGAACATATACATACAAAGCACACATATGCATGTACAATAGTAGCTGTCTTGTTCATCAGCCATGGAGAATTTAGAAGACTATAGGAGTAACATGCAATAACACATGTCACATATTCAAAACAATCCAGCAATTTAGCCAATGAGGAATCCAAACCCTTTGGTACAATGGTGGGTTGGCATAAACAAGCTCCCCACCCCCTTATTTTGCAACACAAAATCCTGAGTCAACATGTAGATGTAACACTGTGTGTGTGTGTGTGTGTGTGTGTGTGTGTGTGTGTGTGTGTGTGTGTGTGTGTGTGTGTGTGTGTGTGTGTGTGTGTGTGTGTGTGTGTGTGTGTGTGTGTGTGTGTGTGTGTGTGTGTGTGTGTGTGTGTGTGTGTGTGTGTGTGTGTACTGTGTGTGTGTACTGTGTGTGTGTACTATACTTGTGGAGACCAGTAAACAAACCAACATTTGACCAACTGGAAACATTTTGTTGATCCCCACATGGTCAAATGTATTTCTAGGGGGTTAAGTTTAGAATTAGGTTTAGGTTTAAGATTAGAAGCTAGGGTTAGTTTTAAGGTTAGGAGCTAGGGTTAAGGTTAGGTTTTGGGGTTAAGGTTAGAGTTAGGGTTTGTGGAAAATAGGATATTGAATGGGACTGAATTTTGTGTCTCCACAAGGTTAGTACAAGATGTACATGTGTGTGTGTGTACTTTGGTGTATGTGTGTATGTGATTGCATGATTCACAAGGTATGGAACACATAGGGCTTTGTGGGCTCACCTCTGACCCAGGGATAAAGCATTATCTCCTGGGGGCAAATTCCTTCAGCCCCCCTATATATACCCACATATGAAAATAGAGGCGCCAAAAGTCCAGTACAGCCTAGCCCCCTTGCTGTTAAGCAGATTTGCACCAACCTGTTCTCCAGTGAGGTTCAGCATGGATTTCAGGTCTGTTCCATTGAGTATGGACACCTGCATTAAGAGAGTTTAGAAAAAACCTTCAGTTATCAACCATGATTGTAGGAGAAATGAGAATGACATGAAAATGAATGAAAATGACATGCAATAATACTGTTGGTTGTAACTAGGGCTGTGGCGGTCATTCAATTTTGGCAGCCGGTGATTGTAAGCAAATAACTGCCGATCTCACTGTAATTTACCTTTAATTAACATAAACACATTTAGCATCTCCTGTATTCCATGCATAGCCTACATTCCATTGATGCAGACCTTTGGAACATCTACATTTAAAAAAGTATAATAAATCAATATAATATAGCCTACACAATCACAATAAATCCATTATTTATTTGAGACAGGTCTAAAGAAACATGAGATGAAAAAAATGTAGTCTATTTCATAAGAACAGAATAGCATACTCTGCATTGTCCATATTTTAGGCGCTGATCTGACTATGCCATATGGCTGTGGGCTACACTAGTTAATTTAGTAGACAAGATTTGCTTAGAATTCCGTGGAATTATTTTATAGTATGAAGAATACAATTGAACATAGCTGAATAAAATAGAAAGGATATTTTCTAGAAATGATTTAAGGGAGTGCTCACATGCGGCTATTCTGTGTTGAGCGGTTAACAAAGAAACACGTACTCCTATATGCTAATTTAGAGTTATTTATGTAACTTTAGTTGTGATACCAATATTGGGCTCTATGTTAAGATTTTAATACATTCTAAGGCTGCATGATGGGACTCAGATGATGATTTGAAAAAAGTTGCATGAAAGGCATAGTTTTTTTTGCACAGGCTGTACACACTTGATAATGCACTTGATAATGCTTCGAATTTTCCTGGCTGCATCCCCTTTGTGTGGCCAAAATCACCCCAAAAAAATATATGCCTTTTGAGGTCAGTGGCCGTTATGCCCTTGGGCTGAATATAATAATTATAATTCCCTTCTCCCCACTGCGTGCCGAAGCACATCTCACACGGCTCTCAATCAAGTGATCGGGTCTTTCTCACAGGCTACAAGTGAAGAAAGACACATCTGGGACGCAACTGCGCGCGTCCTTCTCCAATTCCGAGGCTCATATTGAAGATATTGGAAGAACTGTCCACATTTACTATTTGTCAGCCAACAAGACGAGTAGGCCTAACGAAGAGCAAAAGCACTAGCCTATGTACATAGTACAAAAGTTTACCTATTCTATTCTGTGCGAGAAATAAATATTCCAAGCATAGTCCAGGACAGTTGTGGGATGAGATACATCCCAAATTAATACAATGACTAGCATAAAAAAAACTGTTTTAAGCAATGCGCCTGATGCAACAGGTTAAAACGTTTAGCTTAAAATGTTGATAAACTATTAGGCTATTTCTTCACATTATAAGTGCAGCAATGCGCACACGGCAGTAGGCTTGCTATAAGTGCGAATGTTCCATTAGCAGAAAAATACCATTCTCAAAAGTGACCACAAATTTGATTTTATTATAAAGGTGCATTTTGATGGTAAAAATGATCTTCCCCAAACTTGAAACTCACGTGCTGCGTATGTATGCCAGTTCGGCTCTACAACCATTGTAAAGCGGATTAATGTGCTTCATTTTAAGAAGTTATTTGGCCACTTTAGTCGCGATACAAACCTTATCAAAACATATAGGGCTATGGGCTAGGCTACATGAGGTGTGGGACTATGATTTGAAAAAGTTGGGAAAAAGCATACGCTGTTTCCTTTATGCTGGGCATCATTCACACCCTGAGTGATAATATATCATTCACAAGAGATGTGAATATGTGAGGCTAATATTGTCACCCATCACACTATTCTTGATTTAATCGCGTCTTTACATATTTTAAATAACATAAGTGTGAAATTGGTTTTGATTTAGAATGGACCATTATCATGCACCTATCTCGAAACAGGGGCAGGGGAAAAAAGACATGTCATCTATGCACTTAAATAGCGAATGGAAGACGCTTTTCTCTGTGGTTTATTTTCATGCCAGCCAGGTAGGCTATACTACTGTTTTAAAAAGAAGCAATGTGCTTAATATTAGGTAGGTTGAGAAATAAGTATAGTAGGCCTTGCCTATAGAAAGCTGATGGGATCCTCCTCTTTTTAATAGAGGCCATCACTCTGTTTTCTTACTTAATTGCATAGCCTATAGAAATGTTGCGCAATATAAGCTCATGGGCTCTCATTAAGTGTTTGATTCGATTTTCGATTACATTTGCTTTGATGTCAGAGTGATTAGAGGGACAATAGAGTATGGAGTACCAGGCAGTTAGCAAGTTTGGTAGGCTACTAATGACCATCAGCCTCATCAGAGCTCGGAGAAGCCTAAATACCGTGACTCAACGGTAACAAGGATTTTGACTGCCTTCTTGACTCGTGACGGCTAGTGTGGCGGTAATACGGTCACCGCAACAGCCCTAGTTGTAACACATGCATTTATGAATATGTATGCACATCATTCTTGTATAAGAACATCTTTCTTTCACTTCCAGAAGTATTACAATGTTATTGTTTACAGCATTGCTGCGGTTAGAGCTTGCAAGAAAGGAATTTCAATGTACTTGTGCATGTGACATTGAAACATGAAACCTTTCCCGTTTTATATACTGGCGTTCTCTCACCCCCTCTTCTTCTTCTTCACAGTAACATTCCTCTATGTCATCCTTAGGTCTTCCCTATGTCACCCCTCATTACCTTTCATCTAGAATGAATGATGAAATATGTATAAAATATGTGAGGACTCCTTACTAAACCATACAACATGAGTCCCTTGGGGACTCCCGTGACGAAATCTGCAAAGACAGAAAATGAGAAAGAGAGAAAGGAAGTTCAAGAGTTGAGGTCAAGCTAGGGCTAGGACTCCAGGCACTTCCAAATATGAACAACCAAGGGGTTAAAACATTGCTGATCATAAGCGGTGTTTAAAATATGAAAAGCTGAGGTTTGCTTGTTGCAGGTCTATGCCAATAATTTCATTCAATCTTAAAAGCTCAATGAACTGAGGTGATACGGCCAAGCACACCGTGCAAGTTTCTCATTTATTTTCAAATAAGCAGAACATCTTCATGTTGTAGCCTTGAGTGAGCTACTTAAGTACAGTAGACTCCAATGTCATGTAATTAGTAGGTTATTACATTGTGCTCTGATATTCTTCGGATATACTTGTGTGCTCTAATGACTAAAGCTCTAATGATTAGAGCACACGAGTATATTAGTGCATAGGGGACTTTAGATGGGCTTCCGATAGTTAATAACTATTAGACAGAATTATGGGGTAAGCAAACCCTAAGCCCAATCATGCGCAAGCCAGTCAGTTGGCACCGTAAATATGACCCTCACCTTCAATATTATCTCCACTGAACTCCCCGCCGGCCACAGAGTAACCTGGAGAGAGAGAGAAAGAGATACAGACAGACAGAGACAGAGAAACAGACAGCGAGAGGAGGAACAGAGAGAGAGAGAGAGAGAGGGGGAGAGAGAGAGAGAATTGGAGAAAAATGATAGGTCAATAAGAGGGAGTAGTGCAATGCGAAATCGGGTAAGGCAACTACTTGGTGCTCTGGTTAAAAGCAGTGCACTGTGAACTGAATAGGGTGTCATTTCAGACGCAGCTTCTGTCTAACACCTATGAAGAAGTGGACCATGCTCACCCAGGTAACTGTCATCATAGCTCCCCTGCACCTGATGGGTCTGGATCTGCCCGGTAACAGAGAGCAGGAAGTAGGAAGGGTAGTAGGCCTTGACTATTTCCTTTGTGGTGGCTAAGATCAGCTGACCTGTACGAAGGACAGTTGGGGATAAGGGTCAGAGGTCAGGGGTAAAGACGAGCTGTGACTTTTGAACTTTGTCTTATGGGGTTTTAGCTGCAGTAAAATGACTGTTGAAGTTTGGCTCTGAGGATGGTCAAGGGCAGTGCTTCTCAAACCTCTCCTTGGTGACCCCCAGACATTTCACAATTTTGTTGTAGCCCTGAACTAGCGCTCCTGCTTTACCTAGTCAAGGGCTTGATGATTAGTTGACAAGTGGAATCAGGTGTGCTAGCTCTGGAATGGATGAAATACATGGAACGGCTGGGGTTCCCCGAGGAGAGGTTTGAGAACCCCTGGTCTAGGGGGTAACTTCGCCGCTTGGAAACCATATGTACGCGTCTGCGCATGTTTCAATCCCGCTCTGTCGTTATGCTGACGTAAATAATATCTCTCTACACTGTATCTGTCGAATAAAAAGGAAACGTTTGAAAGATTGGGAATTCCCAGCCTTTAAAGAAAAGGGGGGAAAATGAGTTGATGTATGGTTTTCTAGGCTAAACTGTATGCTATCTCTACGTCCTGTAGTTGAACCAATTCATATAAATCCACACATGGTCCCAATAGGATCCTATCGTAAATCCAATAGTGCACTTACCTTGCCAGTAAAAGCTTCCTGGTCCTCCAAGAACAATCCTCCCATCCTGAAACAAACAGGAAAAACCATGTGTAAGTGGCTTTCAGATATAACTCCATTTGAAGTCTTATGTCGCTAAACGTACAGAATTCATACAGTGGGGTGTTCCAGAAAAGCAGGATCCTTCAGTTAGCCAGCTAATTTTGATAAGCAGTCAAATATATCTCATGATTTACTGATTCATTTAGAAAGCTAAACTTGAATATAGGTTGTTGGCTGTCGAGTCAATTTACTCCATGCTAATTTCAAGTATATATTTCTCAAAAGGATGAAGTTATATCAGAATTTCTGGGACAGTTAGCTGGCTAACTCATTGATCCTGATTTCTGGAACAGCCTCCAAGACATAAGCCCCCATATAAAAAGTTCCCAAGATAATCGATTTTGAATTGTAATTGAATTGTTCCTTTTCCTCTTGAACATACCTTGGTGAAGTCAGCACTGAACCCGCCCTGACAGTAGCCCTGTCCGGCAGGACCATGTCTCTCTGAGATAAACGGAAGAGAAGCAGAACACATTGTCGAGTCACACTGAAAGGCTACTACCCAAATGGGCTAGCCAGAGCTGTATCATAACACGTGCACACACAAATCTCCCATTGACATCAGTGGTCAATTTACAAGGAAGTTCAAGTTGGAGTCAGGACTCAGCCCTCACACAACTCAAAGTCGTGGCTGCATGCCTTGGCACTACTTCATTCAATTGACTTCAGGTACAGTATCATTTGGATCAGGGTGTCATTTGCATTACTGTACCTGTGCGACAGGGGGCGTACTCCACAAATGTCTTGAGGTTGTCCACGGAGAGGTAGCAAGTTCCTGTTACGTCAGAGAAGGGGGCGTCGTGTTCCGTTCTCCAGTAATACCTCGGGGCACAAGCCTTGGACACATTCAAGAGAAGGGTATAGGGGTCAGACAGGGTTGAAATTCAATACAACACACAAGAAACTCTAATATCATCTGTCAGATGCATTGTCTTCTGTCAGATGGCATCATTCTAAAACCACTGTTGTGCTATCTGATGGAAGACAATGCTGTCAGATGTTCATAGGCATCACTGACACACTATGAAAAGCTTTTCATGACTGGGGCTATGGTCGACTTGTGACAGTAGTCAAATAATAAACAATATCAAAATACACATCAAATCATAAAATCAATCAAGTCCGCATTGGCTTTCTGATGATCAATTCTAACTGGACAGCTAGATTATGACCTAATTCGCTCTATCCCACAGAACCTAGTATCTTACCAGGACAGTGTTGCCATGGGAACGCACTGTCGCCCCAAACCACTGATGGGACTTGAACTCCACCTGGACGTCGACGTCGTTGACATGGAAACGGCGATCTCCTGGAAGATGCCAAAGAAACGCACATTTACATTTATAATACAATACTTCTATGAATTGAATAGCCTAAAGCAGGGATGGGCGACTTTGAGTGGTTGGGGGCAACAATTTTTTTTAAATCATCATGAAGGGCCACAGTGGCTTGCGGGTCTGCATACTCATATCCATACCTACACATGCAGTCATAGCTGGCCTTTTGGGGGCCCTTAAGTGAAATTTTGTTGGGGGGGTGGCACCTTGCGAGTAAAACATTTTAGCGTCTCCCTTCTTGACAGAGGAGAGAAATGTACATTTTAGAGTTCATTTCCAAAAATTCGACACATTTTACCATAGGGCGTAGAGAAAATATTGCAGTTTAAAATATGTGCATTTCCCCACTAATGGTATGTTTCCACCAAATGGACTAGCTGCAGACAGAAATAAGTGCATGATAACTTAGTGCACACAAAATGTACCAAATACATTTTCAACTTTACAGAGAGTTTTGTCACAAAAACAGTTACGTTAAATAGCAAATGTGCCTATTCTGGTCTTGGCACCTGTGCTCTAGCCAATAGCTCGCAGACACAGTGCGGGTGGACAGTTTGTGTTGTCTAGTCTACATGTTGAGATTATTATGGATAAGAGCGAGAATAGTTTTATTTGTCAAATGGCAGTCAAGCATCGATCATCGTGTCACCAGAAAAGGACCCTCAATATTTATTGGAAAGCAGCATCAAGCTCATCACTGTGCACTTTCATCACCCTGCGAAGTTCATAACTTATTTCATCTGTATCCTAATAAACTGCATGGTTTATCGAGTCATAGTGGAAGGACCACACACCATATCATAGTGTGACTCCTTATTTGAGAGCAAAACTTCCAAACAACCATAGTGATGTCTACTGTAACTATGTCTCAACATGATCCCCCATGTCATCCCTGTTTGATGTTCCTGTCACATGTTAGATGGTTCCATGTGTGTCCTTGGGTTTTTAAGCGTTGCTGTTTTTATAACCTCCGTCTCCGAGCCTCAAATCTTAATCCATCCACCATGCTATTGGCAAACATCAAACTGTTCAGCAGGACTTGGAACGCATTTTTACTATAATCTAAACATTTGTCCTTCGTAGTCTGGTCCCGGTTTTATGAAGGCGTGGGGGGGGGGGGGGGGGGGGGTAAAGCAGTCTCCTGTGACAGACAAAAACATTGAGCAGCTGGCTTTGAGAAAGTACACCCAAAATATCTGGGTGGTAACATTAGGTCAAACTTACAGCATATATTAGTAATGTTGAGAGAGAATGAACACGAATGAGGACAAGCCGTGCTATGAACACCCTTAAATGTTCCTTAAAGGGATAGTTCACCCAAATTCATGAAAAAAAGCATGTGTCCTCAACTGCAGAGAGTCAATCTATAACGACACAGGACAAGAGCCAAATGCAGACACAGGAGGCAGATGGTTCGAGTCTCTGAGGCAGGCAGAAGTTCGTAAACCAGGTCAGAGTCAGATGGGTACAGGACGACAGGCAGGCTCGAGGTCCGGGCAGGCAGAATCGTATGGCAGGCGGGCTCAGGGCAGCCAGAAAAGGTCGGAACCGGGAAGACTAGAAAACCAGGACTAGGCAATCAGGAGTACGGAAAACTACGCTGGTAGGCTTGACAAGACAAGACAAACTGGCAACAAACAAACAGAAACCACCGGTATAAATACACAGGGGATAATGGGAACAAATGGGAGACACCTGGTGGGGGATGGAGACAAGCACAAGACACGTGAAACAGCTCAGGGTGTGAAACAATCCTGGCCAATAGACTACTTACAAGGTAAGAAAAATCTGAACAAATGTAGAAATGTGGATGAACCATTCCTTTAATGCAGTAGACTTGGGTGTGTGGTTTGATTTATTTGTCTGACTCATGGACTTGACAGGTGACATTAACCTTCCCTAACCACTGCAATGCCCTATGTCTGTCTGTCTATCTGGCTGCTGGAGTCTGTACACACTATGCCTTTTGAACCCAGAGACCTGCATGGGAAAAGCTGCACTGCACAAAATCGGGAAAGGAAGTGCCTGGGGCAGTGTGTGTGTGTGTGTGTCTACTGTACCTGTACTGTCTGTGCAAAACGGCTGTCAGCTAATTTCCTGAATTCACATATCACATCAGCTGTGCCTTCAATTTGGAGAGTGTACATATTAGGGGGTGTGTGTGGGCATGACTGCATATGTAAGCCTGTGGATGTGTACATGTTTGTGTACATAGTTTGTGTTCGTAAGCAGTGCATGTGTCTATATTTGTGTACTTATAAACAGTTTAGGTACACGAGAATGCGTGCATCCAGTTTTTGTGTATGCATGTTTGTGTGTCTGAATATGTGTATCCAGTGTCTGTATGTGTCTATGTAATGTACAGTATGTATGTGTGTGCACGTGCGTTTGTGTGTGTGTGTCAGAGTATGTGTATATGTAATGTGTAGTATGTGTGTGAGCATATGCGATAACGCACTCTCTGATCCTCAAACTGTGGACCTTATCACTTCCTGCTTATATCTGATGTGGCTGTGACTGCTTCACTGGCAGGG
Source organism: Oncorhynchus kisutch (assembly GCF_002021735.2). Taxonomy (NCBI): domain Eukaryota; kingdom Metazoa; phylum Chordata; class Actinopteri; order Salmoniformes; family Salmonidae; genus Oncorhynchus; species Oncorhynchus kisutch. Next base: position 50,800,625 of record NC_034174.2, read on the forward strand.
AGAGCTAGGGCAGGCAGCCCAGGGGTCCTTGTCCCCATAATGACTTTGGCCCAATGAGGTATAATAACAACTGGAGACCGAGTCCAAGATGTCCGCCCGTTGTTCTCAAAGATATCTACTCATGTTTGCATTCGCTGATTCATGGACCGTTTATATCCGGGTTGCATCCGGTTTATACGAATCACGTCATCCAAAAACACGGCAGACATTGGATGAATAAAACATTTTAATATCTTCGGGCTGTGAGCGATGGGAAAAAAATGAGCCTCAGCAACAATTATTTGAATAATTCAATGGATATATCCATGATAATGTCGTTGATGCGTGATTTCGACTGGCGTAGAAAAAGTTGTTTTGTCTCAGAGATCCAATATTTCAAAAGTGAAACATTGTTCCCTGAAGTCAGACTTGCAAACAGTGAGGCTTATATTAATCCCCGCTGTACAAAACGAAATGCTAGGCTGGAAGCAAGGGTAAATATTGTGCGAGTTGAAATAAATACAATCGATGATTCAGACAGCAACATGAACATGATATTCGTATGGAGGTGCAGTGATCATTTTCAGATGGAACTGTTAGCAGGCATAGATGTGTCAGAATGCTGCTCGTCCAATCAGCATCCAGGATCCAAACAACCAGTTTTCTAATGAATGGTAAAGTAATTCTCCTCATCCCCTCAAACAGGTTAAATAATCAACAAATTAATTTACTCAAAGGCTTTGATCTGAGATGGAATAGCTGAGAGAATCCCACAGTGGATAGTTGACACGTTAGCACTACGGTAGGGCTACTCATTCACTACTAATTCCACCAGGTTATTCAGCCAGATATTTTACCTTCATTGTCAAAGTGGACGACACTGCAATTCGATTGGCCCTGGCTCCAGGGACATAAGTACACAGATCCACCTTCGTTGACATTCGGTTGGCTGGTGTTAGCTTTGGGAGCACCAATCAGAATGCTGACACTATAAAGTTAAAATAGAACACAAAAACACAACATTAGTGCACAGCTGGGCAAAAATACAGCATCCAAAAATAACAAGTGGGAGAACAGGAAGCATAAACAGTTGAGTCATATAGCAGACACTATTATCCAGAGCAACTTACAGGAGCAATTAAGGTTAAGTGCCTTGCTCAAGGGCACATCAGCAGATTATTCACCAAATTGGCTTGGGGTTTCAAACCTACGAGCTTTTGGTTACTGGCCAAACACTCTTAACCGCTAGGCTAACTGCCGCCCCAAGTAATTATTTTTTAATGATTTGGCTACTCACCCTTCATGGATCCGTGCATTCAGAAGGTATTCAGACCCCTTCACTTTTTTTCACATTTTGTTACGTTACAGCCTTATTCTAAAATTGATACAATTACTTTTTTTGTCATCAATCTACAAACTATAACCCAAATGACAAAGCGAAAACAGGTTTTTTGAAGTGTTTGCAAATGTATTAAAACAAAAAACAGAAATACCTTATTTACATTAAGTATTCAGACCTTTGCTATGAGACTCGAAATTGAGCTCAGGTGCATCCTGTTTCCATTGATCATCCTTGAGTTGTTTCCACAACTTGGAGTCCACCTGTGGTAATTCATTTGATTGGATATGATTTGGGATAGGCACACACCTGTCTGTATAAGGTCCCACAGTTGACAGTGCATGTCGAACCAAAAACCAAGCCATGAGGTCAAGGAATTGTCCGTGGAGCTCCGAGACAGGATTATGTCGAAGCACAGATCTGGGAAAGGGTACCAAAGATTTCTGAAGCATTGAAGGTCGCAAGAACCCAGTGGCCTTCATCCTTCTTAAATGGAGGAAGTTTGGAACTTCCTAGAGCTGGCCACCTGGCCAAACTGATCAATCGGGGGAGAAGGGCCTTGATCAGGGATGTGACCAAGAACATGATGGTCACTCTGACAGAGCTCCAGAGTTCCTCTGTGGAGATGGGAGAACTTTCCAGAGGACAACCATCTCTGCAGCACTCCACCAATCTGGCCTTTATGGTAGAGTGGACAAACGGAAGCCACTCCTCAGTCAAAGGCACATGACAGCCTACTTGGGAATTTGCCAAAAGGCACCTAAACAACTCTCAGACCATGACAAAAAATATTCTCTGGTCCTGATGAAACCAAGATTGAACTCTTTGGCCTGAATGCCAAGCATCACGTCTGGAGAAAACCAGGCACCGCTCATTACCTGGCCAATACCATCCTTACGGTGAAGCATGGTGGTGGCAGCATCATTCTGTGGGGATGTTTTTCAATGGCAGGGACTGGGAGACTAGTCAGGATTGAGGGAAAGATAAATGGAGTAGAGTATAGAGAGATTCTTGATGAAAACCTGCTTCAGATTGCTCAGGACCTCAGACTAGGGTGAAGGTTCACATTCCAACAACGACCCTAAGCACACAGCCAAGACAACGCAAGAGTGGCTTCGAGACAAGTCTCTGAATGTCCTTGAGTGGCACAGCCAGAGCCCAGACTTGAACCTGATCGAACATCTCTGGAGAGACCTGAAAATAGCTGTGCAGTGACGCTCCCCATCCAAGCTGACGGAGCTTGAGAGAATCTGCAGAGACGAATGGGAGAAACTCCACAAATACAGGTGTGCCAAGCTTCTAGCGTCATACCCAAAAAGACTCAATGCTCTAGTCACTGCCAAAGGTGCTTCAAAAAAGTACTGAGTAAAAGGTCTGAATACTTATGTAAATTTGATATTTCCATTATTATTATTTTTTTTTATGTGCAAACATTTCTAAAAAACTGTTTTGCTCTGTCATTATGTGGTAATGTGTGTAGATTGATGAGGGGGAAAAACCTATTTAATCCATTTTAGAATAAGGTGTAAAGTATAAAATAAAGTGAAAGGGTCTGAATACCTTCAGATAGGTCAGAGATCCAATCCCACCCAAAATACAGTTGTAAGCCTTTCACAAAGCATTTTGAAGAGGTATTGCTGATCTAGGATCTGGTTCTCGCCTATATTTTGCATTATGATCTGAAAGGCAAAACTGATTTTTAGATCAGCACTTCTACTCTGAGACCATTTGTGAATACAAGGATCCTCTCGATGCAGTGTGAGCATCACCCTCATTTTAGAGGTCCCCCAACTCTCATTTTAGAGGTGCCCTATCATTATCATCATCATCACCAATCTGTCTTAACATTCCCCCTTAGATCCGTTTCAGGAAATAGACTTGCGTAACTAAGGTTATCATTTGGGAAGTTGTTGAAAGAGCAGATGATGACAGTACTGAATCTGGGGAAAAGATAAAGGACAAAGGGCAGATCATAGCAAAGGCTTGTTCTTATCTCCATCAACTCTACTGGACTGATAGAGGGAGGAAAAGGGTGAGGGGGTAGAAGAGAGAGCAAAGGTGGGAGAAACAGGAAACATTTTTTGGGGGGCAGGGGGGGGGGGATAGATCAGCTTTAATATAGCTTTAATATTGCAGATAGATTGTAGATTCCAACAATGTAATTGTCTGCATCATTTCCAATCCCCCATATATTTTTGTGTAAATATATACAGTACCAGTCAAACGTTTGGACACATGTCCTCAATCAAGGGTTTTTCTTTATTTTCTTACTATTTTCTACATTGTATAATAAAAGTAAAGACATATAAACTATGAAATAACACATATGGAATCATGTAGTAACCAAAAAACATGTTCAACAAATCAAAATATAATTGACATGTTTGATTCTTCAAAGTTGCCACACTTTGCCTTGATAACTTTGCACACTCTTAGCATTCTCTCAACCAGCTTCATGAGGAATGCTTTTCCAACAGTCTTGAAGGAGTTACCACATATGCTGAGCACTTGTTGGCTGCTTTTCCTTCGATCTGCGGTCCAACTCATCCCAAATCCGTTCAACTTGGTTGGGGTAGGGTGATTGTGGAGGACAGGTCATCTGATGCAGCACTTCATCACTCTCCTTCTTGGTCAAATAGCCCTTATACAGTCTGGAGGTAGGTTTTGTGTCATTGTCCTGTTGAAAATCAAATGATAGTCCCACCAAGCGCAAATCAGATGGGATGGTGTATCGCTGCAGAATGCTGTGGTAGCCATGCTGGTCAAGTGTACCTTGAATTGTAAATAAATCACAGACAGTGTCACCAGCAAAGCACTGTCACACCTCCACCTCCATGCTTCACGGTGGGAACCACACATGCGGAGATCATCCGTTCACCTACTCTGCGTCTCATAAAGACAAGGCAGTTGGAACCAAAAATCTCAAATTTAGACTCATCAGACCGAAGGACAGATTTACACAGGTCTAATGTCCATTGCTCCTGTTATTTTGCCCAAGCAAGTCTCGTTTTCTTATTGCTGTCCTTTAGTAGTGGTTTCTTTGCAGCAATTCGGCCATGAAGGCCTAATTCGGTCTCCTCTGAACAGTTGATGTTAAGATGTGTCTGTTACTTGAACTCTGTGAAACATTTATTTGGGCTGCAATCTGAGGTGCAGTTAATTGCTGTTTTCTGAGTCTGGAAACTCTAATGAACGTATCCTTTGCAGCAGAGGTAACTCTGGGTCTTCCTTTCCTGTGGATGTGTCCTCATGAGAGCTAGTTTCTTCATAGCGCTTGATGGTTTTTGCGACTGCACTTGAAGAAACTTTCAAAGTTCTTGAAATGATGGACTGTCATTTCTCTTTGCTTATTTGAGCTGTTCTTGCCATAATATGGACTTTGTCTTTTACCAAATAGGGATATCTTCTGTATAGCAACCCTACCTACCTGGAACGAATTGCAAAAATCTCTGAAGCTGGAGACTCACATCTCCCTCACTAGCTTTAAGCACCAGCTGTCAGAGCAGTTTCACTGCACCTGTACTTAGCCTATCTGTAAACAGCCCATCTATCCACCTACCTCATCCCCATACTGGTATTTATTTATTTATTTTGCTCCTTTGCACCCCTTTGCACCCTCTACCTGCACATTCATCTTCTGCCGATCTACCATTCCAGTGTTTAATTGCTATATTGTAATTACTTCACCACCATGGCCTATTTATTTCCTTAACTTACCTCATTTGCACTCACTGTATATAGACTTTTTGTTTTCTTTTGTTCTACTGTATTATTGACTGTATGTTTTGTTTATTCCATGTGTAACTCTGTGTTGTTATATGTGTCGAATTGCTCCGCTTTATCTTGGCCAGGTCACAGTTGCAAATGAGAACTTGTCCTCAACTAGCCAACCTGGTTAAATAAAGGTGAAATATATATTTTTTTAAATACCTTGTCACAACCCAACTGATTGGCTCAAACACATTAGAGAGAGCATGTAGCTGTGCTCTGCCCCTGATGGCGCAAAAGCCATGACAGGGAGACATAGTGGAGGGGTAACGCGCGTGCAAACAGTTGCTTCCGACGACACTTGGGTACACTGCAGCATCCACCGAGAGGCTCTTGCTGCCAAGGGAATACCTGACAGCTTGAAAGACGTGTTGGATACTACAGTGAAAATGGTTAACTTTGTTAAAGCAAGGCCCCTGAACTCTCGTGTATTTTCTGCACTTTGTAATGATATGGGCAGCGACCGTGTAATGCTTTTACAACATACAGAAGTGCGCTGGTTATCAAGGGACAAAGTATTTACATGTTTTTCTTAATTGAGAGACGAGCTTAAAGTTTTCTTTACTGACCACTTGCATGATGACGCGTTTCTCACACAACTGGCCTATCTGGGTGATGTTTTTTCTCGCCTGAATGATCTGAATCTAGGATTACAGGGACTCTCCACAACTGTACTCAATGTGGGGGACATTGAGGCTATGATTAAGAAGTTGGAGCTCTTCTCTTTTTGCATTAACAAGAACAACACACAGGTCTTTCCATCATTGTATGATTTTTTTTGTGTTCAAATGAACTCAAGCTTACGGACAATGTCAAATGTGATGTAGCGAAGCACCTGAGTGAGTTGGGTGCGCAATTACGCAGGTACTTTCCCAAAACGGATGACACAAACAACTGGATTCGTTATCTGCTTCATGCCCTGCCTCCAGTCCACTTACTGATATCTGAACAAGAGAGCCTTTGCAACAAGCGGTTCTGTGAAATTTGAATATAATCAGAAGCCACTGCCAGATTTCTGGATTTGGCTGCGCTCAGAGTAACATGTGAGTGGATTGTCGGCCCTCACTAGCATGACAACTAAATACAGGCACAGACAGTGTGTGGAAAATGATTTAAGACTTGAGACTCTCCAATACAACCCAACATTGCAGAGTTATGTACATCCTTTCAAGCACACCCTTCTCATTAACCTGTGGTGAGTTATTCACAATTTTCGATTAACAAATAAGGTTTCATATGTAATATGGCTAAATAAAGAGCAAAATTATTGTTTATTATTATATTATTATTTGTGCTCTGGTCCTATAAGAGCTCTTAGTCACTTACCACGAGCCGGGTTATGACAAAAACTCACACTCATTCTTATTTTTAATAAATGTATCGTAAAGTGTGTGTGTGGCAGGCTTACAATGATGGCAAAGAATAACATTTGAGAGTGCCCTGACCCTGGTGCTAGAGGGGGCAACTGGAGGTTGAATGTTTGAAGGGGTACGGGACTATAAAAAGTTTGGGAACCACTGTCGTAGAGGAAACTGGTATACTTTTCTATTTATTACAATTTTCTTTAACCAATGTTGGTCTTTAATGCAGGGCCGACAGACAAGTTCCTTACTATTTCCCCCTTCCACTTGTCTCTTCCATTTTTGCGGTAATGCTGCAATTAGTTGTTGTAATTTTGGGTAGAGCAGACATTTACATACCTTTTTGTTAGCTGCATGTGTGACATAACTCCACCAGTCTTATTCATGACATAATTTACAAAGATTATACATTTTCTGATGTTATTGAAAAATGTGTTTTTAATCAATTAGTACATTTGAGTTTAACCACAATATTTTTGTATCGTTTGTTCTGTCTTTTCTGGTGGATTAAACTGAAATTGCAACCAACTTTATATGGCTTGTTTCAAAAATAGCAATATTTTGGAGATCATTTAATTTTCAAATAACCTAAAGTGAGAGGTTCTAATCTGAATACAGTGAAAAGGCCATTTTTTTATATGTGGTGAGACTGAAGTAACAGGAAATCCATTCTAGTCCAGTCTACTTCCAGTGGGCTCAAACATCTTTCCACAATCAAAAAGACTACATATGAAACATTTAGTTGTTCAGATAGTACTCCACCGAAGAAGCTAAACACGGCACATATTCCATTGAGGTATTGGGCTAAAGAGTGGCTGGGGTGGAGGGTTTTGGATTTGTGGTTAAAAAGTATTTGGTTTCCTAGGGTATGAAAGGATAATATCAAGGATCTCTGGATCCATCTACCCATGCCTGAGTAATAAGCTACTGAATCAAGATTTGATTCTGCCTGACAGGACTATCAAGTGTACCTATACAGAATTCACTGGGCAAAAACTGTTTGAATCAAAGGTGTTTCCACGTCATTTCAACCCCGCAAAAATCTATGTGATGACGTTGAATCAACACGGAAAACTGGTTGTATATGCAAAAAGTAATCAACGTAAGGGTGTTTCGTCTCAACTTTTAACCTAAATCCAATGACATGGTGACATTTTTTGTTGATTTCACGTTTCAGATTAGTTGACAACCTAACCAAATGTGAATCAAAATCAGTCGTTGAACTGACGTCTGTGTCCAGTGGGAAGCATGTCTGTTTGGGAGTTAGCAGGTTTTTCTGACTTTGCAAGATGGTAATCATAGACATACAGTGAATATTAGGCATTGTGGAGCCTTGTAGTTTCCTAAGAATGAGAATGTAAAATGTTAAATGGGAAAAAGTGGGAGTGAGAATTAACTGAGCTAAAACAGTGTTTTTTAATTTTACCTTTATTTAAACAGGCAAGTCAGTTAAGAACAAATTCTTATTTTCAATGACAGCCTAGGAACAGTGGTTAACTGCCTGTTCAGGGGCAGAACAACAGATTAGTACCTTGTCAGCTCAGGGGTTTGAACATGCAACCTTCCGGTTCCTAGTCCAACTCTCTAACCACTAGGCTACCCTGCTGCCCCAGCTAAAACAGTGTGTGTGGGGGGGGGAGGAGACAGAGACAGAAAGAGAGAAAGATAGAGAGAGAGAGACAATCCGTCTACCCTTTCAAGGCAGCCACACAAACAGCCGAGCACAGGGGAATTGCAAAGCTTTAGATGTCAATGAATGATGACATTAACAGAGATCAGACAGCCTCCGAGTCAAGGGGCCCCCAAATGTCTGGCGAGCATAAGAGGAATATTTACATGGCAGGATTAACTTTCCTATAAACCATTCACTATGCAGTCTCTCACTCTTTTGAGGACTGAGTTTTTGGGAACCGTTCTCTTTCAGATACACTCTCGAGCTCCCCTGTGATTTCTCAAAGTGTTGAGTTGCTAAGTGCCCTTTAAGTCAATGATATACAACTAAAAAGAATATGAAAACATAAAGCAAAGGGAAACCATACCAGAGCTAGAGTAACAATATCAGAGTAATGACACATGAATGAGCCAACTTGAATCTACTGGCCAAACATACAGCAACACAGTAATGTTATCCACCTCGATTCAAATAATATTTGTTTTCTTTCAAGTTCTTTGAGTTACTTTGAGTACTTTGATTGAGCTTGCCTGGAGTGCTATATGTGTAGGGCTTGCACCTGAGTTTATTCCATTGGTTCCATGACGCCAGGCAAGTGCAACTAAACCATTTGAAAGAAAACAACTACTATTTGAACCCAGGTCAGGTACATTGGAATGGTTAACTCCCTTCCCTTCAACTGATGTCATCTCGGGGTGTTACTGCAGTTGTTGCCCTGCCTTAAAAAAGGGAAACACTGCATTAACATAACTTATTCACCAAAACCATTCTACAGCTACTGCTCGTTACATATTATTGCCAGACACCCTCTTTACCAAAACAATGGCCTTTTATCTTAACTAGGCTTATTGACTTACACTGTGGATGTCGCCGAGACACAAACAACAGTGGTATGCTGAAAAACAGCAAACTCTGTTTTGCCATACAGGCGATATCCAATCTAATATGTGGCATGCATGAAATTGAGCAGAACATTTTCGGGCGAGTGTGTCACTCTATTTGTCTCTCTACGACAGCAACTGCTCCACCTATCCCAACTTGAATTATATGACCCCAAACAAGACAGACACAATTGCAACAGGCTTATGATAACATTTGGGAAATCAAAACAGCAACAATTGCTAGGTATTCAATTATTTTGTTATTTCAGCATAAAGAGTAACATTGTCCAGTCCTGACCAGTGTCACATCTACTCCCGCTCATCCCCTCCTGTGTTCGACGTATATTGCCCGGTATACTAACCACCGGTCCTTGATCCATCATTACGCACACCTGGCATCAATCATTACGCGCACCTGCACGTCATCATGAGGCACACCGGGACTTCATTACCTCACTTATTACCTCCCCTATATCTACCACTCCCTTAGGTTCTTTCCCCAGTTAGTATTGTTCCTTTGTTTATGTGTTGACACTACTGTTATGTTGTCTCGGTCCATGTTTGTTGTTTTACTAATGCTTCTCGATTCTCAGCATCTCTGTTACAATGGAAGAAGCAGGAAAACAGAATATATCTGTTGACAAGCAGGGATACCTTCTACGTCAACACCATGACCAGCTGGCACAACTGGGGACGATTATGGAAGAGGTTCTTCGCAGTGTGCAACGTCTCGAACATACCGGGAGGAGATGTCGTCAACTAGCGGAGGATATTCTACAACCAGTCGAGCCAGTCAAGGAGGGCTCCAATGGTGTCAGGTACTTCCTAATCTGGGATCCACAAGAGCAGAGGGACGGTCACGTGATTTTCCACCTCCTAGGGAAGGACTGAGTATTCCATCTTTATCACTTTCTCTTTTTGGTATCCATCACACTAGTTGACTGTCCCTCATGTACTGTGTCTACAGCGTTAGTGGATTCTGGTGCCGCGGGGAACTTTATTGACCAGACCCTTGCCGCCTCTCTTAACATCATCATACCCGCTCTCCGTTCCCGGTCCAAGACCCGCGGACTGTGTCATCGACCTGCTGGCAGGGTCTGTGCCTCTGCGCAGACGCATCTACCCTCTGTCGGTGGCTGAGACTCTGGCCATGGAGCATTACATCCAAGAGGCGCTCCAACAAGGTTTCATCCGCACGTTGATAACAGAGGACTGGCCACTACGAGTACTTGGTGATGCCATTTGGCTTAGCCAATTCTCCGTCAGTGTTCGAGGCATTCGTTAACGAGGTGTTCAGGGAAATGCTGGGATGCCAGGTGGTCGTGTATATTGACATCATTCTAGTCTACTAGGCTACCCTGGAGGATCACATCACTCACGTTCGAGCAGTCCTGGAACGCCTCCTGGCTAACCACCTGTTTGTCAAGACTGAGAAGTGCCAATTTTAGGCTACCAAATCAGCCCGCAGGGACTGAGGAAGGATGACAAGGTAGATGCGGTCAGGTCATGGCCAGTCCCAACCACCATAGAGGGGTTACAACGGTTTTGGGGTTTGCCAACTTCTAATGCCGTTTCATCAGGAACTTCAGCTCCTTTGCCTCACCTCTCTCCTCAAGGGTGGCCCCTGTAGGTTGGTGTGGAGCCCAGCAGCCAACGAGGCCAGCCAGATCCCATGATATCAGTTGGGGTGGTGGTGGATGCTTCAGAGGTGGGCGTGGGTGCAGTTCTGTCTCAACGACAGAAATCGTATCCGTGTGCATATTACTCTAAGAAACTGTCCCCCACAGAGAGGAATTATGACATCGGTGATCGAGAGCTCCTGGCGGTGAAGTTGGCATTAGTGGATTGGAGAGACTGGCTGGAGGGAGCCAAGGAACCATTCGTCATCTTCACTGACCATCGGAACCTGGAGTACACACGGACAGAAAGAGGCTGAATCCGCACCAAGCAAGATGGACCCTTTTCTTCCCAAGGTTCGACTTCACTTCACTGACCTATTGCCCAGGTTAAATAAACACCAAGGCCGATGCCCTGTCCTTTCTACGATTCGGGAGAGGGCCGTGTCAAAAATGCACCTATAATGTGGACATTCGCCAGACGGTCATGGTCAGCCTCACTCTTGGGTATAGGCCTTAGTCCAACGGGCAGATGGAGCGGATGAACTAGGAGCTGGGGAGGTTCCTGATGAGTCGCTGTCAGGACCAGTAGGGAGAGTGGGCTCGATTCCATCCATGGGAGGAGTTCTCCCAGAACTCGCTACGTCACTCCTCCACTGGGTTAACCCCCTTCCAGTGTGTTCTGGGTTTTCAGACGGTCCTGGCTCCAGGGACCCCGGGCCAGACCTAAGCCCCTGCAGTTGATGAGTGGTTCAGGCGCGCAGAAGTGTGGACGCTCACTTGACGCTCACTTGAGACCCAGTGCGCCGTCTACCGTCAAAAGGGGCAGGCAGATCACCACCACAGTGCAACCCCCCCTCCGGACATCGATGGGGTTTAGCCTATTCCGTCAGATCTCTACTGGACTCCCGACATCATGGGGCTCGGCTCCAGTACCTAGTGGACTGGGAGGGGTATGAACCCAGAGGAGCGGCGTTGGGTTCCGGTGGAGGACATTCTGGATCCCAACATCATCCTTGATTTCCACCTTCCCCTCCCGGACCAGGATTCATCATTACACACACCTGGCATTAATCATTACACACACCTGCAAGTCATCATGAGACACACCTGGACTCCATTACCTCCCCTATATCTGGCACACCCTTAAGTTCTTTCCCCAGTCAGTATTGTTTATGTGTAGATGCTACTGTTGTCTCGTTCCATGTTTTATTAAACGTTTCACCTGCTTCTCAACTCTCAGTGTCTCCGTTACAACCAGATTTTTAAAATGCATCATGGGGGGAAAAAGAGCCAACTCCTACAAGGCGACTGAATCAACATTTTCATAATGGCTCCACAACACACATTCTGCCCCCCCAATGCTTAACTAAGCAAACAGAGGGAGACTTAAGCAATTTCCTTCCTGCTGGTGTCAGACAACGTGTACATTTAAATCAATAGCATAAATCTAGTTCTGCCTCAGAGGATGGTAGAAAGGGCGCTGTGGCAGCCGGAGTTGATATAGGCCTCTATTTGTTTAAACATCACTCAGCTCAGCCCCTATGCCAATATTGGCTATGCCCATATGGTGACCCTCAGATTTGAGTAAATGGGTTGTCCTTGACAATTAGTGAAATGAGCATTTGCAACAAGTGACCAAACCCCTGACTTACATGATAGGCCTAATGATAATGTCACAGCTAAATCTCTAGTGTTCCCATTGTGAACTAGGCCTACATGACTAACTTGATGCCCTTTTCTCAGGATTAGTTCAACCATAGTATGACACTGTAGTTGTTCAAAACCTAGGTCTAGGGAGCGTCACCTCTCACTATTTGACCAAGCTACCTCCATATAACCTCGTCCCCAGGCTCAATTGCTACCATGAGATGAACCTACAGTACATGTACAAGGGCTGTGCTTACTTCCTGAGTAATAGGGCAAGATGATACTTCAGTTCAGTCAAAACCGTTGGAGTTCCTCTCTGTTGATGGTCTCCTATTGGTAATTTAAAAGAAAAGGGAGTTGAAGTTCACTATAATAGATGCCTTACGGCCCATGCCCTTTTGTCTTCAGCTGCCATGATGCTGTTGATGACGATAGTCGTTCTAAATAAGCTGTGTGTGTGTCCGTCCTAAAATGTAGGATAAGCCTTTGCCACAATTGCCGAAAAGCCTATTCATTCTAATATTTTTTTTATCAGCATAGGCCTGGAAAAATGTGAGGTTTTAGGGGAATGGTGTTAAAGTTTCATGACATTTTTCCTTCTACTGTAGGCTAGATCATTTTATATCAATGAATCTGTAAATATGAGAGAATTGATTATAAACAAGTGAACTTGAAGTTTAATGCATTTTTCCTAAAAGGATCGGGATGGGGTATGGGTGGCACAGCAGCGATGCGCACTTGTCAAAGTGTTTATGACAATAGCAGGCCTACAATGCACTGGGTCATTTGTGTACATGTGATGTACTGTATGAAGTGTGAGCACATTACACAAGTTCAGTTGTTGATTTGATCCATGAAGGTTGTGGTACCACTACATTCCTATAACATTAGTTGGACAAAAATAATGCAACTCTTGAGTACCTAATTTGATGGTACTCAAGACAAAAACGCATTTCAGTTGGTAGAACAGGCCTAATTGTGTTACTTAATTTCAGCTGTGAATGCTAAGATTTTTCTTTTAGTGAAAGGTGAAAAGTGGTGTTTACCTGCTGTGGGCGTCGGCTAAGTAGGCCTAGCTACATGTTTGAATCTTATTTAATCTCACTCACCAATTAGTAAAACAGCAGGGAGCACCTCTTGTATTTGTCAAAGTCAATGACATCCCTATTCACCCAAGGATTTGAATTTCCCCTTAATATACAGTATATGATCCAACTCCCACAAAATGCTGAATATGTAAGTGTGTAATATATCACAAAATAATAGCTGAATAATGACAAATGCTCAATCTGGTACAAGCCTAGTTACTGATCAGAGGCTTTGCTGAAGAAAGTGAACATTTGGCAAATGGCCTTCTTAGCTGAGTTATACCAATTTTGGACAGAAAATGTGATATATTACCTTAAAAAAATGTATGGCAATGTTTATATGACCCTGATTCAAACAACCCCTTATTTACCGAGTGGTGCAGCGGTCTAAGGCACTGCATCTCAGTGCTAGAGGCGTCACTACAGACCCTAGTTCGATTCCATGCTGTATCACAACTGGCCTTGATTGGGAGTCCCATAGGGCGGCGCAAAATTGGCCAAGAGTCGTCCGTGTTAGGGTTTGGCCAGGGCAGGCCGTCATTGTAAATAACAATTTGTTCTTAATTGCCTAGTTAAATAAAGAAAAAATTAAATACCACTTTCTTGCAGGTATACCCTTTTATACATATCAGTTGTTTTTTTTAAACCATGGGGGCTGTTTGCATTTTAAATTAGGCAGGTGTTAAACAATGGAAGTGTTATTGAATTTACAGGAATCATGATTAGGTCTTTGGTGGATTTTAATTTGCAATGTGTTTTACCCCTTTCCCCTTTCAGATACACCAAAAAACAGGCAAAAAGAAGCAGGCATGGTAAATTTGTGGGATTTAGGTCTGTGTATGAAAGGGATATTACAAGCAAAAACAAGTTTCTTCAACATTTACTTGCCTAGGTACTAGTATCATCAGGTGGATGATAATGGTAAGGAGAAGTAAACAACATTTTAAAATGAATCGTTTTGGTTGAGAGTTTTACATTATTTTGACCTCTCTACGTCATAACATAGCCTATTAGCTAGAAAGGAAACTCCAAACACATTTTCACTAAGAACAGCTGTTACGCCTCGATCACACCTACAGCGTCATTGCAATGTGTGACATCAGGGTCAACATTTCTAAATGGTTTGATATACATTTAAATATGATTTTCTTTCTGTTTCAAATGTGTAGTTACAGGAATAAAAGTCCAGATAGGCACAATGAGACCATAACTCCAAGCAAAACAAAACATCTACCTACATGTCATTCAAATTGTCACATGAAACATGGACACTGCATCTTTCTTTGTCATGCCTAGTAGCCAAGTCTGTCTGTGCTTTAGTCAACTTGTCAATCATGTTAAACATATAAAAGATAAACAACAGGATTTCTATATTTAAAAAAAAAATTGATATAAGAATTTAATACAATAATATAATATATCTGGGTTCTGTCAACAAAATCATTGACAATAATAACCAATAATGAAATCATTATAATCGGTAAACCATTGAAACCACACATCCTTGTTTCAATCCAAACAGTTAGATGTGCAACTGCAAACTGCAGCTAGGGCATATCTCTAGTCTAGCAATAGATACTGATTTTTATGGCTGAATAGCGTAATTTAATAAGATGACCAATGGTTAGCTAGGAATGTAGGATATATCAGTTAGGCTTGGGCGGTATATATTATATACCGTACACCGGCGTATATTCCAATACCATCAATACCGTTGAAACTATATCTTTGAAGTTTACCATTACATTTAAAAATGTGTAGCTATTTTTTAAAGTAAATACCTGCTGTCAAATTATGCAATACGTTAGGAGATAAAGCAGATTGCGTTCTTATTTCACCTGTCACATTATTTTACATTATGAAACCTATGTAGTTACCCAGAACAGTTGAACCAGTCATGTGTTTGTTTGTAAATAGCACAATGGGAGAAAACGGTCCAGCTGTGTCCAGCTGATATATTGAAAGTCTGCAGTGTTTTTTTTTGCTTCAATAGTGATCAGGGACATGCAACTATAGCTTTCCTTCACAGAAAATACATTGGCTTAATTTTCATCAGTGCAACACTATTTTTGCTGGCAGCCACACAAGTAGATGAGTTTACAATGAAAAAACAAATAATTATTTTGCAAAAATGATGGATGGCCTTTGTATTTTTAATGTTTAGGCCTATCATAGAAAAAGTGTTACCACCTACATTTTCAAATGTTTTGCTTAAAGGTAATCATGCATTTTACAGGATAAATAGGATGGCTACAGAAAAGTTACAGAGAAAAGTAGCTACACATCAGTCAGAGCGTTGTCTGCTGATAGAATGCCCGTTTGTGAATTCTCATCGGAGTTTAGAAGTGCAACTGAAGCACGAAAATAGTCTGATGCCGAGCAGAAATTACAATAAGAATAATTTTAGATCTGCGTTTGCAAAATGCAGCAAGATATTTCTTAAGTGTTTTATATTTTTTTCCTGAGTGAAAAACGCTGAATTCTAGAAATACCCCTAAGTATAACTTGCTATGTAATAAGTAAGTGGCTAAATGAATAAGTTAAATAAATTAGAAATACATTTTCTCCATTCTCTGCTTGTTAGCTCCTCCCCCTCTTCTCCAATCAGAGCAGGCAGGCCCATTGCCCTAGCGACTCCAGACTCCACACAGACACAGGTCTGTGTGGAGTCATATATATATATATATACATATATGTATACACATATATACAGTATATACAGTGGGGAGAACACTGTCGATTTTGCAGGTTTTCCTACTCACAAAGCATGTAGAGGTCTGTAATTTTTTATCATAGGTACACTTCAACTGTGAGAGACAGAATCTAAAACAAAAATCCAGAAAATCACATGTATGATTTTTAAGTAATTAATTTGCATTTTATTGCATGGCATAAGTATTTGATACATCAGAAAAGCATAACTTAATATTTGGTACAGAAACCTTTGTTTGCAATTACAGAGATCATACGTTTCCTGTAGTTCTTGACCAGGTTTGCACACACTGTAGCAGGGATTTTGGCCCACTCCTCCATACAGACCTTCTCCAGATCCTTTCAGGGCTGTCGCTGGGCAATACGGACTTTCAGCTCCCTCCAAAGATTTTCTATTGGGTTCAGGTCTGGAGATTGGCTAGGCCACTCCAGGACCTTGAAATGCTTCTTACGGAGCCACTCCTTAGTTGCCCTGGCTGTGTGTTTTGGGTCGTTGTCATGCTGGAAGACCCAGCCACGACCCATCTTCAATGCTCTTACTGAGGGAAGGAGCGTGTTGGCCAAGATCTCGCGATACATGGCCCCATCCATCCTCCCCTCAATACGGTGCAGTCGTCCTGTCCCCTTTGCAGAAAGCATCTCCAAAGATGTTTCCACCTCCATGCTTCACGGTTGGGATGGTATTCTTGGGGTTGTACTCATCCTTCTTCTTCCTCCAAACATGGCGAGTGGAGTTTAGACCAAAAAGCTATATTTTTGTCTCATCAGACCACATGACCTTCTCCCATTCCTCCTCTGGATCATCCAGATGGTCATTGGCAGACTTCAGACAGGCCTGGACATTCGCTGGCTTGAGCAGGGGGACCTTGTGTGCGCTGCAGGATTTTAATCCATGACGGCGTAGTGTGTTACTAATGGTTTTCTTTGAGACTGTGGTCCCAGCTCTCTTCAGGTCATTGACCAGGTCCTGCCATGTAGTTCTGGGCTGATCCCTCACCTTCCTCATGATCATTGATGCCCCACGAGGTGAGATCTTGCATGGAGCCCCAGACCGAGGGTGATTAACCGTCATCTTGAACTTCTTCCATTTTCTAATAATTGCGCCAACAGTTGTTGCCTTCTCACCAAGCTGCTTGCCTATTGTCCTGTAGCCCATCCCAGCCTTGTGCAGGTCTACAATTTTATCCCTGATGTCCTTACACAGCTCTCTGGTCTTGGCCATTGTGGAGAGGTTGGAGTCTGTTTGATTGAGTGTGTGGACAGGTGTCTTTTATACAGGTAACGAGTTCAAACAGGTGCAGTTAATACAGGTAATGAGTGGAGAACAGGAGGGCTTCTTAAAGAAAAACTAACAGGTCTGTGAGAGACGGAATTCTTACTTGTTGGTAGGTGATCAAATACTTATGGCATGCAATAAAATGCTAATTAATTACTTAAAAATCATACAATGTGATTTTCTGGATTTTTGTTTTAGATTCCGTCTCTCACAGTTGAAGTGTACCTATGATAACAATTACAGACCTCTACATGCTTTGTAAGTGGGAAAACCAGCAAAATCGGCAGTGTATCAAATACTTGTTCTCACCACTGTATATATATATATATATATATACATATATATATACAGCTGAATTGACTGTCTGCAATTTGTTTATGTTCATTTAAGCTTGTTAGCATATTTACTTAGCAGCCTCCATGGAAACTCGCTATTACTTTTACTAATTTGTAAGCATTGTGGATTATAGATGCCCAATAGGCTTTTTTTGGCGCCACCTTGTGTACTAAACCAGTAATACTGTAAATCCCGGGGTAGAGAAGGACAGTATGATAATATGATACTGCCCAACCCTAATATCAGTCAGCTAACCATTTACAGTAACAGCAGTTCATTAATAAGTCTAATACACACTAAATATAATGCAGAAATTGAGAAATCTTACCTTATCTTGGCACTGTGGCACAGTATGAGCAACTATTAATCAATGAGTTAATAGATTATAGATTCATAGAATGAAGTTTGAAGAGTGAACTACTTTGAAAGAAGAGGAAGTGTTGGACGTGTACTTGACCAGGTGTTCCACGTTCCCGATTGCTCTGTTTAAACTTGGAAAACAATCTGTTAATCCTTGAAGTCAACATGAATTCCCACACTTTGGCTGTTGTTAAATCGTGTGCAGTATCACACAAGGTCTTCATCACTTGACTGTCATTCAGAAAATAATTTCCTGAATCAGCTGTTGTGCGAAAATGTCCCCATGTAACTAAACAGCTAAACACCAAACAACTATTATGCGTAATTATTGAATAATCCTGTTAATGACAGTATCGATTTTTGTTTCATTAATCATATTAAAGTTACTCTTTCTGCTTGAAGTACTGGATTTTGCAAACACATACATTATTTTGGATGTGTGCCCTTGAAAACGGTTTTTACACCTTAACATAGGGAGACATGAAATGTTATGAGGTTACAGTACACTTCCGTGATCGCCACACACACACAAAAAGAGTCCAACGGCAATATCCAGGAATTTCACAAGATCAAGGTCAATGTCTGATTAAATTGTTAAATACTTAGTATATGATATAACAAACAACATTATCATAAATGTAAGGAAAGAAAGGTGAGTGTTTTATGTAAAACGATTGTTGCCAAGGCATGAGAAAGGGTTTAAACATAGGTTTGATTCACCTCGTGAATTATATTGAATGTGTCCATGTTCCCCCTTTATATCTTAATGTATTCACATTATTTGTTTAAAATTAGTATTATGAATGACTTTGTAACAGCTCGAAACAGTCGTCCACTACAAGAAATGCTCACTGGAACCCTAGTTTATAAAAACAACCAAGCACATTCATTTTCAATGGAACGTTGCGTTTGCCTTGCAGCTTTCTGTGTGGATAAATCGAACATATGCATCAAATTATATAAGTAGAAGGCTTGACAGATGGTGAATGTTGAACTTTTGTTCCACCCATGTCCAGATGATGCTGCGTACCATTTTGCGCAAAACACTGTAGGTGTTTTCGAGGCATTAAACTGGTTAAAAAAAAGCTTCGCTATGTGTTGCCAAAAATGTGTTATGTGTTAGCTATATGTTGGTGTCCGAGTCAAGATAGCTTCCCTGCAGCCAGCGGCACTTGCCTGACTGGTAGGTAGCCTACATGCGGGTGCTTTTACAAAGCCTATGTCAGATACTCCAGTGAGTGTAATTTGCTCAATATATTTAGCTGATAAATAAAGTTGACATAATTTGAAAGAAGATATTCTCCTCTTTTATACTGTAGGTATGTAATTCACAATCCGTCTATACTGTTTGTTACTAGCTGTATTCATACAACATTTGATATAAAACATATATATTTCCCCCTTTTATATATATATTATAGTGGACCCCTGATTGAATACCCCTGAGCTAAAACTTTAGATAATATCACACACCATGAGGGGAAATTGGGAATAATTCCACCCAAAAGCGGTGTGTTATTGTAGGGAAGAAGGGGGCAGGAGCTGTGGCGTTGGGCTTGTCAAAAGCGTGTTCCCTTTGCTTCTATGTAGCCTACAAACCGTTATTCAAATCGTATGTGTAGGCTTGTTAGGCAGCTATATAACATGGTAATGTAGTTTAGGCCTAAACTGTGATATTAGACTGTGAATAACAACCATATCAAAATAGCCTTTATGGAATCATTAAAATCATAACTTTTTAAGTGAATGAAATTGTGTATTCTTGAGCCAAACAGTTGCCTAGAACAATATAAAGAAAGCAAAGCTAACCGAGGGGTAAAATAAATAAGCACTCACCTAGACGAATTGTTGTAGAAAATATCCACCGAATAACCGAAAAAACTGTCCTTAGGTCCAGTGTAGACGACGCGGTTTTCCGTTTCCAAGTTAAACGTTGCGCACTGCTGGATAAAAACCAATGTAAGTACAACGAACAGGGCGCAATAACCTGGATTTCGCGGGGTTGAGTTTACTGAAATTGTTGCAAATTGCCGTCCAGTGCCCATTTCTTTTGTGCGTCTTTTCTTTCATCGAATCGCTAGATACTGTTTAATATGTTGCGAGGTGTGAAACTCATCATTCGCCTGCGTAATATGTTTGGTAATGCATATTCCAGCAGAGACCATTAATTCATTGTGAATTGAATAGGACCCAGTTACACTCTGCTTCTCGCTCTCATAGGCTACTTGATTTAGACTCGGGGAGGGAGATACATTTCGGGGTGGAGCTTTGGATATTAAACATGGGATGTGGGAGCACTCATTACCTGTTTTGGTGTGTGTGTGTGTGTGTGTGTGTGTGTGTGTGTGTGTGTGTGTGTGTGTGTGTGTGTGTGTGTGTGTGTGTGTGTGTGTGTGTGTGTGTGTGTGTGTGTGTGTGTGTGTGTGTGTGTGTGTGTATTCTATGAGATGTGGGCCCATCAAAGTCGATGAAAAAAAGCTAAGCATAGATTGTTAAAATTTCGCATTTTCAACAGTGCACTTCATTTAAAGATAAGGGGTGGGGAATGGTGGGGCAGCAGAGATGAACACAGAAATATAATTAATAGAACCTGTGTCCCCATTCAAGTCAATGGTGGCATAATGAGTGGACTGGCAGCCATTTCGACTGTACCCATTCCTAGGGGTGCGTTCATAAATTCACTCTGGCTATCTAATCTGATTTCAGAACATGTCATCTGAGTGTGTCAGAGCGCAGAATAACTGATGAATTTATAAACGCTCAACACCCATTGAATACGGCCGGTGCCAGTAAATGTCAGCAAATAAACTTAGTTAAATTGTTACCAGCATCACAGTTACAGTCACCAACGCTCTGGATAACATGAAAACAGCCTTACCAGCTCTTCTTGGGCGAGTAAAATGGTGTGACCGTGACCATTGAGGTTCTCTCATTTTTGTCTGGAAGTAGCTATCTAGCGAACGTTAGCCAGTTAGCTTAGGTGCTTGACTACCATTATGAGGTCAGAACGCTCTCAGATCAACCATACAACTCAGCCAGAGCATCAAGTGTGCGCCCTAAATGCAGGAAGTGTACCCTTCATTCTATGCTGTGATTTGTTAAATCAACTCAACTGACATTACAAAAAATACATTCCATTGCATGGAGCCACACCAGTTAGCATAATTTGAATTAACATTCTATTACCATGTCAATTCAGCATCAGTTGATAGAACATTCCAAATTACCATGGAAATGATTGCATCACTATACCAGGCAGCCATTATGAGGGTACCCAGGGCCATGAGTTTACAAGTCAAATTGCCAAGGTTAGAGCTTCCAAACCCGTTCTATTCATTCTATTTCTATGGGTGCGTTCGTAAATTCACTCTCGAGTTCCAGAGAGCACTCGTTCATAAATTCAGAGCGTTGTCCGATTGTCTGTTCATTTACATTGGACGCTCACTGGACGCTCTGGCCAAGGAGAAGGGTTGATCCAAGCATCTGCAAGAGTTCGATCCTTCTATCCAATTTCAAAATGGCAGTGTGCGTAACTGCAAGATGTGATGGATGTTTCTACAGTATATTGATACATTTGAAGTTCTAATTCAACATATTTCCAAATGTAATGGATCAAGTGAAGTGGCAAAAATTAAGAACCTGAAATTAAATGAATTTAAATAAATTAAACAATGTTATTTACTCATTCTATATCAAATAAATATAGTCACATCAGAACAGGTTTAGGTTTGATATAGGCATATCAAAATAATTATTTACAAGTTCACTATTTGTAGTAAATTAAATGTATTGACTTTAATTATTAAAGAAAAACTATTTAACATTGTTTTCTGTTTTTGTTTGTTCAACTGTGAACTATGAAATGTGGGCATACAGAGAGAGATGGGGGGGGGGCAGAGAGAGAGAGCAGCGGTGGAATAATCAATGCTGGCTCCATCGCTTACACACATCTTGAGTTGGGGTGCCCATCTCTGGTCCAGGGGCTTGGGGTGGGTTTGGGTTTTAGCCTACAGCCCATGAGACAACAGGACAGGAATGTAGTTCCGCTTCTATGATGCAACAGACATCACCCTCTCTTCATCATTGACATCCTGCTCTCCTTCCTGTTCACAGTGTAGCATGCCCAGGAGCACACCATTAATGGTATCATCATTGTAGAGGCAAATGTTGTGTAGCACACACCAAATCAAATCAAATCAAATCAAATTTTATTTGTCACATACACATGGTTAGCAGATGTTAGTGCGAGTGTACCGAAATGCTTGTGCTTCTAGTTCCGACAATGCAGTAATAACCAACAAGTAATCTAGCTAACAATTCCAAAACTACTACTACGCTGCATACATGTGAGTCTGCAGCGTGGGATCAGGTCAATGCGGTTCATATCAAGGTGCTTCAGGCGCCTGAACCTTCCCTTCAGGTGGGGGGCGAAGGACCTCTCCATTGTGCACTTTGTGCTGCAGAGTGAGTTGTTGAAGCTTTTTGGAACTCATGATAGATGGCTGTTGTCTTTTAAGGGAGCCAGCAGCCATGGTTGTAGAGGGTAATCTGGATCCCCCAGGGTGTAGTTGTCATTGGGCACCATAGATTGCGGGTTGGCGGTAATCATCTGGTGCAGGTCTGAGTTCCGATAGACAATTTCATCATGCACTGAGTGGGATATGCATTAATTAAATACACTGGTGAAAAGCATTTTGTCGTGGCAGACGACAAAGAGCCTTGTAAAAAAGGCTTCTTCAAATTAGCCTTGTTAAAAATTAATTTGTGGAATTTCTTTTGAGCCAATCAGTTGTGTTGTGACAAGGTAGGGTTGGTATATAGAAGATAGCCCTATTTGGTAAAAGACCAAGTCCATATTATGGCAAGAACAGCTCAAATAAGCAAAGAGAATAAGCAAAGAGAAACAATTTATTTAGAATTCAAGGCACACTTTAACCAGCATGGCTACCACAGCATTCTGCAAAAATTCACCATCCCATCTGGTTTGCGCTTGGTGGGACTATAATTAGTTTTTCAACAAGACAATGACCCAACACACCTCCAGGCTGTGCAAGGGCTATTTGACCAAGAAGGAGGGTGATGGAGTGCTGCATCAGATGACCTGGCCTCCACAATCACCCAACCTCAACCCAATTGAGATGGTTTGGGATGAGTTGGACCGTAGAGTGAAGGAAAAGCAGCCAACAAGTGCTAAGCATATGTGGTAACTCCTTCAAGACTGTTGGAAAAGCATTCCAGGTGAAGCTGGTTGAGAGAATGCCAAGAGTGTGCAAAGCTGTCATCAAGGCAAAGGGTGGCTACTTTGAAGAATCTCAAATGTAAAATATACTGCATATTGATTTGTTTAACACTTTTTTGGTTACTACATGATTCCATGTGTTATTTCATAGTTTTGACGTCTTCACTATTATTCTACAATGTAGAAACAGTAAATATAAAGAAAAACCCTGGAATGAGTAGGTGTGTCCAAACTTTTGACTAGTACTGTATATAAAAATAATGTCTAGATAAAAAAAAAAAAATACTAATGTTACTGTCCCCACTACAACAAATAACTACTTAAAAATATGTAATTCTGTCCTTGAAACATTTAATTGAAATACTGCAGAATTCCATTCATTTCTATCGAGGACAGCTCCTACTGGGGAGTGCCAATATCGCCGAAAGGTGGCTTCAAAACCTCTTAAACCTCTTGAAGCTAGGGGGCACTATTTTTATTTTTGGAAAAATAACGTTCCCAAAATAAACTGCCTATTTCTCAGGACCAGATTCTAGAATATGCATATAATTGACAGCTTAGGATAGAAAACACTCTAAAGTTTCCAAAACTGTAAAAATATTGTCTGCGAACTGATATTGCAGGCGAAATCCTGAGAAAAATCCAATCAGGAAGTGACCCTTATTTTGAAACCCCTGTCTTTCTATGCATCCCTATTGCCCATTGAAAGGGATATCAACCAGATTCCTTTTTCTACGTCTTCCCTAAGGTGTCTACAGCCTTTAGACGTAGCTTCACGCCTTTATGTTGAAGAATGAGCGTAAACGAACACATTGCGTAAGTGGCCAGCTGATGGCTCTCAGAGTGATTCTTGCGTAAAAGAGAGAGGTAGCCATTTTTCCTCGCGGTCCTACTGAAAAGCCAACTGTCCCGGTTGATATATTACTGAATAGATATTTGAAAAACACCTTGAGGATTGATTATAAAAAATGTTTGCCATGTTTCTGTCGATATTATGGTTATAATTTGGAGAAAAAAAACCTGTCACCATCACCATCTGTCACCATCTGTCACCATCATCATATGACACTCACTTGGACTCTCACCTTCTTGATTATCTTCCCTATATCTGTCACTCCCCTTGGTTCTTTCCTCAGGTGTTATTGACTCTGCTTTCATGTGGATGTGTTGTTTGTGTTTCGTGTTCTTTGTTTCTTTTATTTATTAAAACATTCCCTCTCTGAACTTGCTTCCCGACTCTCAGCGCACTCGTTACGCTAACAAGATCTCCAAGTGGCTGGACGAAGGTCACAAAGGTCGAGTCAAGTGCTGCCTGTAAGGGTCCAGCCTCGTAGACTGGTGGAGGAAAAGCAAACCACGTACATAAGTATGTGATTATGGAAGGACTCCAGCTAAAACCTAGATCAGGGAAGGTCAATTCCCGTCCTCGGGGACCTGATTGGTGTCACACTTTTCCCCAGTGTCTAACTGTCATTAAACTAATTGCATTCTAAACTGAAGACCATGATGAGTTGATTATTGGAGTCAGCTGGGGCCCCCGAGGACTGGAGTTGACCATCCCTGACCTAGATAGACAACAAATCAAACATGCTCCATCAATCCCAATCCTAATTTGGAATATGATTTTACCATTTCACAATTATGACAGACTTTTCTTCCATGACCATCATTCTTAGATTTCCAGGATAAATACATTCAGTTTAGGATAAAGGGAGTTAGTATTTTTTTTCATCATTGGATAAACAAGGTTATTAGGCAGAATGTAGCGAGCAGATTCCGAACATACCGTTAGTTTCAAGTTTTAGTTATCGTATGTATGGGATACGCATGGTATACAGTACATGCACCAGAAATAGGGTACACTTTCTGACCTCTTAGATAAATATCAGCATAGCTTGGCTAGCTATGTACAGCAAAATAGCTAGCTAGCTCTCTGCTTGGCTAGCTAGCTCTCTGCTTGGCTGAACACAGAACGTTAGCGCACTGTTAATATGATAAGCTAAATCGATCCGTCTCATTGCAAGACTTTGGCCAAAGAGTTTAGCTATTGTAGGCCTATTTACATGTTGAATCTTCTTGGAAACTCCAGCCAATGACAGGCCAAACTAACCATTGCATCGTGTCTCATCTTATGTATCTGAACTGGGCTTTATGATCAGGGATATTCCGTGCCAGTAGGGTAGTATGTGAAGTAGCTAGCTAGCCAATATCAGCGTGGCTTTCTGACCACAAATCAAATCAAATGTATTTATGTAGCCCTTCTTACATCAGCTGATATATCAAAGTGCTGTACAGAAACCCAGCCTAAAACCCCAAACAGCAAGCAATGCAGGTGTAGAAGCACGGTGGCTAGGAAAAACTCCCTAGAAAGGCCAAAACCTAGGAAGAAACCTAGAGAGGAACCAGGCTATGAGGGGTGGCCAGTCCTCTTCTGGCTGTGCCAGGTGGAGATTATAACATAACATGGCCAAGATGTTCAATTGTTTATAAATGACCAGCATGGTCAAATAATAGTAATCACAGTGAACAGGTCAGGGTTCCATAGCCGCAGGCAGAACAGTTGAAACTGGAGCAGCAGCACGGCCAGGTGGACTGGGGACAACAAGGAGTCACCATGGCAGGTAGTCCTGAGGCATGGTCCTAGGGCTCAGGTCCTCCGAGAGAGAGAAAGAAAGAGAGAAAGAGAGAATTAGAGAGAGCATACTTAAATTCACACAGGACACCGGATAAGACAGGAGAAATACTCCAGATATAACAGACTGACCCTAGCTCCCCGACACATAAACTACTGCAGCATAAATACTGGAGGCTGATACAGGAGGGGTCAGGAGACACTGTGGCCCCGTCCGATGATGGCCCCGTCCGATGATACCCCCAGACAGTGCCAAACAGCAGGATATAACCCCACCCAATTTTCCAAAGCACAGCCCCCACACCTCTAGTGTATTTGTCACATGCGCCGAAAAAAAGTATGAGATAAGAAAAATAAATCATTAAAGAGCAGCAGTAAATAACAATAGCGGGGCTATCGGTACAGAGTTAATGTCACCGGTGTCAAGGTAATTATGTACATGCAGGTAGGGTTAGGGCTAGCACAATAGATATGGTAGGAGATAATCCAACCAACATTTTACAATGGAAAGTACAGGGACATACTGAATTCTAGCTCCCAGGATACAATTCCTATGGCTTTTTAAAAATCTTTATTTAACTAGGCAGGTCAGTTAAGAACAAATTCTTATTTTCAATGACAGCCTAGTAACTGGTCAGCTCAGGGGTTTGAACTCGCAAACTTCCAGTTACTAGTCCAACGCTCTAACCACTAGGCTACCCTGCCGCCCGGGGTATCAGCAGGCTATGTTCAAGGTTTCAGGCTTGTAACTTCCAAAATGACAGGGACACAGTCTTGGAAAATCCCATTGAACATACTTCTTTCCATATGAAATATTATAGTTTGATTACATTTTTAAAAAATGTTTAGGGGTAGATTTTCGGATTCCTTTCTCTGTATGTTGAAAGAGTGGATTACTCAAATCGATGGCGCCAACTAAACAGACATTTTGGGAAATAAAGAAGGATTTTATCTAACAAAACAATACTACATGTTATAGCTGGGACCCTTTGGATGACAAATCAGAGGAAGATTTTCAAAATGTAAGTGAATATTTAATCGCTATTTGTGAATTTCTGAAACCTGTGCCGATGGAAAAATATTTTGATGTGAGGCGCCATCCTCAAACAATCGCATGGCATGCTTTCGCTGTAATAGCTACTGTAAATCGGACAGTCCAGTTAGATAAACAAGAATTTAAGCTTTCAACCGATATAAGACACTTGTATGTACCTAAATGTTTAATATCCATAATTTTTTTGAATTGCGCGCCCTCCAGTTTCCCTGGAAGTTGTCCTAGCCCAGTGGCTATGCATAGATGATAACAGAGAGTAGCAGCAGCATAGAAGGGGGTGCAAATAGTCTGGGTAGCCATTTGATTAGCTGTTCAGGAGTCTTATGGCTTGGGGTAGAAGCTGTTTAGAAGCCTCTTGGACCTAGACTTGGCTCTCCGTTACCGCTTGCCGTGTGGTAGCAGAGAGAACAGTCTATGATTAGGGTGGCTGTAGTCTTTGACAATTCTTAGGGCCTTCCTCTGACACCACCTAGTATAGAGATCCTGGATGGCAGGAAGTTTGACCCCAGTGATGTACTGGGCTGTACGCACTACCCTCTGTAGTGCCTTGCGGTCGGAGGCTGGGCAGTTGCCATACCAGGCAGTGATGCAACCAGTCAGTGCAATGCTTTCAATGGTGCAGCTGTAAAACCCTTTGAGGATCTGAGGACCTATGACAAACCTTTTCAGTCTCCTGAGGGGGAATAGGTTGTGTCGTTCCCTCTTCACGACTGTCTTTGTGTGCTTGGACCATGTTAGTTTGTTGGTGATATGGATGCCAAGGAACTTGAAGCTTTCAACCTGCTCCACTACAGCCCCGTCGATGAGAATGGGGACGTGCTCGGTCCTCCTTTTCCTGTAGTCCACAATCATCTCCTTAGTCTTGACCACGTTGAGGTAGAGGTTGCTGTCCTTGCATCACATGGTTAGGTCTCTGACCTCCTTCCTATAGGCTGTCTCATTGTTGTCGGTGATCAGGCCTACCACTGTTGGGTCATCAGCAAACTTAATGATGGTGTTGGAGTTGTGCCTGGCCATGCAGTCATGAGTGAACAGGGAGTACAGGATGAGACTGAGCATGCACCCCTGAGGGGCCCCCGTGTTGAGGATCAGCATGGTGGATGTGTTGTTACCTACCCTTACCACCTGGGGTTGGCCCGTCCAGGATTCAGTTGCAGAGGGAGGTGTTTAGTCCCATGATCCTTAGCATAGTGATGAGCTATGAGGGCACTATGGTGTTGAATGCTGAGCTGTAGTCAATGAATAGCATTCTCACATAGGTGGTTATTTTGTCCAGGTGGGAAAGGGCAGTGTGGAGTGCAATAGAGATGGCATCATCTGTGGATCTGTTGGTGCAGTATGCAAATTGGAGTGGGTCTAGGGTTTCTGGGATAATGGTGTTGATGTGAGCCATGACCAGCCTTTCAAAGCACTTCATGGCTACAGACATGAGTGCTACGGGTCGTTAGTCATTTAGTCAGGTTACCTTAGTGTTCTTCGGTACAGGGACTATGGTGGTCTGCTTGAAACATGTTGGTATTACAGACTCAGACAGGGAGAGGTTGAAAATGTCAGTGAAGACACTTGCCAGTTGGTCAGCGCATGCTCCTGGTAATCCGTCTGGCCCAGCAGCTTTGTGAATGTTAACCTGTTTAAAGGTCTTACTCACATCGGCTGCGGGGAGCGTGATGACACAGTCATCCGGAACAGCTGATGCTCTCATGCATGTTTCAGTGTTACTTGCCTCGAAGCGAGCATAGAAGTTATTTAGCTCGTCTGGTAGGCTCGTGTCACTGGGCAGCCCTCAGCTGTGCTTCCCTTTGTAGTCTGTAATAGTTTGCAAGCCCTGCCAAATCTGACAAGCGTCCGAGCCGGTGTAGTACGATTTGATCTTAGTCCTGTATTTACGCTTTGCCTGTTTGATGGTTCATCAGAGGGCATAGCGGGATTTCTTATGATCTTCCGGATTAGAGTCCAACTCCTTGAAAGCGGCAGCTCTACCCTTTAGCTCAGTGCGAATGTTGCCTGTAATCCATGGCTTCTAGTTGGGGTATGTACATACAGTCACTGTAGGGACAACGTCCTCGATGCACTTATTGATAAAGCCAGTGACTGATGTGGTGTACTCCTCAATGCCATCGGAAGAATTCCGGAACATATTTCAGTCTGTGCTAGCAAAACAGTCCTGTAGCTTAGCATCTGCTTTATCTGACCACTTTTTTATAGACCGAGTCACTGGTGCTTCCTGCTTTAAGTTTTACTTGTAAGCAGGAATCAGGAGGATAGAGTTATGGTCAGAGTTGCCAAATGGAGGGCGAGGGAGAGCTTTGTACGCGTTTCTGTGTGTGTAGTAAAGGTGTAGTAAAGGTCTAGAATTTTTTTCCCACTGGTTGCACAATTAACATGCTGATAGAAATTTGGTAAAACTGATTTAAGTTTCCCTGCATTAAAGTCCCCGGCCTCTAGGAGCGCTGCCTCTGGATGAGCGTTTTAGTGCAGTTTTAGTGCCAACCTCGCTCTGTGGTGGAATGTAGACAGCTACAAAAAAATACAGATGAAAACTCTCTTGGTAGATAGTGTGGTCTACAGCTTATCATGAGATACTCTACCTCAGGCGAGCAAAACCTTGAGACTTCCTTAGATATCATGCACCAGCTGTTGTTTACATAAATGCATAGGCCCCCGACCCATGTCTTACCAGACACTGCTGTTCTGTCTTGACGATAGAGTTTATAACCCACCAGCTGTATGTTCTTAATGTTGTCGTTCAGCCACGACTCGGTGAACCATAAGATATTATAGTTTTTAATGTCCCGTTTGTAGGATATATGTGCTTTCAGTTCATGCCATTCATTTTCTGGTGATATATTATCTAGCTAGCAATGTCTTACCTTTACAGCAGAAAAAAATTAAACTCTGGGTCAATTTTGACACCCTTCAACTCTTTTAGTTCTCTCCACTGTGTAAACGCAAATCCAAGGTTTACTCGTGCCTTAGCAAGGGCTGTATCACTTTCCCTTTTCGCCTGTCTGCTCTCCAAATGTCTCTGTTTCTTTGGCTTAGATGGAGGAGTACAGTAGCTACTGCTAGGTCAGGTCATTTGCCCCTCACATCTGCAAGCTAGGTCTCCGCTAGCCAAGTGTGGACATGGGCTCAGCTAGCTAGATATCCGCAAGCCAAGTGTGGACATGGGCTCAACTAGCTAGATATCTTACCACTACCCATTAGAATATCCTTGAACAGTGGCATCGCCCAACTCACCGTCGAGAAAACACATCACTCTTTACGTGTTGCACAAAATCTGATGGGGAAATCGGACCCGACAGGGAAAATGAAAGCTAATGAATGCAGTGGTTCTCAGGCATGATAGAGGTGTAATATTGTTAATGTTATATCACATTGGATGACCACTAGCGACTTATTGGTGCTTTTGAACATAGAAAATGACATATTGCAGCTTTCAGATTGAGAAATGTATCGATTGGTATCATCTTGCTGGGTCTTTCTATCATCTTACTTGTTTGGTCTTCTGTGATATGTTATAGCACCACAACACCATGTTTGCTAGCAGCCCTCTTGTCTTAGCATTGAAAATCTCCCTCAAGTAGGATGTTCGTCATCTCAACAACTTCACATGGAACCCTCCACACAAATAAGTGGCTAATCTCACCAAAGACCAGAACCCATTACTAGTAGCCTCTGCTGAGTCCCCAACAATCGGATGTTTTGGTTTTCAGGAGAAATGGAAAGAGAGCCTGTGACACAACTTACACTTTTGGAAGTTAACAAGGCAATACTACATCTTAACTCCTCCACATTTACTGAATTGGTTGAACAAGGCAGAAAAACCTCCCACAAATTTTTTTTTGTCTTTTCAAGACCTCATTGTGAGGCAGCATTTCCGAAACTATGGGTCGGGAGAAAAAGAGGTCGGGAGAAACTCTGAAATAAAAAAAGCTAAACTCACACTTGGTTCATAGAACCGAGGTTACTTCAGTAACCTCCAGTAGCTCTATCATTAGAACAGTTTAAGTTACAAAATATTATGATTCCATCGCTGAAAGATAAGACTCTCAGGAACACGCATATCTTTTGTTTCCCTCTACAATGGCCACAAGCCTCCTTAGAACAGATTAGACAAGACCAAATCAGACTGGGGGAGACAGAACATCATCAATGATGATACCAATACCTTCAAACCATGCTTCCTTCAGCTTGAAATACTGACAAAAGTACTCAGATAGATTTGTTATAGTCCCAATTAAAAAAGTAAACATTGGCCGTTGATTACATAACTTTTTTTTCTAACCCCACTTACATACTACTTATTTGTATTTATTTCACTGCCCCATCTACCCTCCTCTTCGGAGGACAAAAGTAACTTCGTTTTACTTTTTTACAGATTTTGTTACATGTAGATTATTCATACATTTTACATACATGGTACTTTTATAAACATTATTACAAAAAAGAAAAGATAACTCATATTTTTGTCCTTTCTCAATGTCATGAATTCTAGTGACATTATTGATCCCGAATGTATTTAGTTATTTTACTTCAAATTTGCCATTTAGAAAATGAGGCGTTTCTCCAGAAACCAGAATACACATAATCACACTCCCTCATCTGATTAGTCAAGTAGACGGGCTTCTGACTTTGTGGCTCTGGTAACTAGTGATGACCGGAAAAACAGGAGAGAATAATGACTGACCTTTTTTAAGTTTTGGCTGTGGAAAAAGAGCACATTTCAGGACACAGTGTGCTGGGTAATTCAAACAGTCTGAGGGAAAACATTTAGAACACCTATTGCAGCTTTCCCTGCAATTACTCAGTCATTATTTTGTAACGTAAGTGCTCATTAAGTATATGGGGTTTTATTTTACTCTGGCTGACTTTGTGCAAAGCATGACTGAGAATCTCTTAAAGGATTTTATTGGCGCCTGTTTTCACAGTCAGATGTACTTGCAAACACCACCACTTACAATTCCCTTGTTTCTCTGCCATAAACATGCATAATATGCAACAAATCATTGTTTCAGACATTGCACAGAAATAGGACTTTAAAGGGTATCTACAATGAGTATGTTTACATGCACACTAATAATTCAATATTCATTTGATTATGGCAGAAGGCCAAGTATAGCTTTACTCATGTAAACACCTTAAGATGTGGATGTCAATTAAGTCAGCCCTCCGCACCTCTCTGATTCCACATTGTGGAAGCTTGGCGAATTACAACAACAGTTAGGCTATTTTCAAACAACTTTCCACCGCCCCTGCCCTGCCCCTCCTCCGCCCCCTTTCTCAACAAGCCAAAAGTCCCCCTTTGCACACTCTCTCTTTTGTTTTAAAACGTGTGGATTTGATTACATAGGCATATCTAGCTAGCCATTTTGTGAGTGAGAACAGGTGCGTGGGCAGACTTGAAAAGTTCTGTTGTTCAAAACTTCCTTCTCTAACCTATCGACTTAATAGAGTGGGGAATTGGTGCCATGTACGTTCTGCCTGGCTGGTCTGTCCTTGTGGAAGTTGTAATCTAGTGCAGCAATTATTTGGCTTCATAGACTGTTGGTGAAAAGGAAAAATGCTTGCTTGCCTACATCAGAATACGGTTCTGGTAAGACTCCATATGTGACTCGTTTCAGGAAACACGTTCCACAAGGCATTTCTGCCTGTGAAGTCACAGGAGAGGCATTTGAATTTTTGGGGGCAGAAATGCCCTTTCCTGTAATAATAAATACAAATGAGCTAAAGACGTTGTCAGCTATATGATATGGTCATTATTTGAACTGGTTAGCCAGCTAACTTAACAAGCTAGAAATGAACCAAAACATTGTTTAGAAAGTAGCTTTTAGTAGCCTGGTTTGCTAGATTGAGATATACTAAATTCATTTTTAAACATATGTGATTATTGGTGTTAAAATACACCAGTTATGCTATTTTGGACCACCAGGCTGCTGATGTCATGCATGTGAATCCTTAAAGAGATGGGTGGGGATAAGGCTTAAGAGGGTGTGAATGATGCTGAAAGGGTGTAGACAAAGAATAGCTCACCAGTAGGTGTACCAAAACATTCAAGTGCCATTTTTTCAAAAGTGGGGTTACAAGTTTATCAACTTTCAAAGCAGAATCACTTTCCCATTGTTCCTCAACTGTAGTGTATGATATACCATTTTCTAGCTCTGAGTCTCTACATTTATCTAATGTAAAAAACACCATTTCAAATGTTGCTACATAAGACTGAATCGAGCAGGTCGAATCAGCTGTTGATCTGTAAAAAAAGTTTAAATAATAATTGAACACAGACAAGTCATAATGAATGCATCATGAAATCAACAAATGTGTAATCCTCCTTTGGAAGTGTACATGTCAAACATAACCCTAATACCAGGATTCCCAACCCTCTCCTCTGTGACCAATATACCTGATGACCCTAACCCTAACCCTTTTTTTATCCATTCCTTCGTGAAGTTGTCCCCTAGGCAGTCATTTTCGAAATGTCCCAGAGTCCATGTGTGTTCATTCACCACATGGTGAATAACAACTCTCCACAGGTCCTGAAACATACAATTGCAATGCATGCATTTTTTTCAACAATAATCAGTGTTATTCCCCATTTAACGTTTTGCAAATATGATTTCACAAACTCAGGGACAAGTACTTGCTCACAGCAAAGCACAATACAGTAAGTACAATATCACTCAACCATAATACATAAATGAGAGTAATAATTAAGACAAGATAAATATGACTTACAATAAACTCCTCATATGTGTCTGCCCTTTTACAGAACAACCAAAAGTGGTTGACAACCTCCTTCAACCACATGATGAGTTCTGCGTGGCCTTTAATCTGTGCTGTTTAGATATGATAAAAATTCTAACACTGGAGAAACATCTTCACGCCATGCCACATATCGAGAGTGTGCTTTATTCAGCTGTGTTTATATTTTCCTTTTGGCTGGGGCTGAAAAAATATGAGATGTACGTATTTCTAAAATGATTCAATCTTGCAAAATAAACATTTTAGATGTGCATGGTCATAACCAAACTTACTCCTTAAAGCAGAAATCTGAGAATGTGCATCTGTGCAGATCTATTTTAGCGGGATCTCTGTAATCAGTTGATCCATGGTCCTAATCCATGGTGACTGTTTCTCTGGGTCTCCCTCTTGTCAATGTTCACTACGGAGATGATTTCTCTGGAATCATTCTCCAATATAGTGTAGGTGCAATTACTGTGCAGAGTATCCTGGCGAGTCCATGCGGCCATCAGCTGAAATTGTAAGAGACATTGAAGTAATAAATAAAAAACCATTGTATCCGTGTTAAATAATTGTGGTGTACTGTAAGCACACAAACAATGAAGTCATATCTAGGACTACAACAATGTCTTTGGTTCGCAGACGGTCAATGATCACATCCCTTTTCTCCAACAATTTTACTGAGTCCACACGGTACGAGTTCTGAATATTGAAAAAAGTGCTACTGGAAACCATCCCATTGTTCATGAATTTGAAAAGGAGGACAATTTGAGTTGCTGTCCCCAAAATCTTAAATCTTGTCAGACACCTCTTCATCATAATCTTCATTCACCTGGGATTCCTTTGAGGGACTCCAGGTCTCATCAGCACCACTCTCATCAGCACCAACTTCATCATCCCATCGATGCTATCACAAATAAGACATAATAACATAATGGTACATTGTAAATACAAACAACAAAAGTAAGCACACTAGCACATCACAAATACTAAGAAAAATCTTACACTCACACACTATTCAGTTAATTCAATGGTCTCTTCTGAGATGCTCATATTCATCAGGCTAAATAAACTCAGCAAAAAAATACTGTCAACTGCGTTTATTTTCAGCAAACTTGTATTTGTATGAACCTAACCAGATTCCAGAGACTTAAACTGAACAAGTTCCACAGACATGTGACTAACAGAAATGGAATAATGTGTCACTGAACAAAGGCTGGATCTTAATCAAAAGTAACAGTCAGTATCTGGTGTGGCCACCAGCTGCATTAAGTACTCCAGTGCATCTCCTCCTCATGGACTGCACCAGATTTGCCAGTTCTTGCTGTTAGATGTTACCTCACTTTTCCACCAAAGCACCTGCAATTTTCAGGACATTAATGGGGGGAATGGCCCTAGCCCTCACCCTCCGATCCAACAGGTCCCAGATGTGCTCAATGGGATTGAGATCCGGGCTGTTCGCTGGCCATGGCAGAACACTGACATCCCTGTCTTGCAGGAAATTGCACACAGAACGAGCAGTATGGCTGATGGCATTGTCATGCTGGATGGTCATGTCAGGATGAGCCTGCAGAAAGGGTACCAGATGAGGGAGGAGGATGTCTTCCCTGTAACGCACAGCGTTGAGATGGCCTGCAATGACAACAAGCTCAGTCCGATGATGCTGTGACACACCGCCCCAGAGCATGACGGACCCTCCACCTCCTAATCGAAAAAGGGACGTTTCTTTTTTTGCTGAAGTGATAGAAGTGATAAAACATAACAAAAATAAATAAATTTATTGAATAAGATCTGTACAACCAGTCTTAGAGTAAGAACTCTTAAGGCTTCATGCCACAATGACTACCACCCTGTAGCACTCACTTTTGTAATCATGAAGTGCTTTGAGAGGCTGGTTATGGCACACATTAACTCCACCATCCCAGTCACACTTTACCCACTCCAATTTGCATACCGATCATTAGACAACGCAATCTCAATTGCTCTCCACAATGTCCTCATCTACCTAGATAAGAGGAATGCCTATGTGAGAATGCTGCTTATTGACTACAGCGCAGCGTTCAACACCATTGTCCCCTCCATGCTCGTCACCAAGCTCAGGACTCAAGACTCCCTCTGTAACTGAATCCTGGACTTCTTGACCGGCCGACCCACGGGCACCCACAGGGGTGTTTGCTTAGCCCTCTTCTGTACTCCCTGTTCACCCACGACTCCAACGCCATCATCAAGTTCGCTGACAACAGAACGGTGTAAGGCCTGATCACCGGTGATGATGAGTCAGCGTACAGGGAGGTCAGTGATCTGCCAGTCACTGACCAAGGAGCTGAATGTGGACTACAGGAAACAGGGGGGTGAGCATTCCCCCATCCACATCAATGGGGCGACAGTGGAGCAGGTAGACAGGTTCAAGTACATCGGTGTCCAAATCACTAAAGACTTAAAATTGTCCAAACACACACGCAGTCGTGAAGAAGGCGCAACTGTGCCTCTTCCCCCTCAGGAGGTTGAAAAAGTTTGGCACGGGCCCTCAAATCCTCAAAAGGTTCTAAGTGTATACCATTGAGAGCATATTGACTGGCTGCATCACTGCTTGGTATGGCAACAGCACCACCCTCGATCACATGGCGTTACAGAGGGTTGTGTGGACAGCCCAGTTTATCACTGACTTCAACCACCCAAGCCATAAACAATTTTATCTGCTGCTACACAGAAAGAGGAACCAGTGCATCAAGCCTGACCCCAACAGGCTCTTGAACAGCTTCTATCCCCAAGCGATGCAACTGATATATAGAGACTGTTAACAAGGTGGCTTTCCACTGAGTACACAGACTTGGAGCTCGGAGCGGCAAGACCAAGGGTCTCTCGACTGATCATCGCAAAATTTGAACACTACCAACAAAAGGAGCTGATCAAAATCAGGGGAAGGGAGCTTATGGGGACCAAATTCGGGCTCAATGACCAATTTCCAAGGGAGATAAACAAACATCGTAAGAGACTGTATCCGGGTACAAAGGCAACAAAGGGAGAAGGGTAAGCGTGCCTTTCTCATTGTAGACAAAGTCTTTATAGATGGACAGCTTTTCCGAGACAGCTCCATAACACCGTGGCTGTACTAAATTCTACAGGGACTTCAGGTTACGAAAAAAAGAAAGTATGGGAACTGTAAAAATATCTGAACACTATGAAGTGGATATAAACAGACACATACTCAATTACATGCTCGCTTACACATACAGACTTATACACACACCTGATATCGCTCTCTTCTCTCACTCTCACTCTTTTCTCTTCTCTTCTCTCCCTAATGTCGAGAACCATTTTATAATTTAATATGTTTGTTTGTCTATCTTTTTTATCTATTTGTCTACAAGTTTATATATTTTTACAATAAGCAAGGGGACGATATCAGAATAGGGGCATTGGGGAATAATAACATATTGTACGGAATACATTTGTACTGTAGTGAAGCCGTCTCTAGAGTAATGCAAGGTCTCTTTCTTGGTCAATTGCTGTGGAAATGCTGGGATGTGTTTTTCAATGATGTTAGGTAGCCTGAGTTTCAGTTTTGGGTTGTGGGTGTTTGTCTTCCATGTCAGTGTTTGTCGCCACACGGGACTGTTTCGGTCATTTCACGTTTATTGTTTTGTATTTCGTAGTGTTCAGTTTATGTTTTAAAATAAACATTATGGACACTTACCACGCTGCATTTTGGTCCTCCGATCCTTCTCGCTTCTCCTCCTCAGAAGAGGAGGGCGAGGTACAATAACACAGACAACCCACCTTGGACAATGTGACAAGTGGTCCCTCAACAAACAATCCTCATGCCTCATTGTTTGTTCTTGTTTCCTAATCAACAGTCTTGATCTTCCTCTTCTGCCATGGTGGATGAGCGACCTTTTCTTGTAAATACAGGGTCATTTCTCTTTCCAACCTGAAAATGGCAGCTGCAGACACGTGTGGTCAGTGGGTTTCCAGTCCGCCCATTTTACTGGATAGCTAACTTGATTACTAAAATGCTAACATCTATATTAAAATACCATAACCCACAGACCTGACTGTAGTAATGGTAAAATAGACTGGGCTTTGGTCTATCTGCACATCTAAAATCCTGCTAGCACAGATTGGAATATGTTCCGAGATTCATCCGATGGCATTGAAGAGTACACCAGATCAGTAACTGGCTTCATCAATAAGTGCATCGATGACATCGTCCCCACAGTGACCGTACGTACATGAATGACTACCGACCCGTAGCACTCGCATCTGTAACCATGAAGTGCTTTGAAAGGCTGGTCATGGCTCACATTAACATTATCATCTCAGAAACTCTAGATCCACTCCATTTCGCAGACCGCCCCAACAGATCCACAGATGACGCAATCTCCATTGCACTCCACACTGCCTTTTCCAACCTGGACAAAAGGAACACCTACAGTGCATTCTGAAAGTATTCAGACCCTTTCACGTTTTCCACATTTTGTTACGTTACAGCCTTATTCTATAATGGATTTTTTGGCAGAAATTACAGCATTGAGTCTTCTTGGGTATGACGCAACAAGCTTGGCACACATGTATTTGGGGAGTTTCCATTCTTCTCTGCAGATCCTCTCAAGCTCTGTCAGGTTGGATGGGGAGCGTCGCTGCACAGCTATTTTCAGGTCTCTCCAGAGATGTTCGATCGGGTTTAAGTCTGGGCTTTGGCTGGGCCTCTCAAGGACATTCTAAAACTTGTCCCAAAGCCACTCCTGCGTTGTCTTTGCTTAGGGTCATTGTCCTGTTGGAAGATTAACCTTAGCCCCAGTCTGAGGTCCT
Source organism: Oncorhynchus kisutch (assembly GCF_002021735.2). Classification (NCBI taxonomy): domain Eukaryota; kingdom Metazoa; phylum Chordata; class Actinopteri; order Salmoniformes; family Salmonidae; genus Oncorhynchus; species Oncorhynchus kisutch. The sequence continues at coordinate 50,839,141 of NC_034174.2, forward strand.
GAGCGCTCTGGAGCAGGTTTTCATTAAGGATCTCTCTGTACTTTGCTCCGTTCATCTTTCCCTCGATCCTGACTAGTCTCCGAGACCCTGCCTCTGAAAAACATCCCCACAGCATGATGCTGGCACCACCATGCTTCACCGTCGGGATGATGCCAGGTTTCCTCCAGACTTCACACTTGGCATTCAGGCCAAAGAGTTCAATCTTGGTTTCATCAGACCAGAGAATCTTATTTGTAATGGTCTGAGATTCCTTTAGGTGCGTTTTGGCAAACTCCAAGTGGGCTGTCGTGCATTTTACTGAGGAGTGTCTTCCATAAAGGCCTGATTGGTGGAGTGCTGCAGAGATGGTTGTCCTTCTGGAAAGTTCTCCCATCTCAGAGGAACTCTGGAGTTTTATCAGAGCTTTGTCACCTCCCCGACCAAGGCCCTTCTCCCCCAATTGCTCAGTTTGGCCGGGTGGCCAGCTCTAGGAAGAGTCTTGATGGTTCCAAACTTCTCCCATTTAAAAATGATGGAGGCCACTGTGTTCTTGGGGAACTTCAATGCTGCAGACATTTTTTGGTACACTTCCCCAGATCTGTGCCTCAACACAAACGTTTCTCGGATCTCTATGGAGAATTCCGCATGGTTTGGTTTTTGCTCTGACATGCACTGTCAAAAATAAGATTTGCCGACTTCTGAGGCTCAGAAATTCAATGTTGAGCTTGGTAATAGTTTGCAGTTGACGTGGACAGCACACCAATGGACATTCAAATGGAGCTGATAGAACTGCAATGTAACAGCACCCTGAAGGTTTAGTAGGATTCAGTCGGGGCAGACCACTTTCCCACTTTCATCCCAGAAACGATGCCACGGCTCCGCCAACAGGCCGCCCGTATGCTGTGCATGTTTGGTAGCACACCTTTGTGAGCAGCTGTTCTCCGTGATGAAGACAAACAAAAAATATCACAGATCACATCTCACTGATTAACACCGCTCCATTCTGAGAGTTGCAGCAGCCAACCCAAAGATTGATAAACTTGCATCAAAGAAAATAATCCAGGTGTCTTGCTCAAGCAGTAGTAAATAGGTAGCTTCAATAGGCCTACAATCCTCCTGGGGGACCCTTAAATAGTTTGGTCAATTATTTGTATCTATAATTTATGATTGTTTTATGTTTGAATATTACAACCTACCTATGTGTTGTTATTTGAAGTTTTGAAACACTTTCAAGAGGCATTTTTCTTTTAATTAAATAATTTACATTTTAGGTCGTAGCAGAATACATGTTTTTTAAACAACTCCAAAATATATATATGCCATGTCTGGCCTGCAAATCAAAATGTTTTTATTCGACCCCTGCAGTGATTGAGTTTGACACCCTTGCATTACAATATCCGACCCCACACATGGAAATATACTGTAGCTCAAGGGTACAACATCTCAGCCCTCACTTCTCAAGAGTGAGAATCCATGTTTAATGTTAACCTCATGTTTTACTTTTTCAATCACACATCTTGACTGATTTTCCAGTTGAGGAAACATTAGGTAGGTTCCCTCAACAAACGTTTGCACATTTTCTGTGCAGGTCGTCATATTTTTATAATGAACAATCCTATAATCTGAGCAGACCTGCACGTAAAACGTGTATTTGGAATGCACCCTAAAGGCTAAATGAACTGTTCGCCACCACTAACATCATGTATGAATGACACCACCTTTCGGGAGACAATGTTCACAGGAAGATGCTTCCAATTTTTATAAAGACCTCAATTTTTCCAAAGGAGACAATTGTCTGTGAGGGGAGTAGTTGTATAAACAACTGTATAGACACGGCTACAGCCATGTAGGTTAGATTGAATCCAGTCCTTAGTTTAATATCCCATCTCGAATACCTTGGGCATGCATGCAACCAAAGAAGAACAATGTCAGCATCGGTTTAAACTCCAGAGGTCTCTAGGGGACTGTATAAAAACTTATCTAACCATCTATCATATGCCTTGTCGACAAAGTGACATTTCTTAATGGGACCAAACACTAATAAAACACAGTTATGCTTGCGCAACCTCCATACACCCTTTCCCAAGAGGATTGGGAAGAAAAACTCACACAAGCAAGCAAAACCAAGTATGAGTAAGTGGGGAAAGTAAGACCCCTCATTGAGAAAAGACGAGGAACGGAATGTCGATCCTTTCAGGAGAATATCACCTTTGCCTCCTAACCTCTCAGACCTTTGTGAGAGTACTATTAATAACAGACTTTCAGTCTATTCTACTGAGGGGGTTGTTATAGTGTGTGACCCCCTTTTGGCACCTGTTGTTAGAATAGAGTATGCATGTGTGTGTGTGCATTCCCAATGGTCAACTGAGAAATAGCCCTGTCGAAAGTCTGGCGCTATAAGGGCCAGGGGAGAGGACTAATATTCATGAACTTCATTCTGTGCGTCCATATGTGACCTGCATAGCTAAGAGAAAAATAAAGCTGTTCGTAATGCAGTTGGAAGAGACACACAAAGGAAGTGTTGTTGATGATGGCACTGCTTCAAATACTCCCTGCTCCCTCTAACAAATTAACACAGCATCGAAAAGAAAAGCTCTCCCCTACTACATGGCTTTACCCTCCCCTGCACTAATAACAACCCGAAGTCATACTCATGATTCCATATTTCCAGTTTAAAGGGATACAGAGACATAAACATGGTGTCCATGAGTTCATCTGATTCCAGGGAAGTAGATACAGTGTCTCATTGCCAAAATCCTGACCTATTCCTTTAACATACTGTATGAAAAAAAGAGGAAACAAGATTGTCAGCCATTGGACAACCTGCGCAACAGGGAAACAGTGAATGGAGCAGATTGTAGTTGAACTAAATATTTGTTTTACCCTTATTAAAAAGGACATGTGCATAGATTTTGTGACATTAGATTGCCTTGTTGCTTATTAACTTGAGGAACTGCACTTAAAGCTGCAAAATGTAACTTTTTGGGCGACCCGACCAAGTTCACATAAAAATGTGTGTTATAGATCTGTCACTCATTGAATGCAAGTCTAAGAAGCGGTAGATCTGTTCTATGTGCACTATTTCTATGCTTCCTGCTCCTATGTTTCATTTTTGCCGTGTACTACTTTCAGTTGTTTACAACAGCTTAAACAGATGAAAATACAATATTTTTTGTTATAGAAATTATATTTCACACCGGTTTAAATGGTACAATGATTCTCTACACTATACTTGACAGCAGCATACCACCCACTGCTGGCTTGTTTCTGATGCTAAGCAGGGTTGTCCCAGGATGGGAGACCAACTGGTGTTGGAGGGCCAGTAGGATGCACCCTTTCCTCTGGGCTAAATTCCCCAAGGCAGTGGTTCTCAAACTTTTTATAGTCCCGTATCCCTTCAAACATTCAACCTCCAGCTATGTACCCCCTCTAGTACCAGGGTCAGCTCACTCTCAAATTATGTTTTTTTGCCATCATTGTAAGCCTGCCACACACACAGTATATAATACATTTAATAAACATAAGAATGAGTGTAAGTTTCCATCACAGCCCAGCTCATGGGAAGTGACAAAGAGCTCATATTAGGACCAGGACACAAATAAAAATATAATAATAATCAATAATTTTGCTCTTTATTAAACCATCTTGCATTTAACACCTTATTTGTTAATTGAAAATTGTGAATAACTCACCACAGGTAATGAAAAGGGTGTGCTTGAAAGAATGGCATAACTCTGCAATGTTGGGTTGTATAGGAGAGAATCTCAGTCATTAATTATTTTCCACACACGGTCTGTGCCTGTTTTAGTTTTCATGCTAGTGAGGATCCACTCTCACATAGGTACATGGTTGCAAAGGGCATCAGTGTCTTAACAGCACGATTTGCCAAGGCAGTATACTCTGAGCGCAGCCCAATCCATAAATCTGCCAGTGGCTTCTGATTAAATTAAATTTTCACAGAACTTGTTGCAATTTCGATGAGGCTCTCTTGTTCAGATATCAGTAAGTGGACTGGAGGCAGGGCATGAAAGGGATAACGAATCCAGTTGTTTGTCTCATCCATTTCAGGAAAGTACCTGGGTAATTGCGCACCCAACTCACTCAGGTGCTTCACTATATCACATTTGACATTGTCCGTAAGCTTGACTTCATTTGCACACAAAAAAATCATACAATAATGTAAAGACCTGTGTGTTGTCCTTGTTAATTCAGACAGAGAAGAGCTCCAACTTCTTAATCATAGCCACAATTTTGTCCTGCACATCCTCTCCCCTGTAACTATTCCCCAGGTTGTTGCTGTACATGAGAACGTGTTCTCAGTCAACTTACTGTCACGCCCTGGTCTAAGTATTTTGTGTTTTTCTTCATGTATTGGGTCAGGCCAGGGTGTGGCATGGAGTTTTTGTATTGTGGTGTGTTTTGTCTTGGGGTTTTGGTGTGTATGTATTTGGGATTGTAGCTAGTGGGGTTATCTAGCAAAGTCTATGGCTGTCTGGAGTGGTTCTCAATCAGAGGCAGGTGCTTATCGTTGTCTCTGATTGGGAACCATATTTAGGCAGCCATATTCTTTGAGTTTGTCGTGGGTGATTATCCTTAGTGTCTTTGTTCCTGTCGCTGTATTTAGTTGACAAGTATAGGCTGTTTCGGTTTTCATTACATTTATTGTTTTGTAGTGTTTTGTGTTTATTCGTATTTACGTTTGTTTTCATTAAACATGGATCGCAATCTACATGCTGCAGTTTGGTCCGACTCTCCTTCACCACACCTAGAAAGCCGTTACACTTACTCCATAAAATAAGGGTTCATAAATAATAAATAAAACTTGCTTGTTTGGTCATAAACTGAAATTAGGCTAACTTTTAGAATTTTGGAAACCAGGAAATAGTTAAGCGATTTTTGCGTATTGCACCTTTAAATCACAGGGCAAAATTGTCAAGGAAATTGATAAGGTGTCTATCGCAGTTATCAACATGCATCCTGTCCTCCAATGGCTTCCTGGAGTTTGGAATAGCTAATTTATTGATGGTAATTGCACTTACCATTGAGGAAGAGATTGTTGCCAAATCCTGTTCTCTGCTTCTAAAGCATTCCAACAGTCAAAGCCATAGGTCAAACCACATATCACCTCTAATTTATAGACTGTCATTACCACGTCAGTCATTACATCACAAAAACACTGCTGAACATATTCCGACATCATCTTGGAACAGCTGTCACATGGGGATTTCCTTTGCTATTGATCAAGACAACCTAGTCTCCTTCCAGGAAAGCCAGGGCAAAATATAATTCCAGTTCCAAGTCAATCCTAAATATTACTCAAGGGCCCTGACTGTGTCATTGTGGTGACTTCATGTGAATATCTTTGGCCCGTAGCATGCAGAATGAGGTTTACGACACCAACAGGGATTTCAACAGAGCCATGTGTTTTTTTGTCCTCATGGAACTGAGAAGGCCCCGGGCTCTGCCTCAACTTTTGCTTTTCAAAAGCATTTTGAAAGAAGGCCTACACTCAGCAGCCGATTGTCCTTGTTTTGCCCTTTTGTTACAGAATTTCCAAGAGATGTAGTTATGTTTTAGAGGAACTATTTTGCCCGATTCTTTTATGGGAATTATCCCAACTGATTGACGGTGTATCATCATTGAGGTTGTGTCAGGTCCAAAATGATAAAGGGTTATCCATGTTTGAAGGTACAGTGGTTTCTCCTTTAAAAGTTGTGGGCTTACACTGCGGGACTTAGAGGTATCCAGCATCACGGCTTCATTGCTCCAGACCACCGCAAGGGGAAGTTAGAGCACTCATTGAGTGATTCCAATGACGAATTTGACGCAAGCCATCTGCCGTTGGTGACTTTCTTCAGCAAAGATGGCTGACAAAACATTACGGTGGAAGAAAATGTAAGTTATAATATAACAAGTCAAATGTTTTTACAATTGACACGAATATGTTAATGCAGAGACTGTGCATATTTTTTTGTCATAAAGTTCCTTTCCGAAAATCGCTATTTAGCAAGTTAGCTGACTAGCTAACATTAGCCAACGTTATTACATGAGTATGAAATTGTAATTTGTGTTTGTTTTAGGGACTCCTGAGAAAACCAGCAAACCAGGCGGTCGTCTTGTGAAACAGTGGATGTAAATAATCTAGCTAGCTAAATATAGCATTTACTGCAATGTACAATTGTGTTAGCTTGCCTTGCCTACATTTGCTATGCAGCTGAAGTAACATAGCTAGCGAACTATTTATTTGCTTATTGTATAATGGAGGATAAAAATAACTGTATGCCTATGGATATGTAGCTAGTTTCAGTATGTAGCTGATCTGTGCATGGACCCTAAAATGTTTGGTGTTACGTACGCCTCTTGGAGGAGGGAACACAACACCCTGTGGAGTGAAAGAGGTATGTGATTCTAGGTGCAGGTAAGAATGACAGAGGCAGAGAATATTACCGTTAACTGGGAATTTATTTCCTTAACACGGTAATGTAACGTGCTTCAACACCTGCATTGCTTGCTGTTTGGGGTTTTAGGCTGGGTTTCTGTACAGCACTTTGAGATATCAGCTGATGTACGAAGGGCTACATAAATACATTTGATTTGATTTTGATTAATGTGGGGAAAAGGGGCTGGATGGAACCAAAGCAAAGAAAGTAAAAGTTAGAGTCCCCTCTCCTACCTTACAAACGCCTTACCTAAACTTAACGCCACCTGAAGCACTAACCAAAATACAGGGGGTGGGCCGCCCAGGTCTTACCTAGTGTGCTTAGACAGAGTACATACTAAGGGTATATGTATGCCCACAGGCCTCTTGCCTAAGCACTCCCAAGGTGCCTTCCCCTTCCCCCCTGGAAAGAACTAAAACAGAATAATACAAACTTAAAGTGCACAATTTCAATAACCAAAAACACAATTCTATTGGCACACACATACCTCAGAAGTAGCGGTAAAGTAAAGTAATAAAGTAATGTTTTACAACAACAACAGTAATACTTTACAACAACACTGTCTCTGAGCAACAACCAACATAGGACATCTAAGAAGCTCTCTCTTCCTGACAAAGGAACACTGTCTTTTCAAGCTGCAGAAGGAGTCGGTAATTGCAGACAGCTATATCTCCTGACGAGAGGGCGGGATCAGAGCTCCAATCTGCAATGGGGCCGACCAATCAGCTACTTGGGGGAATCCAGGAAGCCATTTCCTGAAATATACATATACATTTGGTATAAATATTAGTTCAGAACCTATGAAACTCAGCTATCATAGTTGTTGTATCGACTTCAAGTCTAAATGGCATTAAACCTCTTGAAGCTAGGGGGCACTATTTTTATGTTTGGAAAAATAACGTTCCCAAAGTAAACGGTCTATTTCTCAGGACCAGATGCTAGAATATGCATATAATTGACTGATTATGATAGAAAATACTCTAAAGTTTCCAAAACTGTCAAAATATTGTCTGTGAGTATAACAGAACTGATATTGCAGGCGAAACCCTGAGAAAAATCTAACCAGGAAGTGGCTTCTATTTTGAAAACTCCATGTTCCATAGCCTCCCTTTGCTCCATTTAAAGGGATATCAACCAGATTCCTTTTCCTATCGATTCCTCAAGGTGTCAACAGTCTTCAGACATAGTTTCAGGCTTTTATTTTGAAAAATGAGCCAGAAAGATAGCATCGCAACAACACAGAGTTACACATGGAATAAACAAACATACAGTCAATAACACAATAGAAAAGTCTATATACAGTGTGTGCAAATGAGTTAAGGCAATAAATAGACTGGAGTGATAGATGTGAAGAAGATGAATGTGCAAGTAGAGATACTAGGGTTCAAAGGAGAGAAAATAAATAACAGTATGGGGATGAGGTAGTTGGTTGGGCTATTTACAGATGGGCTATGTACAGGGGTAGTGATCTGTGAGCTACTCTGACAGCTGGTGCTTAAAGTTAGAGAGGGGGATATGAGTTTCCAGCTTCAGTGATTTTTGCAATTCATTCCAGTCATTGGCAGCAGAGAACTGGATGGAAAGGCGGCCAAAGGAGGAATTGACTTTGGGGGTGACCAGTGAAATATACCTGCTGGAGCACAAGCTACGGATGGGTGCTGCTATGGTGACCAGTGAGCTGAGATAAGGCGGGGCTTTACCTCGCAAAGACTTATAGATGACCTGGAGCCAGTGGGTTTGGCGAAAAATATGAAGTGAGAGCCAGCCAACGAGAGCATACAGGTCGCAGTGGTAGGTCGTTTATGGGGCTTTGGTGACAAAACAGATGGCACTGTGATAGACTGCATCCAATTTGCTGAGTAGAGTGTTGGAGGATATTTTGTAAATGACATCGCCCAAGACAAGGATCAGCAGGATAGTCAGTTTTACAAGGGTATGTTTGGCAGCATGAGTGAAGGATGCTTTGTTGCAAAATAGGAAGCCGATTCTAGATTTAATTTTGGATTGGATATGCTTAATGTGAGTCTGGAAGGAGAGTTTACAATCTAACGAGAGACCTAGGTATTTGTAGTTGGCCAAACATTCTAAGTCAGAACCGTCCAGAGTAGTAATGCTGGTGCGGTGCGGGCAGCGATCGGTTGAAAAGCAAGCATTTAGTATCGTTTAGGACCTTGAGTGTGGCTGAGGTGCACCCATGACCAGCTCGGAAACCAGATTGCATAGTGGAGAAGGTAGGGTGGGATTCGAAATGGTCGGTGATCTGTTTGTTAACTTGGCTTTCGAAGACCTTAGAAAGGCAGGGTAGGATAGATATAGGTCTGTAACAGTTTGGGTCTAGAGTGTCTCTCCCTTTGAAGAGGGGGATGACTGTGGCAACTTTTCAATCTTTGGGGATCTCAAACGATACGAAAGAGAGGTTGAACAGGCTAGTAATAGGGATTGCAACAACTGCGGCAGATAATTTTAGAAAGAGAGGGTTCAGATTGTCTAGCCCGGCTGATTTATAGGGGTCCAGATTTTGCAGCTCTTTCAGAACATCGTCTATCGGCTGATACATGTACTGTAGTTATTACCACGCATGAGATCCCCACATTGTAGCCTGTACATTGAATATATTCACTGATCATGTACTCTTCCTTGGCAAATAAAGGTACGGTTCAGGTATGAATCTCTGTGAGACATTTTTCAGTCATATCCAATACCAGGTGTATCAAACTCCATTCTTTGACTGATGCTGTGTCTGCATGTATGTATTACATGTATGTATTACAATTATACACTTCAACAGTGTTTACCACTCCTGCTCCTGGGTGATCAATGATTACACATTGTAACTATGCAATAGACTAGAAACAAGATTTAAGTCAAGGCTGATTTGTAATTCATATATACAGAAAAAACAGTACACTACACTTCCTATTTATATCTAACTCCCTTCATCTGCATTAATCTGAGGACACAGGATAGGTGTAGAATTTCAATGAGATACTTAATTTCAACCAGTGGAGAATGTGAAACACTTTATTGAAAGTTCATTATCCAGGTGTTATAAATACATAATACATGCATTATAAATATTATAATTGTAATATTATATTATAAATGCAAGTTCAATATGTACTTCAATGTACGTATGGTATGCATTATTTAAAAAAGCGTAACAAAGAGGAGGTGGGGAGAGAGGTGTAGAAGACAGAAAAGGAAAGAGTTAAAACAGAGGAGCAGGGAAGACAGCATATGATTCATGAATTATAATATTCTCTCAGTTCATTACAATTACATAGTGTCTCTAGCAGTGTCTCCTAACCAGCCTTGGGCTCCCAGTCGGCCCGAAGGTTATCTTAAGAGCGGGTGAGGTGGCGATGACGGGACTGGCTTCCTCTCTCACATCAAAACATACCTGCCGACGAGAGACAGATGGATAGAGAGAGCGCATGATTAAGCTTTGCTTTTTTTATTCTAACACAGTCAGTCATCATAATCATCAGGAGGTGAAATGCAAAACTGACCTTGGATTATTAACTCTGGGACTACTATATCTCAATGTAGTATTTCAATGTTAAGCATCTCTTAATAATACTTCCTGTTGACCCGAGAAAGTGACCTCTCACCTATGATCATGCTGTGCCCTCTGTGTCAGCCAGTTCAGATGCACGAGGGGTTCACCCACACAGCTGATATAACTGTGTGTGTAATCTCACCTGGTGTCGACACTAAGTGGCTACAAAGTACTTTATGCTGAAAAACAGAAACATGAGGACAAACAATAGAAGATAATGTCATTATTAGACTTTTACATTACCACATCACAAATGAATACATAAATACCACTTGAAGCTGGTTTTGAGGTGTCAGGTTCGCCTCCGTACTTAAAGGGTGATTATTCCAACTCTCTGTGAAATGCTGCAGATCTGCCCGGTACGAGGTAGGATCATATATCCCACACAGAAGAGGTGGATAGAATTTGACAGGTCAAGGTAGCCTTCTTCCTCCAAACTGTGCAGCAAATTGTAGTACTGACATGTCACAGCACTCCAAACATCTATCCATAAGCGTTCCACTCTAACAGAGAGAAAGAAAAGGTTTTGTGGCGGCCACACACACACACACACACCTAATCTCTGTGGTCCTCCTCCATGAATAGTGAACACTGAGGTTGGTCCGATGTTATAGAAATACAAGTTGTGTGTGCCTCTGTGAGTGGTTACTGACTACATGTGACACAGACACCTATCCGAGTGTACCTGAAACATTTAAATATAGAGGGCTGTGTGTCTCACCACTTGGTTATTGGTTATTGAATTCAGGACTTGGCAGCAACAGGGTCTTGGTAGTCCAGTGAAACTGGCTGAGTGTTTATGTGGTATAAATCTGAAAATTAGCAGCTGACATCTTATATATTTTTTTATTAATGCATGTGAGACTGGTTCCATGTACAACAAGACAGGCAGAGAGGAAGAGAGAAAAAGAACACAGAACAGTTAAGTTACCTTTGGTTATGGACACTTTTGCCAGCAATAAAGCTTCCACGGCCTGTTCCTCGGACAGTGAAAGTAAATCTGGCAATACCTACATTTTTGAATCCTTGGAACAGCTCGCACTCTGAAAGTAAAGAAAATAGCTTATTTTTTTGTGATATGAATAAAATAACTGAGATATGACCGTTAAATCTAAAGCTATATATGTCATTTTCAGGATATGTCAGTACAGCACCAGACTGGTATTAGGGTTGTTCATTAGGTGATGGGAAATATGCTAAATGCGTACAAAACAATATACTTACCTTCCTTGAAAATCCATCCATACCGCCAAAGATGACAATGTTGTAGCTTGAAAAAAAACATTGGAATTAAAAGAGAAATGTTTAACCTATTAACCTGCTTCATTATATGTATTACCACATTTATATATTTATGTATTACCATACATCATTTAAAATGTGTCTACGAATAAGTAATGATACCTGCACCATCTACATGCTGCAATGACTCCCTAACTCTTCGCCATTGTACATTGCTTGGAGACTTCCTTTGACCATTCTAAAGCCTGCATGGGGCATCCTTGCCTTAATGGCCCTGACTTTCTGGTCTAACTCTTCATCTGACATATCAGAATAGCATTCCCTGACAGACATATTGTGTTCTTTCATCCTGTAAAAAAAAGCTAACTGTTACACTGTCATGAAATATGATTATATATCGACTAGGAAACAAATAGGACATGGCCTGCTTATGAGTTGCCATGAAAGAAAGTTAGATGAATTCAACTGAAATTGGCGAGAACAGGCGTTCGAAGCAAAATGTTTTTGGTTAGCCTGAGAATAATAATTGCATGATTTATCATTCTATGGTATGTATGTGTCGACATAATATAATATAATGTTATGAACCGACACTGAATTGTATGAGCTAACTACTAGCTATGTAGAAGTTGGACAGAAGAATGCCCAGTGCTGCTTACCTGAGATGTCGTCATCACACAGTCCTTCGTAGGTGTCCGCTATGACTTCCATTGTGTCGGGAAAAAGTCTGAACACTCATAAAATGGCCAAAATGGAGGGTGGTTGATAGCGAAACTAAGTTTTGTTTTCAAATATATTTTTTGTTCTCAAAATATTTTTGGTGGAATAAAATGCATTAAGCTTTGCGCTCTAATACAAAAATATTTGATTGCAAATGACTTTGAAGCCTCCTTTTTGCTTTCAGAACAATTATTGTTGATTGAAAAAAGGTTTTGCTCTTGACAAAAAGACACAAATGTACCTCCATAGCATATAGCAATTTGCCTGTGAATAACCAGACCTTAATACAAACTTGCTATGCAGAATTCTTGACACACAACTGAAGATGCTGCCATATCCTGTATGCACGCCCACAAGTGAGCCACTCAGGCAGAGAATAACACGTGGAAGAGGGTGAGGAGCGAGATGGGAGTAACAACAATTTGTTGCAAGTTGGGGAGGGGGGCTAATAGCTGAACATTAGACTATTCAACCTTTACTGAAGAATAGTCTAATAGCCGAGCTAGGTGTGAACCCCCCCTCCCTATCACAGACCAGAGCATTGATTATGCTTTTGGGTCCCAATGCACTACTGTGTATCTAACTGACAATGAATGGGCAATATCAACCAAATAATAAACTGATAATTGTGCATGACTTCAAATGAAACCAGCAGGGAGAAGGATTCGAACCCTCAACCTTCTGGCCCGAAGTCCAGCACGCTAAAAGCATGCTCAAGCCTCAGAGTCGATAGAGTGCGCCTCGCAGTAGCTTGCTACTCAATGTAATAAAGTAATGACTTTTCAAATAAGTTACCTTATACGTTATGTTGGCTGACAATTTGTTAGCTACGCTGTCCTTACAAACCACATAGCATATCATTACAGCAGTATGTACCAGTATGTTAGCTACCTACCTAATGTTAGTAGTTATACATCAAACTTGCCACTATATTAACTATAGGCTAACTACCCAACATTTATTGACTTGATTATTATCGTCATTCTTAGCTTAGCTAAATGGTGTAGTCGTTGTTCGTTCTCAATGGACATTCGGGTGCTTTCGCAAATTCACTCTGGCTATTTACTCCGATTCAGAGCACTCTCATCTGAGTGTACCGGAGCGCAGAATAATGAATTTATGAGCACTCAACACCCATTGAATATGGCCGGTGTCAGTAAACATAGACAGAAAGTGTAATTAAATTGTTTCCAACAGCACAGTTACAGTCACCAACGCTCTGGATAACACAAAAATGGCCTAACCAGCTCTGCTAGGGGGAGTAAAATGGTCAGAGTGGTCTCATTTGTGTCTAGAAGTAGCTAGCAAGCTAGCCAATGTTAGCATGGGTGCTTGACTGCCATTGTAAGGCCAGAACGCTCAAATCAACTCTACTCCTCGGCACGAATGTCCAGTGTGCGCTCCGAGAGCAAAACGGTCTGAATTTACAAACTGACAACTGAATTTATGAGCGCAGGCAATCCAAATTGAATTTAACTAGGCAAGTCAGTTAAGAACAAATTCTTATTTACAAGGACAGCCTACTCCTTCCTCCCCGTCGGGAAATTGAACCCCGGTCTCCCATGTGCCATGCCCGCACGACACAGGGATTCTTTAGCTAAATAGGCCAGTACTGTACTGCCGACCGTCATGTTGTACAGCGCCATATTTTCCATTCCATCCTAACAGAAACCCAGAGGGTTTTTTGTTTTTCTTGGAATAGAAACACCATAATATTAATCAAATGAATTAAGCAAGTACCAGTCAAAAGTTTGGACACACCTACTCATTCTGTAAGGTTCTGTATTTATTTTCTTAGTCAACCTGGTGTTCTGTTTCATTGTGTTCTTGAATGTAGCCCTGTTTCTGTGTTCTTGAACATAGCCCTGTCTTTCATTTTTGTTAATTGTTTTCATCTGTGTTAGTTACCTGTGTTAGTTACTGTGTTGTTTTGACTCTACTAAGCCTTTTCCTAGCTCGTTTGTGAGACCCAGTTATAGTCTTCAGTCATAGTTTTGATTCACCTGCCTGTTTGCCTACCTGTGTATGACCATTGCCTGCGACCAGAATTCCTGCCTTCTGTGAAGGCAAAATAAACACCTGCCACACTCTGCGTGTGAAACTACACCTTTTTCTCCCTCAGTATACATTCCAGGATTTTTTGTTATTTTTTAAATGTTCTACATTGTAGACTATGAAATAACACATACGGAATCAGTAAAGAACAAATTCTTATTTACAAGGGCAGCCTACTCCTTCCTCCCCGCCAGGGAATTGAACCCAGGTCTCCCTCCGTGCCTGAATTCTGTAGTACAGGCATGGCCTACTCTCCCTTATGTAGGTAATTAAGCACTCTCCCATGTTTACTACAGTATGTATTGTAGACTATGTTTCATTGTCAGACTGCACATTAGCCTAATAAACAAATGCAGGTGGCTTATATCTTCTAAATACTTTATTATCCAAATGTAAAAGCATATACAGTACTGTATTTCTTCAGCATATTTATGCTTTCTTTAATAAAATAATGATAAATACTCTTTCAAAATGCATGTGTTGATTTAGTTATGGATCCATAACGAATTATTATGGGAAAAAATATCACTGATTTACAGAAATATTGGAACAAAGTTGTCTAATGAAGGCAAACAATTCAGAATCCTTCAATCTTCCTATGCTGTAGCCTACTCCCGACCGTCATGTACAGCGCCATATTTTCCATTCCATCCTAATGGAAACCCTGAGGGTTTCGTTTTTCTCAGAATAGAAACACCATAATATTAATCAAATTAAGCCACATTTTTTAAAATCAATCCCATATTCTATGTTATTACAAAAAATGTTTTAAATTCTCTGGTAAAGCCAATATGGAAGACTATCAAATACTTCTCAAAGATGCCCTCTGATGGTGAAACTAGCACTAACTTGCATTAACAGAAAAAATGGCTGACAATTAGATAACGTGCCACAGAATGCTGCAGCAGCCCGCAAGCTGTGCTGGAGTATGACGCAACTTTTAAATGAGCAACCACTGTAGGGCATTGGGATTTATAAAGTTGATGCTAATATAGCTTCAAAATCACTGCAAAAAACATGGAAAAGCATCTCAAGTGTAAAAGGCTTGTCTCTGTAGTTTAAGTGTTAGACCACTACCGCCACCTTGTGCTGTAAAGTGTGATACACAGGTGCTTGACTACTTAGGGCAGGGTTTCCCAAACTCTGTCCTCGGGACTCCAAGGAGTTCACGTTTTTGATTTTGCCCTAGCACTACACAGCTTATTCAAAAACCCAAACTTTTTGGGGTCCCGACGACCAAGTTTGGGAAACGTTGACTTAGGGGCATATGGAAAAGTAAACTGCCCTAAAAACAACACATGAAACCCATTTTAGACAGAATGGTAAGTATGCTGCAATATAGCTTCTTCTTACTGCTCTTTGAACAACACCTCCACTGCTCTCACACTTAACTTTATTAATCTATACATCTTTCATCAGCGTCAATACAAAAGGGTTTCTATGCATTTCAGTTTCTAGACTTACACAATAACAATACAAACAAGGGCAAAATACTGTAGATTAAACAATCATGTGTTAACAATTCAGAACATTCTGCAAAAATCTCTCGGTAGGTATGAAACTCATCAGTATCTACCAACAAGTTGCGACATGGAAGCATGTGAGTAATAATCACATGGGGCTTGTGTTCCTTTTTTTTTCCTCTCTCTTTTTTTAAGATGTCCTCCACATCATCTTGGTCCATTGCCATTTTGTGTGCAGCTGTGTCATGACAGCAGGAAACGAAAGGCCACCATTGGCTCATTCTGAATCTGATAGATCTCCCTGGATACAGGTCTTCTCCCTCACCCCCGTCGCTATGCTTTCCTGCTGTAGTGGGTAAGGGTTAACAAAAAACACACAACCATGTTATTCACATTTTAGTAGAGATCAGGGCCCATATTCATGAACTGTCTCAAATAGGTGTGCTGATCTAGGATCAGGTCCCCCCCTCTCATTCATTATGATCTTAAAGGTAATAATTATCCTAGTTCAGCAATTCTACTCAGACGCTTTGTGAAAACAGGCCCGGTTCTGCTATCCTGGTAAAAAGGGAACTCTAGAGAAACTCTCATAATTTACATGTATTTGGTGCACATTGACAAACACATTTGAAGTGACATGCATATGGGCAAACTGTTATCAACTTCGGTGTCACTGAAACTAGGGCAGTCTGATGCACAGTGCTAAGTTAAGACTGTGACCTTCAGTATTACTTACTTAGCGTTCCTATTTGGAACTTACACTACACCAAGGAGCAGTGTTGCGATTGGTTACTTGAAAAGGTAATATTAGTCGTTACATTTAACAAAAGTAAAGCGTTACTTTCCACACAAAGCAATATTGTAAAGTATTGCCTTTTTACTAATAATATGTGACCTGTTTCAGGAAGCGAGGCATATGTCGCACTTCACAGAGGCATTTGAACGCAAAATGCGTTTTTGGGCAGAAATGCCTTCTGGAACATGTGAACATTCATGTGTCTTAATAACAAACTTGTATGCCATCTGTAAATACAAATAATATTATTACTTTGTGTTACTTTCATGAATACTTCTCAAAATCTCACTGTTTGTTTGACCGTCGGGGGGGGGGGAGCAAGGCGAGCCTCGAACGCTCTACCAAAGATAGGCTACTTACTAACTCAGGTTTGACCACTAGTTTCTCTTTTCATCTGTGGAGCTGCTTTTACTGTGCTAGTCTACAAGTGCTACACTATACAGTGCCTTCAGAAAGTATTCATACCCCTTGACTTATTCCATATTGTTGTTACAGCCTGAATTCAACATTTATTTAATACATTCTCATTGACATATTCATACCCCTTTGCTATGACACTCCAAATTGAGCTCAGGTGCATCCAATTTCCTTTGATCATCTTTGAGATGTCACTACAACTTCAGTGGAGTCCACCGGTCACCAACTGACCTAGATATTGTGTGTATGTACTGATATGTAGGCTGTGTGACGTATTACATTTATTTATTTCAGTCCTTGACTAATAATGTTCTGTACAATGTATTATGTCATGTTTCATCTGGACTCCAGGAAGAGTAGATGATGCTTTTGTAGTGGCTTATGGGAGATTCTAATAAATACCAAATACAATTGGTTGGATATGATTTAGAAAGAAACACACCTGTCTATATTAGAGTTGTCATGTACCAGTATTGCGATATAAGGAAGTCAGGAAGCAAAACATGAAGCAGACTCAATTTCTTGAGAAAAACAGTCCTAATCGGAAAAAAGCTGATATTGTCACTTAGTCTTATTTGTTTCCTTTGCAAGATATAGCACACTATTTCACAAAAGTAGGTTTTAAAGGACCCTAGAGTTAAGTCTGCTTTGTGTTTTCTTTTTTTTTGCTAAATCTGGTATCGTAGTATCGCAATACTGGTATCGCGACAACAGTAGTCTATATAAGGCCCCACAGTTGACAATGCATGTCAGAGCAGAAATTATACCATGAAGTCCAAGGAACTGTCCGTAGATCTCCGAAATACATACAAAGGTATATGGACACCCCTTTAAATTAGTGCATTCAGCTAATTCAGCCACACCTGGGTTTTTTTAACCTTTACTTAACTAGGCAAGTCAGTTAAGAACAAATTCTTATTTTTAATGACGGCCTAGGAACAGTGGGTTAACTGCCTTGTTCAGGGGCAGAACGACAGCTTTGTAACTTGTCAGCTCGGGGATTCGAACTTGCAACCTTTCGGTTACTAGTCCAATGCTCTAACCACTAGGCTACGCTGCCTCCCCGTTGCTGACAGGTGTATAAAATCGAGTACACCGCCATGCAATATCCATAGACAAACATTGGCAGTAGAATGGCCTTACTGAAGAGCTCAGTGACTTTCAACATAGCACCGTCATAGGATGCCACATTTCCAACAAGTCATTTCGTCAAATTTCTGCCCCGGTCAACTATAAGTGTTGTTATTGTGAAGTGGAAACGTCTACTCTGCCGCGAAGTGGTAGGCTACACAAGCTCACAGAACGGGACCGCCGAGTGCTGTAGTGTGTAAAAATCGACTGTCCTCGGTTGCAACACTCACTACCGAGTTCCACTGGAAGCAACGTATCCACAAGAACTGTTCATCGGGAGCTTCATGAAATGGGTTTCCATGGCCGAGCAGCCGCACACAAGCCTAAGATCACCATGCACAATGCCAAGTGTCGCCTGGAGTGGTGTAAAGCTCGCCACCATTGGACTCTGGAGCATTGGAAACGCGTTCTCTGGAGTGATGAATCACACTTCACCATCTGGCAGTCCGATGGACGAATCTGAGTTTGGCGGATTCCAGGAGA
The DNA here is from genome assembly GCF_002021735.2 of Oncorhynchus kisutch. NCBI lineage: Eukaryota > Metazoa > Chordata > Actinopteri > Salmoniformes > Salmonidae > Oncorhynchus > Oncorhynchus kisutch. The sequence goes on from NC_034174.2 coordinate 50,857,426, forward strand.
ACGCTACCTGCTCGAATGCATAGTGCCAACTGTAAAGTTTGGTGGAGGAGGAATAATGGTCTTGGGCTGTTTTTCATGGTTCAGGCTAGGCCCCTTAGTTCCAGTGAAGGGAAATCTTAATGCTACAGCATACAATTATATTCTAGATTATCCTGTGCTTCCAACTTCGTGGCAACAGTTTGTGGAACACTCTTTCCCATTTGAGCATGAAAATGCCCCCGTGCACAAAGCGAGGTCCAAACAGAAATGGTTTGTCGAGATTGGTGTGTTAGAACTTGACTCTCCTGCACAGAGCCCTGACCTCAACCCCATCAAACACCTTTTATGAGAGAGAGTGGCCAGACAGAAGCCACTGAGAAAAAGGCATGATAGCATGCAAGTTTGCAAAAAGGCACGGGAAAGACAGGTCATAAAGCGAAAGATTCTGTGGTCTGATGAGACAAAAATGTTACTCTTTGGCCTGAGTGAAGCGCTATGTCTGGAGAAAACCAGGCAAAGCTAATCACCCATCTAACACCTTCCCTAACGTGAAGCATGGTGGGGGCAGCATCATGCTATGGGGATGCTATTTCGCGACAGGGACTGGGAGTCTGGATGAATGAACGATGAATGGAGCCAAATACAGGTTGATGAGAACCTGCTTCAGAGTGCAAATGACAGATATATACGTTCCAACAGGACAATGACCCCAAGCATACAACCAAAGCTATGCAGGAATGGCTTTAGAACAAGAATGTGAAAGTCCTTGAGTGGCCCAGCCAAAGCCCAGACTTGAATCCCATTGAAAATCTGTGGAAAAACTCGAAGATTGCTGGGTATGAATACTTTCTGAACGCACTGTATATGGGCTGCTTTATTAGCCATATATCTGTACAAATGTTTTTTTTTAAACTATTCATTCAAAATCTCGAGCCGCCAGTTCTGATTATAGACCGCATGTACACGGACGAATATAAATGAATAGAGGGCACACTTGCCACTAGATGGGAAAGCCCTCTATGGACTTTGCTATCACAGAAGCGATCCATGGCAAAGATCAGGTGCACCCTGTATACATTTAACGATTACATTTCTTCACTATTCGAATAATATCATGACATTTTTATTCGGATATCCGGATAGTCGAAAGACATGTTTTAAAGTAAACATTTTTTTGGGGGGGGGGGGGGGGGGGGGGGCAGTGTGTAACAGTCTATGTGTGTGGCACAGAGGGAAAGAGAGAAAGTAGCCAAATCGACTCACGCAGGTTAGACAAACTTCTTGCTGCCATAGGTTATCTATCATACCATCTGGTAGAGGCTAGCTAGCTACAGTAGCCAGCTAAGTTAGCCAGCTAGCGAGATAAAGTAGCGAGGCTCCATTCATATAAAACAACAGCCTACCTGTTGGTTGATCATTATAGCCTACTTCTTCATATTTAGCCAACTTAATTCCATAATTTTTGTATCGCCGCTTTGATTGACCGACAGTAACAACAAGCTATACCTGTGAAGGCTACCGGTGTGTCTTTTTTAATGGGGAGCTGTCATGAAACTGTTGCTTTATAAAAATGTCAAATGTAATGGTATATCCTTTTAGGCTATGTATCAATGTCACAGTTTTATTTCATTTTAGACAAACCCTTTTCATTGTTAAAATAGGCTTATATTTTTTTAATTCTCAAATTAATACTATCCAAGTAATCTAATACCAATGTCCGTTGGGATATTCAAATAAACGTGCCCATCCCTAATACATTTCCATGGACAGCAGCTGTCATGACATTTCTCCAAACAGCCTTTCTCTGCTCGCTCGAGAACTAAATAAAAAAACAAGTTGAGATACATTTGACAAAGTAACTGTAATAATATTACCAAATGTGAAAAAGTAGACCGCTACTTTACTCTGTTACTCGTAAGAGTAATCTGATTACATAACGCATTACCCCCACCGCTGCCAAGGACACAGAGGCTGACATACATACAAATATACACACAAACATACCTTCTCCTCTGCGTCAGCGAACATGAGAATCACGTCTTCCACATCAAACTGCAGTGTCCCGTCTTCTGAAGCGTGACCCTCCAGCGCCACTCCCTGATATCAATCACAGCGCCACATAAACAACTTTGTTAGACACTCAGCAGAAATGTTAATAGTAACGTTGAATTAAAACTATAATATATTATAAAGAGAGTACCACTATTACAATAGAGAATCACCTTGATAAGGAAACCAGGTGGATTCTGGGAGTTTGAGTAATTTCCAGTCCTCTTTGCATTACCTACCTGCAGGGCCTGGGAAGCCCCTTCTCCCTCCTCCACCTTCATCTCCACCTGGCTGGCCTCCGCAGGAGGGAAGGAGTGCCTCTCAGGGGGGGGGAAGGAGCAGCGTGGAGCAGGACGAGGTGGGGCTTCCCCATTCTCTGGAGATACAGGTGCACTCTCCTGCTCAGTGTCATGTGGGCCGTCGCTCTCTGTGGACATTGGAAGAGCCTCCTGACTGATTGTGACTTCACACCCAGTCACCTCTGACCTTTGAACTTGCCCTTTTCCGACGGATTGGCTAGGGCCCTGCTCCTCTGAAGCCCCACCCTCTGGGACATCATTCAGACCCTCTGACGCGACGTCGCTTCCGACCCAGTTGTCGCTGTCACACGCCGACCGTCTGTTGGGCGTAGCAGCGCCGTTGGAGCTAAGCTCGTCTGAGAAGTCGGACGTTTCTGACGTGAGGACGCTGTGAGTGCCCTCATCTGCCTCTCCTGCGAGGGAAACGTGTTCCTCAGAGATGCTCTGGGTGTGGGTCTCGTGGCTGGACAGGACAGTCTCTTTGCTGTTTTCGGGGGCTGCGGATGCTTGGAGGGATGTGTGGTCCGAGGGGAAGGCAGTGTTACAGGGGATGGGTGCTGAGATGAGCAGGGATTTCTTCTTCTTGGACTTGGTGCTAAGAGAGGAGATAGAGGGTGAGTTGATCTGGCTGGTGGCAGAACGTTTGGTCTGATATTCTCAGATAATTTCCCAAATTTCAGACTTATTGAGAGAAAGTCAAAAGTAAATATTGGTTTTCTCAATTGAAAATAAAATGACTTGACTTTTACTTGATTAGCAATATATACAGTATATCACATATGGACTATGAGAGGTTAAACCAATGTGATGCATTCTCATGGTCATCTAAAACAACTGACCTGTTGAGGCCTTTGATGATGAACGCTTTTCCTGAATGCTGAGTCTCCAGCTTCTTCATCACACTGTAAAGCTCATGGTTCAGCTGCAATCAATAGTGGTTATTCTATTAGTCAATTTCAGTTGACCTGCAGACATTTCTTAATCTGAACAGTGAGATGCCATACGACATCACACAGAGTAACATCTATTATTTATATCAGTGATACAGACGTGTCAAAAAATGCTGTAATAGCTTTATTCCTTTTGGGAGAATAAAATCCATATTTAGAATGTAGGACAAAAACAACCTCACCACGCTCATTTCCTTATAGAAGACATCCCTCAGGTTGGAAATGTTTTGAAAGACGGTCACGTAACAGCCAATCCGGCTTTAGACAAAAAGGGGAAATAGTCTGTTACACTGGAGCCACTTGGTGCAAATAAGTTCAGGCTGTTTGCGGTTAGAAATATACTAGACACAAAGGATTCTTCATTCTACACTGACTATAAATATGAACTCAACATGCAACAATTTCAAAGATTTTACTGCGTTACTGTTCATAAGGAAATCAGTCCATTTAAAATTATTGTATTAGGCCCTAATCTATGGATTTCAAATGACTGGGAATGTGACGCCTTTCTTTTGAATAGAGTTGATTGTGGCCTGTGGAATGTTGTCCCACTCCTCTTCAAAGGCTGTGCGAAGTTGCTGGATATTGGTGGCAACTGGAACAAGCTGCTGTACACATTGATCCATAGCATCTCAAACTGCTCAATGGGTGTCATGTCTGGGGAGTATGCAGGCCAATGGAAGAAGATGGACATTTTCAGCATCCAGGAATTGTGTACAGATCCATGTGACATGGGGCTGTACATTATCATGCTGAAACAGGTGATGGTGGCGGATGAATGGCATGACAATGAGCCTCAGGATCTCGTAACGGTATCTCAGAGCAATTAAATTGCCATAGATAAAATGCAATTGTGTTCATTGTCCGTAGCTTATGCCTGCCCATACCATAACCCCACCGCCACTATGGGAAACTCTGTTCACAACATTGACATCAGCAAACTGCTCGTCAGCAAGCCGCTGTCCGGTACGGTTGAAACCGGGATTAATCCGTAAAGAGCACACTTCTCCAGTGTGAAAGTGGCCATCGAAGGTGAACAATTTCGAAACCGAACTGCAATCAGGTCAAGATGATCTTCCCAGAGACTGTTTCTGATAGTTTGTGCAGAAAATCTTCGGTTTGGCAAACCCAAAGTTTCATCAGCTGTCCGGGTGCAATTCTCAGATGATCACGGACGGAGGTGATGAAACCGGATGGAGCCAGGTAATTAGAGGATGTGGCTTGCGTGATTACACGTGGTCTGCAGTTGTGAGGCCGGTTAGACGTACTGCCAAATTCTCTAAAATTATGTTGGAGGCAGCTTATGGTAGAGAAATTGACATTCAATTTTCTGGTAACAGCTCTGGTGGACATTCCTGCAGTCCACATGCCAATTCCACCCTCCCTTAACATTGTGAGATTGTGTTGTGTGACAAAACAGCACATTTTAGTGTGTCATTTTATTATCCCCAGCACAAGGTGAACCTGTGTAATAATCATGCTGTATAATCAGCTTCTTGATATGCCACATCTGTCAGGTGGATGGAATATCTTGGCAAAGGACAAATGCTCACTAACAGGGATGTAAACAAATGTGTGCATAATTTGAGAGAAATAAGCTTTTTGTGCATATGGAACATTTATGGGATCTTTTAATTCAGCTCATGTAAACATGGAACCAAGATTTTACATGTTGTGTTGATATTTTTGTTCAGTATACATGTTAGATAAATTCTACCATGTCTGCTCTACACATTCTGAACACTCCATCCCATGAAATAGGCCCCTGCATACGCAACCATTCTCAGGCCCAGTCTTTTGGAAACCCTACTAGTTTACAGTAAGCTGGTCGAGTTCATTATGGCATGCAACTGAAAAACACATTTTGTAACAGAAAATGAACATTCTGTATTTCATAAGTACAGTAGTTGACCCATTTCAGTAAAAAAAAAAAAAAATCATGCATAATGAACATGACCCTGATGTGCTGTGGTCCATTGACTTTACCTTTGATAGAGAACAGGAAGCTCCTCCCTCATCTCTTTGTTGATTTCCTCAAACACACTCTGGGCTATGTTGAACTCCTCTTCTGCCTGGTTAGAGAGAAATGGCATTCAAATGCCTTCAGTACCTTTATCCAAATATGTTGACAAAAAAAAGATAGAATTTCCGTTTAATTTTCAACACACCTTTGTGATTTTGGCATCGTCTTTCTTCTTGGCATTCTGCAGCGCCTCCAAGTGGTGACGTGAGGAATCGTAGTCTACTAGCTTCCGACCGCGTTTGGCCAATCGTTCCTAAGAGGCACGGGGAGAAGTGATATTTCTAAACCATAATCCCCATGAGTCAAGTGACACTATAAGTCTCTTGATTGTAAGACAAAGCAGCAATGTAAACACATGGGGAGATAAGTTTCGATGTGAACCAGATATATTGCACCAAAAACAGTTGATATAAGTACATCAGAAGCTACCTTGACTTCATGAAACTGGCCAGTGTAATTCTCCATGGTGCGGACTATTTGGTCTGTTAGTTTCTCTTCGTAATCGTTCCACAGCAAGTCCTCACTCTGTAATAATGGGAAGGTAAAAAAACAAAACAAAAAACTTCAGCCTGCTTTCGACATTTCCAGAATATTCACAGAAAGAAGTGCCTCTGCCTCACCTGAAACATTCTTTCATGGAAATAATAATACTGCCCAACACTAAGAGAATGTACAGTATAAGACCATTTTAAAACATTTAAATCAACACTATTCTATATGAGCACCAATATGGTTTTCGTAAAAACTACAACACAGACATTGCTCTTTTGCAACTTCTGGAAAAAATCTTTACAGCCCTTAACAACAATACGCTCTTGGCATCTTTTCAGATTTATCCAAAGCGTTTGACATGGTGGATAATGAAATATTACTTTCTAAATTGTATTATTACATTTTTTTCATAATATTACATATAGTTGGTTATATAGCTACATTTATTATGAAGAAGCACAATTTGTTCATGCAAACGGCAGTGCATCTACCAGGGCCAATATATCCTGTGGTGTGCCACAGGGTTCAATAATCGGACCTTTGTTATTCCTAATCTACAGTATATTCATGAACTTGCTGCTGTGTCTTCTACCATACTTCCCATTCTCCTTGCTGATGATTCCAATTTTGATTCACTGATTAATGAAGCCAACTCAGGTATGGCAATATTTCCTGAATGGTTCCAGACAAACAAATTATCTTTAAATGTAAAGAAAAAAATCTAACTTTATTGTATTCACTAGTAAGAATAAGAAATACTGTAAAAAAGAAGAAAAAAAAAGAACCTGAATATCAATTAGGGGAAATGAAATGGAACAAGTCACATCCACTAGATTCCTTTTGAGTTCTAATTGATGAAAAGTTATCCTGTAAAGATCATATTCAATTTGTCCGCAGCAAAGTGAAGAAATCGGTTGGTATCATCAGAAAGATTAGTGGTTTGGTTCATCAGGCTTGCTTCCTAACTCTATACTATAGCTTAATTTACCCATATCTCATTTACTGTAATATTGTCTGGGGCAGTACACATGCCTCCTACCTACACAAATTATTCATAATACTAAATACATTTGCAAGTCTAGCCACATCCTCTAATTACCTGGCTCCATCTGCACCTTTGTTTAAGAAACTAAATATCTTGTCCATTTAGAACATTAATGTATGTCAGTTATGCATTACAAATATTCATACCTCCCAGACAGTTTACCTAAACACTTCAATGGATTCTTCAAGGTTAATTCTGAAATCCATCTATATAACACGAGACACTGAGATTACCTTCACCCTCCCCACTGCCACACATCACATACTTAATTCTCTATCAGATACAGAGGTATCATACTGTGGAATTCTTATCTTCACATTGCCAAAACCTCATCATCCCTCAATAACTTCAAATGAAGACAGGGGGTCAGCTTGATGAACCAAACTAGCCAATAATCCCCTCCATGTAGCGTCAAACATGTTTCTTCTTGTTTACTGAGTATATCATGTACAATTATAATGAATATGCTTTGTTTAACTTATATTTGTGGTGTGGTTTTCATATACAGTGCATTCGGAAAATATTCAGACCCCTTCACCTTTTCCACATTTTGTTACTTTACAGCCTTATTCCAAAATGGATTAAAGAAAACATTTTCCTCATCAATCTACACACAATAACCGATAATGACAAATCGAAAACAGGTTTTTAGAAATCTATTTCAAAAAATGTTTATATGTAACACGTATTTACATAAGTATTCCGACCTTTTGCTATGAGTTTCAAAATTGAGCTCCGGTGCATCCTGTTTTCATTGATCCTCCTTGAGATGTTTCTACAACTTGGAGTCCACCTGTGGTAAATTCAATAGATTGGACATGATTTGGAAAGGCACACACATCTAAATAAGGTCCCACAGTTGACAGTGCATGTCAGAGCAAAAACCAAGCCATGAGGTAGAAGGAATTGTCCATTGAGCTCCAGGACAGGATTGTGATGAGGCACAGATCTGGGAAAGGGTACCAAAAAATGTCTTCAGCATTGAAGGTTCCCAAGAACACAGTGGCCTCCATCGTTCTTAAATGGAAGAAATTTGGAACCACCAAAACCCTTCTTAGAACTGGCCGCTCAACCCACCTGAGCAATCGGGGGAGAAGGGCCTTGGTCAGGGAGGTGACCAAGAACCCGATAATCACTCTGAAAGAGCTCCAGAGTTCCTCTGTGGAGATAGGGGAACCTTCCAAAAGGACAACCTTCTCTGCAGCACTCTACCAATCAGGCCTTTATGGTAGAGTGGCCAGATGGAAGCCACTCCTCAGTAAAAGGCACATGACAGTCTAAAGGATCCTAAAGGACTCTCAGACCATGAAACCAAGATTGAACTCTTTGGCCTGAATGCCAAGCATCACTTCTAGAGGAAATCTGGCACCATTTCTACGGTGAAGCATGGTGGTGGTAGCATCATGCTGTGGGGATGTTTGTCAGCGGCAGGGACTGGGAGACTAGTCAGGATTGAGGGAAAGATTAATGGAGCAAAGTACAGAGAGATCCTTTATGAAAACCTGCTCCAGAGTGCTCAGGACCTCACCTTCCAACAGGACAACGACCCTAAGCAAATCAAATCAAATGTATTTATATAGCCCTTCGTACATCAGCTGATATCTCAAAGTGCTGTACAGAAACCCAGCCTAAAACCCCAAACAGCAAGCAATGCAGGTGTAGAAGCACGGTGGCTAGGAAAAACTCCCTAGAAAGGCCAAAACCTAGGAAGAAACCTAGAGAGGAACCAGGCTATGTGGGGTGGCCAGTCCTCTTCTGGCTGTGCCGGGTGGAGATTATAACAGAACATGTCCAAGATAAACAAAATGTTCATAAATGACCAGCATGGTCGTATAATAATAAGGCAGAACAGTTGAAACTGGAGCAGCAGCACGGCCAGGTGGACTGGGGACAGCAAGGAGTCATCATGTCAGGTAATCCTGGGGCATGGTCCTAGGGCTCAGGCACACAGCCAAGACAATGCAGAAGTGACTTCAGGACAATTCTCTGAATGTCCTTGAGTGGCCTAGCCAGAGCCCAGACTTGAAATCATGTCTGATCGATCATCTCTGTAGAGACCTGAAAATAGCTCTGCAGTGTCGCACCCCATCAAACCTTACAGAGCTTGAGAGGATCTGCAGAGAAGAATGGGAGAAACTCCCCAAATACAGGTGTGCCAAGCTTTTAGCCTTATACCCAAGAAGACTCGAGGCTGTAATCGCTTCCAAAGGTGCTTCAACAAAGTACTGCGTAAAGGGTCTGAATACGTACATGAATACGTACATGTGAAATTCAGTTTTTTTTGTGTAGATTGATGAGGGAAAAGTATTTAATACATTTTAGAATAAGGCTGTAACGTAACAAAATGTGGGCTTACAACACCTGCACACCGTTTTTACCAGTTTGTTTATCTGTACTGTTTTTTCTTTCACTTCTTTTCTTTGGTATGAATAAATAAACAAAACAAATTAAAAAGCGCTCGTCTTTCAAAATGAAATTCTGGTCAACACACTGGTATTCTTGTAGGCTCCAGTTATTTTAAATCTCAAACAAATGTTTCTGTCAATAGAATCATTGTTAAATCAGGATTCTAACTATAGTCTAGAGTTGGACATTTGAAATGATTTCACTATTCAAATATATCATGATATTTTTTAGGATATCCGGATAGTAGAAATACATGTGGTTTAAAGAAAACATTTTGCGGGGGAAACGTCAATGGAGACTTGCTTGCGCTACTCAAGAGAGCAGGTGCTTGTTTCGGGTGGGGGAGAGGCGAGAGAGGACGAGGAGGTGCCAGTATGTGTGGTCGTTAGGGAGAGGTAGAAAGTAGACAAACCGACTCACTCTAGTTAGACAAACTTGTTGATGTCATAGGTTATCTATCATACCATCTGGTAGAGCCCATCTTGACCGCATCAAATCGTTGTAAAGAATTTAGCTAGCTACAGTAGCGAGGTAAGTTAGCCAGCTAGCTAGCTAAAGTAGCAAGGCTAATTAAGGCCCCATACATGTCTACAACAACTACATTCATATGAAACAACAGCAGACCTGTTGATTGATCATTGTAGCCTACTTCTGTAGGAGAGTTAAAATGGTTATTGCATTAAACTTCAAATTATTAGAACAGTACACAACACAGAACAGAACATCCAGGTTAAGGGTCAGTGGCCCAAGCCCGCTAACAGGAATGTTCCAAGTTCAGACAGATGAGGGAATCAGATCGCTATGACCGCCAGGAACTTTAGTTTATATTTTCATTTGTTGTGCTACTAGTACTGCCTGATGATGTTAAGTTGGCAGCTACAGTAGCTGGATGATATTAACATCTTCGGTTTTTATTTCATTAAACCTGGGTGCTTACGGAACCTTCTAACACCCTGGTACTACCCGTAGCTCCAGTTCTCCTCAGTCTGAGAAATCACAGAGAGAAAGGTATGTTTCACAGATTACTCCTGTGTAAAAGTCCACAAAGTTAAATAAATAAAGCACCCCAAGGTTAATGATATAGGTATTGTTATAAGGGAGTGTGGGACTATTGAAACATGTAACTTTCAGGGTTGTATCATTGTTATTGATATAGTTTTACAGAGTGCTAAAAAGTATTGCTGTTGCTAGTTAGAAAGTCTTTCTGTGATGCCCATGGTTATCTGAGCTGCCAACGTATGCTAGGGTTGCATTATGGGAGATGTACTTTTAGCTCTTTAAGGTCTGAATGGGATAAATGCAATTTCACTTTGTAGCTTGTCTGTATTACAAAGTTTTTGTACATGAGTTGTATTTTAATACTGTCAACACTGAAAGCACCTAGCAATGTATTAAGAGATGAGACAGAATATTTGTTTCACTTTTCTTCATGCTCCAGTCATGACTGTCTATCCTTTGTGAGGATCAAATGGAGCCGTCAGCTCGGCAAAGATTTGAGGATAGCCAGACCCTCCCACAGGAGAGGAGAGGGGGGAGTTTGGCCTGTTTTATGACATAAATACCTTGCAGAAACTCTCCCCCACTCTGCAGAAATGGAAGACTGAAAATCCTTTGTTACACAGAGACATTGCCGCCAAAACTCCAACATCCAAAAGTGGATAATGAAACAATATTTCGAACAAAGAATGTTGGGAATGATGATCGATGGAATATGGAAAATTAATGTATATTTTGTGATGTCATTAACATGATCAGAAAGACGTTATAAAAGGAAACATCGTAACTTTTAGAGCTTTCACAATGTGCATATCAGATTTAGATTAACTATTTTTGAAAAGATAGAAATGTGATTTAAGCCTTTAAATGAGATGATGGCTTTTCATATAAACCTGAGCCCAGTCATAACCACGCCGACGTGAGCACAGACATTGTGTCAACAGGACGGAACACTGCATTGTGTTAGTAACCATAACCTATTCCGTGTGTGTGTGTTTATGTATTTCTGTGTTATTATTTAGTTAATTAGTAAATACATAATAATGTCAATATGTGTATTGCTGATTCATCACTTAAGTTAGGGTTCGTGCAGATTTACGAAGTCAACGACGTTCAGAATGAGACTGATGAGGAAGTAATTAATAATTGACTGTTATTGATGAAAGAAATATTTAGATCTTTAGAGTTTAAGTTGGGAGATAGTAACTCTGTAAACAACTTAACCCGTGGTGCCCCAAACTCCTAATGAGTTAATTGTTATATGATTAATTTAATTGAGTAATAATTAAACATAGTAGGTATTTATTCGATAAATAGCAGTCATCACATTAATGAGTCAACAATGACAGAACAACTTGTCAGATGGTGCATTGAAGACTGAAGTATTCCTGTCCTGTCTTTTCATAATACCATTGCAGATCTACATAAAAGCCCAAAAAGACAGCTGAGGTGTCACTCTTTATTTCTTGGTTCTTCTGTGGTACATATAAAGATCGCTACACGTTTTCTCATTTAGCCAACTTAATTCTGTCATTTTAATTCCATTTTGCATTGATTCTAAATATGCCCACTTCCCTTGCTACACATGAAGCCTGTGACTGGAACGGCAATTTGATTGACCGAGAGTAACAAGCTACACGTGTGAATGCTACAGGTATTATAAAAAACTTGTATTATAAAAAAATATATATAATGATCTATCCTTGTAGGTTATGTAGCAATGTCAGTTTTATAAAAATTTTGACAAATCCTTTTCATTGTTAAAAATATACCTATATTTTTTCTCTCAAATGAATACTCTCCCAAGTGATCTAATTCTAACATTTGTTTGGATATTCGAATAATCGCGCCCATCCCTACTATAGATCACAACAAAATACCCAGCTGTGGCCCACCTCCATGATGACAGACAGGTCCTCTCCTCCCTGCCAGTCAGGTTCGTAGACGTCTCTTAACGTCTGGGACAGTCGCTTGGATGTCTCATGCATCACTGTAGAGAAGGACAGAAGGAAAATTGACTGCATTTGTCATAAAAAAGTTTGTGTGTAGATAACACCACTTGCCTATCAGATCACTTGTTAACTAGGCTAGGGGACAGTGTCTGGGGATGTAGTGCCTAGACACTGTCAAGGGTAGTATTCACTACCAAACAAGGTGGGACTACATGAAGTTGTCAAAAAAAAAACTATTCTTTTCTGGAGCAAAACATTTTACTACGGTGTACACTAATAAGGCTGTGTCTAGACTTCACAGTTCATGCAGCTTTAGTATTCTGATCATAGTTCCGAAGGCGTCATGAGTCTACATTTAAATGTGTCTAACGTGTCCAGTGTTTCCGGATTCCCTTTTCCCGCGCTATATATTCAAATGCCACCAACGGTGGAATAGGTTAAATATGATAACAACACAATTGGCAGTAGCTAACTAGGCAGCTAACTTCTGTAGCTAGCTAGCCAGCAAGCAATACTAAAGTGATTGCAAACGGATTAGCATAACTCTAGCCAGACAAACATTATTTTCTAAATATTAGTTAGCTGGCTAGCATTTGAGTCCAGCAAACACTTTCCTCACAGACTTGGAATCTATTTCCCCGACGTTATAACGAAAAGTTGCCTCGGTCCCAAAATACACATTTTTTGGAGACTTGTGGGAGGGGTTCTGATGACATCGCCCACTGTATACACTTTCGGTAGCCTGATTACATCAAGACAGGAGAAATCCGCACACAATCCATCCCTGACCACCTCCACAATCAGACCCGTCTTTTCAATGGGATCTTCGTATTCTGATAGCAGAAATCACAGGTAAGTGTCAAGTGTAGACCTAATAAATACAACCTGGCATGACAGAAATCATAATGGAAAGAACGTTTTGGATTTGAGGCACAATTCTGATTCGGCTACACCTACGCAAGGCCAAAACAACATGGGCTTCATTTGAAGTGGTATGCAAACGGTTGCACTAAAAACAAACAATACTAACACAATCATTTCTCTCTCAAATCAATAATACATTCATTTGCCGAGTCTACCCTTTTTAATGGTCCTCAGTTCTTTGCTTTTCTAAATTGACAGTATAGACAGCATTGCAACAACAACAAAAAAATCTAATAATAGATGGAATTCACTTCCCTCTTTACTTTCTCCCTCATGCCACCAGAGAGGATTTGAAAGTATGGTCAGTTTACAAAAAGAGACTTGGGCCAATGTGTCAAATTTAACACATTACTGTACATAATATAGGCCTACAACTACATCAAAGCCAAAAGAGAAAAAAATAATAGGGTAAAGATTTCTGATCTTGTGGCCATGACTACACAAAGATTATAGATATTTGGTTTTGACCTGAATATGAATATGGCAGCCTGAACTGCCTAAATGCACAGGACAACACTAAAATAATAATAATAATAATAAATAAGTATTGAATCTATAGATGGGTTAGCAGACAACATCATGAAAACAATACGGAAGCCTTAATGGGGCAGAGGTCTGTGAGTTGTAATTCTGGATCGCCAGATAGCTAGGAACAATGACAAGAAACTACCTTGTGGGGGCACTACAAGTGGCTCGTTTCAGCTAGTTTCATCATGTTCTTGATACCATGTCTCATTTTAAGGTGTTTTGACTGATTTCATTTCAATGGTAATATGGTAAAAAAAATGTGCTAGCTAGCTAACCAACAACTGTAACAATGTATTTGAGAGACAAGTGCTCATTGTGCAAATGTATTTATGTTTTCAATAAAAAATTGGATAACATTTGTCAACATTCTAAGCCAACCCTGCCTGTTTTGCCAGTTTTGTTGTTTTAACAACTTAAATTAAGCCACCGGTTATGTAATTGATTTGATTAGACTAATCAGAACCGTAGGTGCTCCTGTGCCCATGAGAAACCTCTGCTATGGAGTGAGATGAAATAGCTCCTTACCTTTCACTGCACGGAAGTACGCTTGGACTTCTTTGAATAGTCTTCCCCCATCATTCTGTTGGTTGAAAAGACAGAAGATTCAATGAGGGAGTTGTTATAGTACATTTCTTACAGTGAGAGCATCCATCAATCAAAGACCCATTAAAGTAGTTGACGTCACCTTTACAGAGGATACATCTCCAAAAACACTGAAAGACAAAGACACCAGGATCTTCACAATTCAAGATGTACAATCATACCACAAACAATAACAGTAAAGAATGTACAGTATGTGTTTTAAAAGTGACACTGTCCTTTTCGAACAAGGATGACCTTTTTATTTATATTTTGATGCTTCAAGGAGCCAGAGAAACTAATGACAAAAAAAAAAATCTGAATAAGGAGTATATTGTTTTACGCAAGGCATGGTGGCCCAACCTGGTCTCAGAGCATTTCATATGATTCTCTACGGAAATCCAAGACACTCCATTTTTTACATTACGTATTATGTTACCAATTTGCAACATTTATGACATGTTATGAATTCTGTCTCGGTGGCTAACATTAGCTAGTTCGCTAATGTTAGGTAGGCTTGGGGTTAGGGTTAAGTTTAGGAGTTAGGTTAAAGGGTTACGGTCAGGTTAAAGGTTAGGGGAAGGGTTAGCTAACATGCTGAGTAGTTTCAAAGTAGCTAAAAAGTAGTTATAAAGTAGTTAATTAGCTCACATTGACCGTGATGAGATGGATACACACCTACCCCCACCATTTTAGCCTTAAGTAACCATCTGTCTTATGTAACCATACCTAACATATACTAAATGGAATAACAAAAACTAAATTGAGTGTCTCAGATTTACATACAGAATAATACGAAATGCTCTGAAACCAGGTTGGGTGGCCATTGTTTGGTTAATTAAATGCTAGCAGCCATGACGGAATTCAAACTTGAGTTGGTTTTGGGGTAAGGTTTGATGTGGGTGTCTCGTGTGTGCTCATAGGTGGGAAGAGAGGCTATCCAAAGTCAAAACAAATGTGCCAATCTCTGGGGATAGTCAGGGACCATCAATAAATTACAATGTAAATGGGACAATATTATCATGTCTTATTAAATGCTGTCGATATTTATATATGAACTTCTACAATTTATAGTTGGTTTAAGATTTCTAAGTCATTAACATTTGGAGATATTGACCTATAAAATATTGTCCCATGTACATTGTGTAATTTCCTGATGATCCCTAAGCCCAATAGGGATATCAAATGTCAAACCAAATTGACCATAGGCATTATGATCAGGTTACTTGGGTGCTGACAGCTGTGGGCAGGATTAAAATAAGCCCAACCCACAGAAAACTGTTATGGTAACCTTAATTTTTTTCCTATCTTCTCCCAAATCAAATTTTTGGACAAGACTACTTTATGACCAAAATTAACCCATTCACACTTTGTAGTCAATTTTGACACTAGAATAAATGTTTGACTTATATCAATGGCACATCAACCATTTTCCAAACAAGAAGTATCTTTTTAGCGTCAGTCGCTCTTTAAAAAAAAAAAAATATATAAATTGTATATATATTTAACCTTTATTTAACCTTTAAGTCAGTTAAGAAAAAATTATTTACCAAAAATTATTTACCATGACAGCCTACCCCGGCAAAGCCCTAACACGGACGATGCTGGGCCAATTGTGCACCGCCCTATGGGACTCCAATCACGGCCTAGAATCAAACCAGGTCTGTAGTGGCTCCTCTAGCACAGATGCAGTGCCTTAGACCGCTAAGCCACTCAAAAACCTTTTCTTAATATGTGTTGATTTGGTGAAATGACCCAAAATACAGATATTTAAAAATGCAAACAGATCTGAGGGCATATAAACAGTTAACCGAATGTCAGAGATAGCTCCCTTGCAACATACAGTGCATTCAGAAAGTATTTAAACCCCTTGATTTTTTTCCACATTGTTACGTTACAGCCTTATTCTAAAATTGATACAATTATTCATTTCTCATCAATCTACACACAATACCCCAAAATGACAAAGTGAAAACAAGTTTTTATTAATGCATAAAAATAAATACCTTATTTACACAAGAGTTCAGATCCTTTGCTATGAGACTCCAAATTGAGCTCAGATGCAACCTTTTTCCATTGATAATCCTTGAAATGTTTCTACAACTTGATTGGTAAATTCAATCGATTGGACATGATTTGATAAGGTCCCATAGTTGACAGTGCATGTCAGATCGAAAACCAAGCCATGAGGTCAAAGGAATTGTCTGTAGAGCTGCCAAAGGTGCCATAACAAAGTACTGAGTAAAGGGTCTGAACACTTATGTAAAATGTGATCTCTGTTATTTATTTTATTCCTAAAAAAAACAGTTTTTGCTTTGTCATTATGGGGTATTGTATGTAGATTGACGAGGAAAACTATTTAATACATTTTAGAATAAGGCTATAACGTAACAATGTGGAAAAAGTGATGGTCTGAATGCTTTCCAAATGCACTTTACAAGCTGAATCTATCAGAGGACATTTCTATGTGAACACAAAAACAGTAATTTAGCACAGGGGTTCCCAAACCTTTTAACTCTGGGGGCCCCCCTTCCAGCATAGGGGAACAGCCCCCCCCCAGCGCACGCGCCACGTCTATATTTATGGGAACAAGCGCTGTTCATGACAAACTGTTCACATTCCTCTTGTTGGTGGAGAGATTTCTTTGGGGTACTTTTATCCCTTTTTCTCCCCCAATTTCGTGATATCCAATTGGTAGTTACAGTCTTGTCCCATCGCTGCAAATCCAGTACGGGCTCAGGAGAGGCGAAGGTCGAGAGCCATGCGTCCTCCGAAACACGACCCTCCCAAGCCGCACTGCTTCTTGACACACTGCTCGCTTAACCTGGAAGCCAGCCGCACCAATGTGTTGGTGGAAACACCGTACAACTGGCAACCAAAGTCAGCTTGCAGGTGTCCGGCCCTCCACAAGGAGTCGCTAGAGCGCGATGGGACAAGGAAATCCCGACCAGCCAAACCCACCCCTAACCCGGACAATGCTGTGTCAATTGTGAGCCGCCTCATGGGTCTCCTGGTCACGGCCGGCTGTCGCACAGCCTGGGATAAAACCCGGGGTTATAGTGACGCCTCCAGCAATGTGTACAGTGCCATAGACTGCTGCACCACATTGGAGGCCCTAGTGGAGAGATTTTTACAAAAATGTTGCAGTTTTAAAGCTAGTTGATCTGGACATTTCTGACAAATTATAAATAGCTCTTAATTAAGGTATGCAATAACTAACATGACAAGAAGAAGTGATGTGTCTTGTGCATTCTACTATTACAACTTTCAAGACTAAATTTAATGCCGGACCCTCGCGCCCCTCAGTTTGGGAACCACTGATTTAGCAGACAAAACAACCTCTGGTTTTCCAGTACTTTTTCAAATGAGCGACCAACCAGTGGCTAGTCAGTTGGCCATTTGACAGCATTTAAGTCAATGAAATTACATTAAAAAAAGAATAATGTAAACAAAAATTTTAAAGATTTTTCCATCTTATGCCACGGCTTTGCTGTCCCAGACAAAATGTCCACGTCGTGGGCAAGTTTTTTGGTCATAAACGATTGTCTGACGTCTTCTCTCATTCAGTATGACAGGGTATATATAGATCTGATGATTATGTACCACTATGTGTGTTGTAAGCTCCGACAACGTTCTGAAAGTGTCAGAAATGTTGAGCTTTTATCGTGGAGTTTGGCTAGTGTTACGAGCTCATATGAGTCACCAGGGATTGGGGTGACTGACCAATAGGAGGAACACTGCCGACAAGGACACCTTTCGATGCCATGCTTGATACGCCCAGTTGACGCAGTTGATGTAGCCTACTTCGCTGAAGTATCCTTGCAATGCATGACAATTGCAGAATGTGACGAGAGAACTGAATCAAATCGTACAATCTGGCCAGATTGATAATCAAGATTTGAATTTGACAGTGTAACATGTAATAAAGACTGCATCCGACGTACAGTGTGGGAAGGCCTTTAGGGGATGGAGAGGCTTGAGCAACCAACAGTAACAGTCAGTATGACTCATATAGGCCTAGTACAGCATGTTACAAAAAGTGGGCTTATCAATACAAACACCTATTGCATCAGTGTTGCAGTTCACCATGGGAGACAGAAACAGCATGACACTGAAGTAGAGCTTTTCTTCATCGGTACCTGTTGTTTGAGAAGGTTCTGGGAGTACAGCTCAAACTGTTCATCTTTAGTCTCCATGTTCTTCCCTAGCTTCTGCATGACCTATGACAGGACAAAAACAAAAGCTGTTGATATATCCACAGCTTTCATTCAATCAACATTAATGGGCATGAATCTATAATAGGTATTGTACCGTTGTTCAGGTTGACCTGCGTGAGGTACTGACAATCACCCTTCAATTCAAAATGTATTGGTCACATACACATATTTAGAGGATGATATTGCAGGGGTAGCAAAATGCTTGTGTTCCTAGCTACAACAGTGCTGTAGTATCTAACATTTCACAACAATACACAAATCTAAAATTAAAAGAATGGAATTAAGAAATACATAAATATTAGGATGAGCAATATTGGAGTGGCATTGACTAAAATACAGTAGAATACAGTATATACATATGAGATGAGTAAAGCAGGATGTAAACATTATTAAAGTGACTAGTGTTCCAGTATTAAAGTGGCCAGTCATTCCAAGTCTATGTATAAAGGGCAGCAGCCTTAAAGGTGCAGAGTTGAGTAACTGGGTGGTAGCCGGCTAGTGATGGCTATTTAACAGTCTGATGGCCTTGAGATAGAAGCTGTTTTTCAGTCTCTCGGTCCCAGCTTTGATGCACCTGTACTGACCTCACCTTCGGAATGATAGCGGGGTGAACAGGCCGTGGCTCGGGTGGTTCATGTCCTTCATGATACTTACAGTATCTAGGCCCTACACTGTATTCCATAATGATTCTAAACAACTATTGTAACTTACTGGTGTAACGTTCACTATTTTCCAAACCCAGGCCAACAAAATGTATATTATTCCCCTTTCCCAAAAAGGACATATGTTGTTGACCCCAAATGATAGGATGGAACATGGGCACAATTGAACCGATTTCATCTGACAGACATTTCAAACCATGCTCCCTGTCCTTTTTTGTTGTTGGTTTCAGCAGCAAAGTGAAACTAGCAGAGCAGTATGCCAGCAAGGCCAAGTGAACCACAAAGCCACCGAGTAAGAGCAGTGAGGGAGAGGAAGTGTATGCAGAGGCAGGAAGTGAAAGATTTTGTGTCCACATGCAGCTGCACAAGCAACATCAACAAAATGGCATTAACAGATGAGCACAACATTAATGTGGATGCTTTCTGTTGGGATAGACAACTAACTTGATATAGGCTAGTTCACAATAAAAGGTCAATGGAATATTATTTAAACTGTTGTTTTTTTTGTCTTGAGGAATTAACCTGGGGTCATTGAGATATCAACATCAACTACATTCAGTAGATTATGATTTTGCAGTAGCTTGGTGGTAATTCAACTAAATTCAAATCTAGGTAGTGTTTTCAGTAGTTAATTACTTTTTTCCTACTGGAACTACACACAACTTTTTTTGCAAAAAGAAAAGAAAATATGAGTGTGAAGTTGGCAATAATTTCCTTTATTTTTCGGCATCAAACCTGCCTAATTCTCACTTGAAACATAATTATTGTGTTTAATAGGATAAATCACAAATTCTGTTAACATATGACCCCAAATTGATCTGTTCTTGCAATTTATAGTCTGACAGTTCTGATCAATATATGATAATTTTTCACAAAGTAGTTTGGATGTAGTGAACTACTTTTTCACAGTAACTTTAGTTAAGTAAACTATATTTTTTTGTAGTGGTAGCTTTAGTGTAACTTAACTGCTTTTGGTGTGAACTAATTGGTAACTTGGTAAACTCTTTTCAGAGTAGGTTCCTCCACACTGACCAAAATACATAAACAGGGCCTGGTTTCCCAAAGCATCTTAAAACTAATTTCATCTTATGGTTCTAACAATGAACTTAGCCTGAAGATGCTTTTTGGGAAACCGGGCCCTGGCCAACAACAGTTAAGCATCATTAAGTTCCAAGTAGCCCGAATGACTAAGCTTGTAGTTGTAGAGTAGCCTAATGAATTGTGGCAATCTTGATTTCAGGATAACATAGAGATATCACGGTTCACTAACTTGTTGCTTACCTTTTCCTGAGCACGATTCAATGACTTTTGTACTCGTTTGGCAAGAATTCCAGCCCCAGCCCCAATGTTTTGCCCCATCTTGTTCTCTGCCATAGTTTCTTCTCTCACTCTGGTCTGCTACTGCTTCCTCTTGTGAAATCACTGCTCTGGTGCTTATATCTTTGTTGAAGTACTTAGGGGTGGAGAGCAGAAGAGTCGGTACCAATGTCAGACAGGACTCTCTCTCTCTCACACACATGACTTTGCTATACCCATGTAACATTTGTGTCGGCCGTGTTAAAAAAGGTTGTCTTGCAGTTAAACGGACACTAGCTTTCCTCAAAATCAGTCGATAGACATCATGAAACACATGTTCCACCCTCTTGTTGAAACTTGTAAACGAGTCAGTAAATTACCCTGCGGCCGGGGGGCGGTCTTTGTAATGAGTGTTTAAATTAGTATTTTATTTTGCACAATATTCAAGAAATCGCTTCCACAGGATAAAGCCTACACTTAACTCATCATGTTAATCATACCATCGTCAAGGTAGATTGCAGGATGAATACAAAAGATTATTTATTATATTGACAAGATGATTGTCCGCTATAACCATGTAAATACGTATCGGCGAAAGGCAGGTGGGAGGGAATATTCTAGCCCAGTCTTTCCAAAACTGCTGGGACCCCAAGGGATGCACATTTATATTTTTGGCCGAGCACTACACAGCTGATTCAAATAATCAAAGCTCGATGATTAGTTGATTATTTGGATCAGCTGTGTAGTGCTTGGGCAAAACCAAAACATGCACCCTGTCACACCCTGACCATAGTTTGCTTTGTATGTTTGTATGTTTTGTTTGGTAAGGGTGTGATCTGAGTGGGCATTCTATGTTGGATGTCTAGTTTGTCTGTTTCTGTGTTTGGCCTGATATGGTTCTCAATCAGAGGCAGGTGTTAGTCGTTGTCTCTGATTGGGAGCCATATTTAGGTAGCCTGTTTTGTCATTTTGGGTTGTGGGTGATTGTTTATGTTAGTTGCTTGTGTTAGCACAGGTCTCAGTATAGCGGCACGGTTGTGATTCGTTTATTGTTTTGTATAGTTTGTATTCAGTGCTTTCTTTAATTAAAAAATCATCATGAACATATACCACGCTGCATTTTGGTCCGCTCCTTACGACGATCGTGACACACCCCTTGGGGTCCCCAGGACCAAGTTTGGAAAACCCTGTCAGACGTAATTATCTTTTGTAGAAAACATCAATATACTCGTAACAACCTACCATTATAAAACTTAAATTTAATAAAATATTCCTCACCTATCAAAATACTGTTGGAATTCACTTTTATCTTGAACAAATTCGACACTCATTGCCCCCCATACAAAACCTCCTTACTTGTTCTGCTTAACATCTGCATGGTCAGACTTAGGGTAGAATCAACCTTCGCCATTTGCCTCTTCCTCTGTGAATACTCACCTGAGAAATATGATACCTTAATTTTTTGTTACATTTTGTTGTAAAGAGCGGCAGGCAGCATCATATGATGTGGATGGATAAATGGATAGCCATTCAATGTTTTTTTCTGTATAGTTTTTTTTCTGGTTCTATGAAAGTCAATGATCTAAGACCAGATCCAACTGCTATTGCATTGGTGTCTATGGGAGATATATTCAGTTATTAAGTATACTGGAACTGACCATTTTTTTCAATTGTAAACCGCCTAAGTGACCCATCTTCATTTATCCACCATCTTTGGTATCTTTTGCCAATCAAATCAAACTTTATTTGTCACATGCGCCGAATACAACAAGTGTAGACCTTACCGTGAAATGTTTACTTACAAGCCCTTAACCAACAGTGCAGTTCAGGAAGAGTTAAGAAAATATTTACCAAATAAACAAAATAAAAATAAAAAAATATCAAAAGTAACACAATCACATAACAATAATGAGGCTATATACAAGGGTTACCAGTGCCACACTGCATAGATAATAAACAGCGAGTAGCAGCAGTGTACAAACAAATGGAGGGGGGGGGGGGGGGGCAATGTGATAGTCCGGTGGCCATTTGATTAATTGTTCAGCAGTCATATGGCTTGGGGGTAGAAGCTGTTAAGGAGCCTTTTGGTCCTAGACTTGGCACTCTGGTACCGATTGTCGTGCGTTAACAGAGAAAACAGTCTATGACTTGGGTGACTGGAGTCCTGGATTGCAGGAAGCTTGGCCCCAGTGATGTACTGGGCCATACGCACTACCCTCTGTAGCGCCTTACGGTCAGATGCCGAGCAGTTGCCATACCAGACGGTGATGCTCTCGATGGTGCAGCTGTAGAACTTTTTGAGGATCTAGGGACTCATGCCAAATCTTTTCAGTCTCCCGAGGGTGAAAAGGTTTTGTCATGCCCTCTTCACTGGGCCCCAGTGTTGGGGATCAGGGGCAGACGTGTTGTTGCCTACCCTTAACACCTGGGGGTGGACTGTCAGGAAGTCCAGGATCCAGTTGCAGAGGGAGGTGTTTAGTCCCAGGGTCCTTAGCTTAGTGATGAGCTTCGTGGGAAATATGGTGTTGAACGCTGAGCTGTAGTCAATGAACAGCATTCTCACATAGGTGTTCCTTTCGTCCAGGTGGGAAAGGGCAGTGTGGAGTGCGATTGAGATTGCGTCATCTGTGGCTCTGTTGGGGCGGTATGCGAATTGGAGTGGATCTAGGGTATCTGGGATGATGCTCTTGATGTGAGCCATGACCAGCCTTTCAAAGCACTTCATGGCTACCGACGTGAGTGCTACGGGACGATAATCATTTAGGCAGGTTACCTTGGCTTCCTTAGACACAGGGACTATGGTGGTTTGCTTGAAACATGTAGGTATTACAGACTGTCAGGGAGTGGTTGAAAATATCAATGAAGACACTTGCCAGTTGGTCTGTGCATGCTTTGAGTACACGTCCTGGTAATCCATCTGGCCCTGCGGCTTTGTGAATGTTGACCTGTTTAAAGGTTTTGCTCACATCGGCTACCGAGAGCATTATCACACAGTCATCCAGAACAGCTGATGCTCTCGTGCATGCTTCAGTGTTGCTTGCCTCGAAGCGAGCATAAAAGGCATTTTGCTCATCTGGTCACTGGGAAGCAGGTGTCTGGGTTTCCCTTTGTAGTCCGTAATAGTTTTCAAACCCTGCCACATCCGACGAGCGTCCGAGCCGGTGTAGTAGGATTCAATCTTAATCCTGTATTGATGCTTTGCTTGTTTGATGGTTCATCTAGGGCATAGCGGGATTTCTTATTGGCGTCCAGATTAGTGTTCCGCTCCTTGAAAGCGGCAGCTCTAGCCTTTAGCTCAATGCTGATGTTGCCTGTAATCAATGGCTTCTGGTTGGGATATGTACGTACGGTCACTGTGGGGACGACATCGTCGATGGACTTATTGATGAAACTGATGACTGAGGTGTTATACTCCTCAATGCCATTAGATGAATCCCGGAACATAATCCAGTCTGTGCATGCAAAACAGTCCTGTAGCGTAGCGTCTGACCTCTTCCATATTGAGTGAGTCACTGGTACTTCCTGCTTTAGTTTTTGCTTGTAAGCAGGAATCAGGAGAATAGAATTATGGTCAGATTTGCCAAATAGAGGCCGGGGAAGAGAGCAATGACTGTATATACAGTATGAATGGACAAAGCCATCAATCAAGTGACACCTTTCATTCATGTGAAGACTCAATAGCACATTGTAGCCAAATTAAGTCGGTTAAGATGGCGTCTCATGGAGACATAACATGTGCAGTTTGAGCTACTCCAGGAAGTGACGAGTGCTGCCCCCTCTTATTGAGTAACTCAAGCTGAAGGCCGACTGATGTACTGCAGGCTGCCATTAGCAACTTTATTATCCTTATATCCTTATATTTTTAAATAATCGGTTCAAGGACATACGTCTGGCTTATTAGAAGCAATTATTGGTACCTTGATTGTCTTCAAAACTTTTTTATTTACACGAAGATTGACCAGTTGTCACTAATTACCACAGCCACAGTCATAAACCCTGCCTATTTCTATAAATGATCTTCTTAAAATGTGATTTTAAACCTAACCTTATCCCTAACCTTAACCACACTGCTAACCCTAACCTTAAATTGAGACCAAAAAGCAAAAGAAAAAGCCTGAAATTGTGGCTGTGGTAGAATGACCACAAAGATTGCAATTTTTCCATTCACTGTAATAGGGGATCATGTTTTCTGCTAACAATGCCTGCAGTACTGCGGTCAACCTTGAATTTCCGTAGCTTCAATGAAATGGGGCAGTCATCATTCTCCCCTGGTAACTGTATACGTGGAGAGTGTAAGTGGGAAGATCAAAATAAGAGGATCAACATAACTGAAAACATAGCTAATTGGGCAGATTGGTTGCCAAGATCGTTTTGCGTGGCTGCTTAATTGCTATTTCCTTGTAACATTTTAGCTATGCTGGAGAGGCTGGTTAGGATAATTAACCTGGGAGGTTAGGAGAACTAACCTAGTAGGTATGAGAACTAACCTAGCAGGATAAATAAAAATATAGGACAAAACACACATCACGACAAGAGAGACAACACAACACTACATAAAGAGAGACCTAGGACAACAACATGACAACAACATGGTAGCAACACAACATGGCAGCAGCACAAGATGGTAGAGGCACAAAATAGTGTACAAACATTATTGTTTGTGCTTTGGGGACATTTAACAGAATGTGACTGGCAGAATGGGTGTTGTATGTGGAGGATGAGGGCAGCAGTTGATATCTCAGAAAGGGGGGAGTGAGGCCTAGACGGTTTTATAAATAAGCATCAACCAGTGGGTCTTGCGAGGGGTATACAGAGATGACCCGTTTACAGAGGAGTATAGAGTACAGTGATGTGTCCTATAAGGAGCATTGGTGGAAAATCTGATGGCCGAATGGTAAAGAACATCTAGCCGTTCGAGAGCACCCTTACCTACCGATCTATAAATGATGTCTCCATAATCTAGCATGGGTAGGATGGCCATCTGAATCAGGGTTATTTTGGCAGCTGGGGTGAAAGAGGAGTGATTACGATAGAGGAAACCAAGTCTAGATTTAACTTTAGCCTGCACCTTTGATATGTGCTGAGATAAGGACAATGTACCGTCCAGCCATACTCCCAAGTACTCTAACCCACAGAGGTAGTAATCACACCTGAGGGGAGAGGGGCATTGTTCTTACTAAACCACATGACCATTGTTTTGGAGGTGTTCAGAACAAGGTTATGGGCAGAAAAAGCTTTTTGGACATTAAGAAAGCTTTGTTGTAGAGCATTTAACACAAAATCTGGGGAGGGGCCAGCTGAGTATAAGACTGTATCATCTGCATATAAATGGATGAGAGAGCTTCCTACTGCCTGAGCTACATTGTTGATGTAAATTGAGAAGAGTGTGGGGCCTAGGATCGAGTCTTGGGGTACTCCCTTGTTGACAGGCAGTGGTTGAGACAACAGATGTTCTGACTTTATACACTGCACTCTTTGAGAGAGGTATGCTTAGAATCAAGGGCAATGGTGACATCATCACCTGAGCGGACACCAGAGTGCATACCAGAGACAATACTATAGACATCAAGAAAGCCAGTCAGTTGATTATTGACACGTTTTTCCAACACCTTTGATAAACAGGGCAAAATAGAAATAGGCCTATAACAGTTAGGATCAGCTTGATCTCCCCCATTAAATAAAGGACGAACCGTGGCTGCCTTCTAAGCAATGGGAACCTCCCTGGAGAGGAGAGACAGGTTAAAAAGGTCAGATATATGCTTGGCGATTATAGGGGCAGAAACCTTAAAGAAGAAAGGGTCTAAACCATCTTACTCAGATGTTTTTTGGGGGTCAAGTTTAAGGAGCTCCTTTAGCACCTCGGACTCATTTGACCGCCTGCAGGGAGAAGCTTTGTAACGGGACAGGGGAAAAGAGGGAGGAGCATCAGGGCTAGTTGCATTAGAAGGGGTGGGAGATGAGGAAATGTTGGATGGGCAAGGAGGCATGGCTGAGTCAAATAGGAATCCTGACTCAATTAAGTGTTGACTAAAAAGCTCAGCTATGTGCTTCTTGTCAGTAACAACCACATCATCAACTTTAAGGGACATGGGCAGCTGTTAGGAGGAGGGTTTTTTCTCCAGGTCTTTAAACGTTTTCCAGAACTTCTTGGGGTTAGACCCACAGAGAGAGAACTGCTCCTTAAAGTAACTAACTTTGGCCTTCCGGATAGCCTGAGTGCACTTATTTCTCATTTGCCTGAATGAGAGCCAGTCAGCCTGAGTATGCGTGTGCTGAGCAAAATGCAATTCTTGAGGCGGAGTAACTCTGCCAGATCACAGTCGAACCAGGGGCTGAACCTGTTTTTAATTCTATTTTTTTTACTGGGGTGTGTTTGTTAACAATATCACTGAAAATATCAAAAAAGAAGGTCCAAGCGTCTTCAATCGTCTTCAATAGAGGGGATCAAGCTGATTCTATACCAATTTACAGAGGCCAGGTCATGAAGGAAGGCTTGCTCATTAAAGTTTTTTAGCAAGCATTTATGACAAATCAGGACAGGTTGTTTCTCTTAGCAGCCATTACAAACGCAGGCTGTAAAACAGGGATTACTAATGTCATTACATAAAACACTAGACTGATACCTATCAGGATTATTTGTGAGTATAACATTACGGAGGGTAGCCTTTTCTGGGTGTTTGGGCTCATACCTTGTGGGGTTGATAATAATCAGAGTAAGATTTAGGAAGTCCCATTGCTTTAGGACTTGGTCAGGTGGTTTAAGTATGTCCCAGTTTAGGTTAGCTAGCAGGACAAATTCAGACCAGGAGAGAGCTTAGGGCAGGTAGGGTGCAGATGGAGGACGATAGCACCCAGCACCAGTCAACAAAGAGCTATTTGAAAGTTTAATGCTTAAAACCAGCAAATCAAATTGTTTGGGGACAGACTTTGCGGACACAACCGAGCACTGAAGGTGATTCTTGGTAAAGATTGCCACTCCCCCACTGTTAGAAGATCTGTCTTGCCAAAAAAGTTTATAACCAGAAAGGTAAACATCAGTATTCAAAACACTCTTTCTTAACCACGCCTCAGTAATGACCAACACATCTGAATTGGAGCTGTGAACCCACACTTTCAATTGATCAATTTTTAGGTAATAAGCTTCTTGTGTTAATGTGCAGAAAACCCAGACAGAAAACCCAGCAGAAATCAGTGAAGCAGATAGAGCACAAGTCAAAATTTGGGCTAGCAACAGTAGACGGGCCAGGGTGTACATGCACATTTTCAGATATCATCAGCGGTAATACAATCAGGGCACGGCAGAGGACAGGGAGAGCTCTGCCGTGTTGATTTATGACATGTGAATGTGCATTAGATGGCAACAAGATCATATTGTACAGCAAATTTCATCTGGTAACATGAATACAAAGCTGGCGAGAGGTGGTTAGAATAGGATGGGAGGCCAAAAGTCTGTGTAACCAATAGAGAGTCAGAGTCCCCAGTGTGGGAACAAACATAGTCTGTCCCACGGTTGGGTAAACAAGGAAGTTCATAGTCAATATGAGGCAAATAGCAAAATGCATAAGAAAAAAATATAACGACTTAGGGCTAGCCAAGTTCAGAGTCACTCAACAGTGCCTGTGTGCTGGAGGCGAGCGAAAGCTTGGGAAACAGGCAGGAGTGTGGTGGGGTACCTGTACCAGACAGGGGGAGACAACCAGGGCAGACGGTGAACAGATCGCCAGGTGGAATCCAAGCAGCAGTGCAGCAGGCAACAGGAGTAGGTGTCACACCCACTTGGGAGAAGCTTTTATTTCTGGAGGCAGATTTCTTGTAGAAAATGCCAGTGGATGGTCTCTGAACAGCAGGAGGGGGCTTCAAGGACTCTGGATTTGGGTCGGCTAGCCTGCCATTTTTTGGGTTTAAAGGTTTTGACACTGTTAAGGGAATTTTTATCAATGATGACTAATTATGTATAAATTTAAATCAGGACTGACTAATCAGAATACTATTATGTTACTGTATATGTACTAATCAGAATACTATTATGTTACTGTATATGTATGAATTTTCTTTTTAATCCTAGTACTGAATATAATGTGTGTAAATATAATCAAGAATTAGAACAATGTCTGTCTGTACCATGGTAGAAATTAATGAACTTATAGCCAGACTGGCTAGAAGGCTTATCTACACAAGCTTACCTTGGCTCGGTCATATATTATCTTAATAGGGAGAGACATGTGAGAACCATACAGCCATTGTACTAGAGCGGAGATGACACGGGCTAGTACTGAAACTAATGACGTCATTTTCAGTTTATCACCTGTGGTAAAATGTGTAATGGGCAGTACTCGTGAATAAAAGCTGCTGGTTGACTTTAAGAATGGGCTCTGTCCATTTTATACAAATAAGGGTCATACAATCCCTTATGAATTGACAGACACCTCTCACTTCACACATCTGTGCTAATTGAAGTTGTGTCTGGTCTGTCTCAGTTCCAGGTTGGATGGTGTCCTTGGCAGTATTAATCCTTCCAGGTAATTCTGTCCAAAATTAGGTTATAGGTTTGGTGTTTTGATCTGGAGTGAAGGTTATGCTGTGGTGGATAGCATCCCATACATGTCCCTGCCGAAAAATCTAAGTTTATCTAACTCCAAATCTATCTTTTAGTAAAAAAACATCTTGAAAAATGTGAGAACTCACATTCAGCTGTGTCTCTCTCTCTCCTTCAGCAAGGGGGGCAGGGAAAAAAATATGTCATCCTATGCACTTCAATAGCGAATGGAGGACGCTTTTCTCGCAGTTAATTTTCATGCCAGCCGGTTGGAAAGCAAAGCAATGTGCTTAGTTTTAGGGAAGTTAAGAAATAAATATAGTAGGCCTCTCCTATAGAAAGCTGATGGGATCCTCTTTTTAATAGACACCATCAAAACTATTGCATAGCCTATAGGAATGTTGCGCAACATGGGTTTATGGGCTCTTGTGAAGTGTTTGATTAGATTTTCGATTTCATTTCCATTGATGTCCGAGTGATTGTGGGGACAATAGAGCACTGAGTACCAGACCATTAGCAACTGGCAGTTAGCAAGTTTGGTAGGCTACTAATGGCCATTGGCGGCATCAGAGCGCAGTTTTGGAGAAGCCTAGTTACCATAACTAAATTATCACGTGGTTTTTGACTGAGGTCATGACTCGTGACTGCCAGTGTGGCGGCAATTCGTTCACCGTAACAGCCCTAGTCCAGCATAAAGGAGCAAGGCGTAATCTGTGTTTGGGAAGAATCTATTACCATGGCTTGCTGTGAAGTAACTGTTTTGTAATTGAACTCACGTTTGATAGCATTGCACACACTCATGTTTTTACAGTAAGTGCAATTTCCCCCCGTTTCTCTTTCAGGCTACAGTATAGAGCCTCCAAACTTGGCTCGTTGTGAGGGTCCTCATCACCCTCCTTGTACACTCTTCCGGGGTTGGACCCAGCTATAAGGCTGAGATGATGAGTCTGCAACGTAACAGGAATTGAATCAGAAATGCTGTTGGGAAAGGGCATAACGTTTTTAAGACAACAGGTTTGATGTCAGTATTTGCACACTTGTGAAATTGTTTTACCGCCATAAAGTTGTGGCAGACAACAGAGCTGTGTGCCAGCCACACATTTGTGCTCATTGGCCATTGAGGAAGTAGACTAATGTTGATGGCAAATTGGTGAGCCTAGTTGATTTATTTCATGACCCATTTTCTAAATAATTATCGGGCCAAGGGGTGATATGGGGATATTGAAACTCAGTCAGAACTAACTGTTACATGGCCAGGCCAGGTCTCCTTGTTTAGCAGCCCACATCTTTCACAAATGAAGGAGGATCTCTTGTTGTGTTTCTTTAATGACCTTCACTTTTTGAATGAAAACCTGTAGTGTGTCTGTTTGAGATACTGTACACAAAGGTTTAAAATATATATTGAATAGTAAATGATTGCCTCAATGACTACAAAATGCAGTACTTTATTGCAGGAAAACTTAAATCTGTTTTACCTCATTTCTACCAGCATGTCACATGTGCAACCAGAGGAAAAGCAACTCTCGACTACCTTTACTCCACACACAGATACGTGTACAAAGTTCTGCCTTTTCCTCCATTTGGCAAATCTGACCATAATTCTATCCTCCTAATTACAAGCAAAAACTTAAGCAGAGAAATAACAGTGACTCACTCAATACGGAGGTGGTCAGATGTCGCAGATGCTAAACTACAGAACTGTTTTGCTAGCACAGACTGGAATATGTTCCAGGATTCATCCCATGGCATTGAGGAGTATACCACCTCAGTTACCGGCTTCATGAATAAGTGCATCGATGAAAAAAATCCTGATATACTCTCAGACAAACAATCAAAGGCAAAGCGTCAATTCAGGACTAAGACTATTACGGATTACAAAGGGAAACCCAGCCGCGAGCTGCCCAGTGACGCGAGCCTAACAGACGAGTTAATGCCTTCTATGCTCGCTTCAAGGCAAGCAACACTGAAGCATGCATGAGAGCACCAGCTGTTCCGTAGCCAATGTGAGTAAGAACTTTAAACAGGTCAACATTCACAAGGCCGCTGGGCCAGATGGATTATCAGGACGTGTACTCAGAGCATGCACAGACAAAAAGGCAAGTATCTTCACTTACATTTTCAACCTCTCCCTGACCGAGTCTGTAATACCTACATGTTTCAAGCTGACCACCATAGTCCCTGTGCGCAAGAACGGCAAGGTAACCTGCCTAAATCACTATCGCCCTGTACCACTCATGTCTGCAGCCAAGCAGTGCTTTGAAAGGCTGGTCATGACTCACATCAACGCCATCATCCCGGAAACCCTGGACCCACTCCAATTCACATACCACTCCAACAGATTCAGAGATGACACAATCTCAATCGCACTCCACACTGCCCTTTCCAACCTGGACAAAAGGAACACCTATGTGAGAATGCTGTTCATTGACTACAGCTCAGCGTTCAACACCATAGTACCCACAAAGCACATCACTAAGCTAAAGACCATGGGATTAAACACCTCCCTCTGCAACCGGATCCTGGACTTCCTGACGGGCCGATAAATCAGCCCACATTCACATCGACGGGGTGCAGTGGAGTGGGTCAAGAGCTTCAAGGTCCCTGTTGTCCACATCACCAACAAACTATCATGGTCCAAACACACCAAGACAGTCATGAAGAGGGCCCAACAACGCCTATTCCCCCTCAGGAGAATGAAAAGATTTGGCATGGGTCCCCAGAGCCTCAAAAAGTTCTACAGCTGCACCATGGAGAGGATCATGACTGGTTGCATCACCGCCTGGTATGGCAACTGCTCAGCATCCGATCGTAAGGCGCGACAGAGGTTAGTGCATACGGCCCAGTACATCACTGGGGCGAAGCTTCTTGCCATTCAGGACCTTTATAATAGGTGGTGTCAGAGAACGGACCAAAAAAATGCCAAAGACTCCAGCCACCCAAGTCACAGACTGTTCTCTCTGCAACCGCACAGCAAGCGGTACCGGAGCATCAAGTCTAGGTCCGAAAGGCTCCTTAACAGCTTCTACCCCCAAGCCATAAGACTGCTAAACAATTAATCAAATGGCCACCCAGACTATTTGCATTGACCCCGTCCCGCTGC
Source organism: Oncorhynchus kisutch (assembly GCF_002021735.2). NCBI lineage: Eukaryota > Metazoa > Chordata > Actinopteri > Salmoniformes > Salmonidae > Oncorhynchus > Oncorhynchus kisutch. The sequence continues at coordinate 50,889,459 of NC_034174.2, forward strand.
TGCTACTCGCTGTTTATTATCTATGCATAGTCAATTTACCCCTACCTACATGTACATATTAACTCAATTACCTTGACTAACCTGTACCCCCGCACATTGACTCGCACATTGAATCAGTACCAAAAACCCCGTATATACTGTAGCTTCATTATTGTTATTTTGTGTGTAACTTTTTAAAATATTTTTTATTTATTTAGTAAATATTTAATATTTCCTGTAAACTCTCCTTCCAGACTCATATCAAACATCTCCAATCGAAAATCAATCCGCAACAAAGCCTCCTTCACTCACGCTGCCAAACTTACCCTAGTAAAACTGACTATCCTACCAATCCTCGACTTCAGCGATGTCATCTACAAAATTGCTTCCAACACTCTACTCAGCCAACTGGATGCAGTTTATCACAGTGCCATCCGTTTTGTCACTAAAGCACCTTATACCACCCACCACTGCGACTTGTATGCTCTAGTCGGCTGGCCCTCGCTACATATTCGTCGCCAGACCCACTGGCTCCAGGTCATCTACAAGTCCATGCTAGGTAAAGCTCCGCCTTATCTCAGTTCACTGGTCACGATGGCAACACCCATCCGTAGCACGCGCTCCAGCAGGTGTATCTCACTGATCATCCCTAAAGCCAACACCTCATTTGGCCGCCTTTCGTTCCAGTTCTCTGCTGCCTGTGACTGGAACGAATTGCAAAAATCGCTGAAGTTGGAGACTTTTATCTCCCTCACCAACTTCAAACATCTGCTATCTGAGCAGCTAACCGATCACTGCAGCTGTACATAGTCTATCGGTAAATAGCCCACCCATTTTTACCTACCTCATACTGTTTTTATTTATTTACTTTTCTGCTCTTTTGCACACCAATATCTCTACCTGTACATGACCATCTGATCATTAATCACTCCAGTGTTAATCTGCAAAATTGTAATTATTCGCCTACCTCCTCATGCCTTTTGCACACAATGTATATAGATTCCCCTTTTTTTCTCTACTGTGTTATTGACTTGTTAATTGTTTACTCCATGTGTAACTCTGTGTTGTCTGTTCACACTGCTATGCTTTATCTTGGCCAGGTCGCAGTTGCAAATGAGAACTTGTTCTCAACTAGCCTACCTGGTTAAATAAAGGTGAAATAAAAAAAAAAAAAAAAAAACATAAACACATTTAGCGTCTCCTGGCTTCCAAATCAAATCAAATCAAATTTTATTTGTCACATACACATGGTTAGCAGATGTTAATGCGAGTGTAGCGAAATGCTTGTGCTTCTAGTTCCGACAATGCAGTAATAACCAACAAGTAATCTAGCTAACAATTCCAAAACTACTACCTTATAGACACAAGTGTAAGGGGATAAAGAATATGTACATAAAGATATATGAGTGAGTGATGGTACAGAGCGGCATAGGCAAGATACAGTAGATGGTATTGAGTGCAGTATATACATATGAGATGAGTATGTAAACAAAGTGGCATAGTTAAAGTGGCTAGTGATACATGTATTACATAAAGATGCAGTAGATGATATAGAGTACAGTATATACATATACATATGAGATGAATAATGTAGGGTATGTAAACATTATATTAGGTAGCATTGTTTAAAGTGGCTAGTGATATATTTTACATAATTTCCCATCAATTCCCATTATTAAAGTGGCTGGAGTTGAGTCAGTGTGTTGGCAGCAGCCACTCAATGTTAGTGGTGGCTGTTTAACAGTCTGATGGCCTTGAGATAGAAGCTACAAGCCACTGATACAGATCTTTGAAACATCTCCATTTTAAGAAGTATAATAAATCCATGTATTATAAACTCAGCAAAAAAAAGAAACATCCTCCCACTGTCAACTACGTTCATTTTCAGCAAACTTCACGTGTACATATTTGTATGAACATAAGATTCAAAAACTGAGACACAAACTGAACAAGTTCCACAGAGATGTGACGAACAGAAAATTAATAATGTGTCCATGAACAACGGTGTCAAAATCAAAGTAACAGTCCGTATCTGGTGTGGCCACCAGCTGCATTAAGTACTGCGCTGCATCTCCTCCTCATGGACTGCACCAGATTTTCCAGTTCTTGCTGTGAAATGTTACCCCACTCTTCCACCAAGTTCCCGGATATTTCTGGGAGGAATGTCCCTAGTTCTCACCCTCCGATCCAACAGGTCCCAGACGTGATCAATGGGATTGAGATCCAGGCTCTTCGCTGGCCATGGCAGAACACTGACATTCCTGTCTTGCAGGAAATCACGCACAGAATGAGCAGTATGGCTAGTGGCATTGTCATGCTGGAGGGTCATGTCAGGATGAGCTTGCAGGAAGGGTACCAGATGAGGGAGGAGGATGTCTTCCCTGTAACGCACAGCGTTGAGATTGCCTGCAATGACAACAAGATCAGTCCGATGATGCTGTGACACACCACCCCAGACCATGACGGACCCTCCACCTCCAAATCGATCCCGCTCCAGAGTACAGACCTTGGTGTAACGCTCATTCCTTCGACGATAAACGCAAATCCGTCCATAACCCCTGGTGAGAAAAAAACGTGACTCGTCATTGAAGAGCACTTTTTGCCAGTCCTGTCTGGTCTAGCGACGGTGGGTTTGTGCCCATAGGCGATGTTGTTGCCGGTCATGTCTAGTGAGGACCTGCCTTACAACAGGCCTACAAGCCCTCAGTCCAGCCTCTCTCAGCCTATTGAGGACAGTCTGAGCACTGATGGCGGGATTGTGCTTTCCTGGTGTAACGCGGGCAGTTGTTGTTGCCATTCTGTACCTGTCCCACTGGTGTAATAACACCCACAGGTGTTATTACACGTGGTCTGCCACTGCAAGGACGATCAGCTGTCCGTCCTGTCTCCCTGCAGCACTGTCTTAGGCGTCTCACAGTACAGACATTGTAATTTATTGCCCTGGCCACATCTGCAGTCCTCATGCCTCCTTCCAGCATGTCTAAGGCATGTTCACTCAGATGAGCAGGGACACTGGGCTATAACATCGAGCACACAGTCAAGCAATCTCCATAGACAAACATTGGCAACAGAATGGCCTTACTGAATAGCTAAGTGGCTTTCAATGTGGCACGGTCATAAGATGCCACCTTTCCAACAAGTCAGTTTGTAAAATGTCTGCCCTGCTAGAGCTGTCCCGGTCAACTGTAAGTGCGGTTATTGTGAAGTGGAAACATTTAGGAGCAACAACGGCTCAGCCCTAAGTGGTAGGCCACACACAAGCTCACAGAACGGGACTGCTTTGTGCTGAAGCGCGTAAAATTTGTCTGTAATCGGTAGCAACACTCACTACACAGTTCCAAACTGCATCTGAAATTAACGTCAGCACAAGACGGAGCTTCATGAAATGGGTTTCCATAGCACAGCTCCTGCACACAAGCCTAAGATCGCCATGCGCAATGCCAACTGTTGGCTGTAGTGGTGTAAAGCTTGCCGCCATTGAACTCTAGAACAGTGGAAGCGGAATTCTCTGGAGTGAGGAATCACGCTTCACCATCTGGCAGTTCAATGGACGAATCTGGATTAGGTGGATGCCAGGAGAACATTGCCTGCCCCAATCCATACTGCCAACTTTAAAGTTTGGTGGAGGAGGAATAATGGTCTGGGGCTGTTTTTTCATGGTTCGGGCTAGGCCCCTTAGTTTCAGCAAAGGGAAATCTTAACGCTACAGCATACAATGGCATTAGACGATTCTGTTTTCAACTTTGTGGCAACAGTTTGGGCAGTGCTTCTCAATTATTCCCCCCCCCCCCCAGGAAGAAGTCAACATTTTGCGCCCCCCAACTCTCCGCCGCAACTGTAAATAGTATAATTTGTCTTTAAAATTGTTATAAATACACCTCTGCTTAACATTGTATCCTTATTAACATTAAAGAAAAGAAAAAAAAGAAAAAAGAAAGAAATATAGATCAACTTACAACAAAGAATAACTTTATTAACATTGTTTTTTAGTCTGTAACAGAAAAGACTTAAAGTGCATCAATTTGCCTGAAATTAAAAATTCAATTCTTATTTAAACTGAAAATTTTTTTTTACCATTTGATACTGAAAAATAAAATGAAATATAATCAATAAATAATAATACATTCAAATTGAATTGATCAGCAACATTAACTCAGGAGCACAATATATGAAACACTTTGACCTAAAAAACAAAAATGAATAAAGCAATTTGTGCTGATTTTTAAAAATCAAAATGAGGAGGTCAGGATTAATGGCTACAATGAGTACGTTTTGCAGAGCATAGCTTTTCGAAGCGGGGTTTGAAGCATGATACTGCAACTCTCAGCTCCTGCTCAATGTTTAGCTGGGACCTGTACTTGGTCTTCAGTGCAGCAACAGCAGAGAAGCCAGTCTCACAAATATAAGATGTTGCAAAAGGAAGAAGAATGCCCATGGTCCTCTGCCCTAAGAGTGGATACTGCCTCTCTACACTCAGCCAGAATTCACTCAGTGTCTGTGATGTGAACCTCAGTCTCAATGTGTAGTCAGACGTCATATCAATGAACTTGTCCTCCTCTGCAGAGCTGAAACCAGTTGGAACTGGTGCATTGAAAGGATCTCTCACCCAGTCATTTTGGGAACTGTTTTCAGGGAAGTACTTTTTAAAGAATCCCATCAGTGATGAAATGTCCTCCTTAATATATGGAATCACTGAGGTGGCATCATAGTCAGTAGTGTCAACAAATTCATGCAGGTTCTCAAATGAATCAGTGTTTCCTTCATCAAGTCGCCTGCCCCACATTGCAAGCTTTCGAGTGAAAGAGCTGATCTTGTCTGTGACCTGAGGGAGGTGTTTATCTTTCCCTTGAAGCTGTAGATTTAGTTAATTTAGCTTTCCAAATATGTCACTCGGGTAGGCCAATTTTGCCAGGAAGTTCTCATCACAAAAATGTTCTGCGAGGTCATACTTGTGCTTCTGCTCCGAAAACATTCTTATCTGCTCTCTGAGCTCAACAACTCGGGACAAGACTTTTCTTCGTGACAGCCACCTTGCTTCACTGTGAAACAGCACAGCTTGATGTTCAGCTCCCATCTCCTCACAGATAGCAGAGAAGACTCTTGTTTTTGGTGGTCTGGTCTTTATAAAATTGACGACACCTCCAATGTCAGTCATAACCTCACTTAATTCAGAGGAAAGTTGCATTGATGCCAGTGCTTCTCTGTGTATAACACAGTGTGTCCATTCAGCATTACGTGAGGCCTTCTTGATGAGTGCCCAAATTCCTTTTCTCATCCCTGCCATGATCTGTGCACCATCACTGCAAACACCAATGCAATTCTCCCACTTTAGCCCATTCTCAGTCAGGAAGCAGTCCAGCATTTTGAATAGCTCTTCAGCTGTGGCTCTGTCTCTGACATATTTACAAAAAAGTAGATCCTCACACAGGGTGTTTGTCATGTCAAAACGTACGTAAGCGATAAACAAACCGTCTTTGTTGCTGTCAGTTGCTTCATCGAACTGTAAGGCAAAACGTTTGTCTTTGAGTTTATCTACCAGCTGTTCTTTAAGACCGTTAGCAATGTCATTTATACGTCTGGCAACAGTGTCATTGGACAGAGGGATAGTTTTTATTTTTGCAGCACTTGCAACATCCAGCATGACAGAGACCATGTCTAATGCTGCAGGCAGTATCAGCTCCTCTGCAATGGAGTGTTTTTTTTTGCACTGAGCAATTTGGTACGCCACCTTAAATGATGCTAACAGTGCTCGCTGGTTTACTGAAGTAGCATTCACAAAGCGGGACGATTGTTGTCAATATTCGGCACGTTTTCGATGAAAAAAACTAAAGCGGCTTATCAGCGTGATTGGGGTGTAATGTCTTTGTGACGCCTTAATTTATTTGGCTTCATGCTGTCCGCTGCCAACATTTTTAGACACAGTAAACATACCGGTCTTTCCTTGTCTCCCACCACAGTGAAGACAAGCGCTACATACGCTTCGTCATATTTCCTCGTCGTAGCTTTCGGGAGACTTACGTTTGTCTCATGATCTCCGTCTCTCTCCGCCTTTCTTTTCTTCCCTGTTAAATATCTTTCCATGGTGTCTCTTAAGGGTTTGTTATCTGCACTTCATATCTCCTGCTCTGTGCTCTGCAAAAAAACCCTACTCCCTGTGTCAAAAAAAAGCATGTTCCCCGGGGTCACACGCGCCCCCCCGGCATCGCTCCAAGCCCCCCCAGGGGGGCGCACCCCACTATTTGAGAAGGACTGAGTTTGGGGAAGGCCCTTTCCCGTTTCAGCATGACGATGCCCCCGTGCATAAAGCAAGGTCCATACAGAAATGGTTTGTTGAAATTGGTGTGGAAGAACTTGACTGGCCTGCACAGAGCCCTGACCTCAACGCCATCGAACACCTTTGGGATGGAATTGGAATGCCGACTGCTCGACCTCACGAACGCTCTTGTGGCTGAATGGAAGAAAGCCACTGCAGCAATGTTCCAACATTTAGTGGAAAGTTTTCCCAGAAGAGTAGAGGCTGTTATAGCAGCAAAAGGGGGACCCTTTTGCATGATTTTCAAATGAGATGTTTAACGAGCAGATGTCCACATACTTTTGGTACAGTAACATGTTTTGGACAATTTGGGTCTTCAAAGTAGATGAACAATTTCACAGTCATTGTCACTCTTACTAGTATCTAAGTTCCAGGTTAATTAAAATAAAACTCAAATAAAAGGTTAAAATACCATTAATTAATTTAATCTCTGGTGCCAGGGAAGGAGCTGTTTGCTGGGTGGCTGTGTACTTGCCATCTCAGAATGGTGTTTTGGGTCTCTGTTTCAATATGCAGAAATTACTCCTCCATTTCCTGGTTGCTAAAATTTGAATATCTGACTGCTGTTAGATATATTTTCCATAACCAAAAATATTGTACTTTCAGCTGTTTGAAGCTGGTGTACATAACCGAAAGTAAAAGATGCAACAACAAAATGTAAGGAAAGTTAGTATAGAAATAGCGCACATTGAACAGCTCTACCGTTTCTTAGACTTGCTTTAAATGAGAAGGACAGATCTCTAACACACATTTCTATGTGAATTTGGTAAGGTCGCATCCAAAAATGTACATATTGCAGCTTTAAAAGTTTGAAATCATGTCATTATCCACTGACAGCTAGATGATGGCAGAATTCCAACTGTAATAATCACTAGGCCAGTAGGCTACTTTTCCTGTGTTGATGACAGACACTTCCAGACACTGAAAATAATGACACAGTATAGCAAAAAATATTAATACCATGCAACATGTCTGTCTGGGAGTAGTCTGTATCTAAGATATTGTCTGCTGCCAGGTAGCAAGATGTTGAGGGTCCATCAATGGCTGTATTGGATTTTTCAAATAGGCCTAGTAGTAGTGTGAATTGTCAACATTCTGTGGAGAATCACCTTTTTACACGAACAAGATACTGTGATGAATCAGTAGTTCTTCACGGGTACATATACATCTTTGTCCATTTCATGAACGGACTAATCAACATAAATAGCATACAGGATACTTTGGTCAAAAATGCAGTCAGGGTTAAGGGTTACAGAGACCAGATCAGATTCAGTGGGTGTATTGATCTGTTACCAGATCAGTTTGTGTCATACCCTCATCACAGCTGCTGTCTCTGTATTCCCTCTGTCTTTTCACTGGCCTTTTGTCAGGTAACGTTTCATCCACGCTTTCAACTGCTGACTTCCCTTCCGGAACCTTAGACCACTTCACAGATTTTGGAAAGTCATCTAAAAAGATAGAAGAACATTAAGGGAAGGACAACTAGTACCTATCTGAAAAGTGGAAAACATTAGCAATTTCACAAGCCTGACTAGGACTGTTTGTGGGGCACTGTTAATGAATTCAATGGAGGCCAAAATGACAATAAATTGGTCCAACAGTACCTACCTCCAACAGTGGAACATCTTCTATTCGTCAAGATCTCAGCTAGGCCAGCCACCGTGTTTGTGTCAGTCTCCACAGCAGGCATCTCAAAAATGTGGTGAGTTCTGAGAGTCACTGGGCAGTGGCACGTCTTCCTGTGTGTCTAAGAGTGGCATCTCCTCTCCAGAGAGTTCCAACTTTGCATCTTCAGCAGTCAGCTCTGTCAGGCCCACTTTTGTGCCACTAGTGGCATTGGAACACCTTCCACCTGTCAAGATCTCAGCTAAGTCAGCCACTGTGTTTGTGTGTGTTAGTCTCTACAGCAGGCATCTTCAGACCTGGTGTAGCACTGACACAAAAGTGGTCTTCTGTCCTCTGTCCACTCGTATGGCCCTCTGCCAGATCTCCGTGGATCTCCGTGGTCGGTATCCATTTTACAATTGTGTTTCTCCTGTGGTATTTGTATACACCAATCTTGGATGAGCTGCATGGGTCCAATAGCAGAGGTTCTGGATGGTGGAACAGCACCTTTCCCTCTTTCTCAACTAGCTCCACAAGCTCACAGCTCTCTCCATCTTCCAACAGGTAGGCCTGGTCAGACTCTCCTCCAGTCTGTTGGCTATTTGAGCCATCGGACTCTTTCCTGATCGCACAATCTTCTTGATTGTCTGCAGGTGGTTTTCAAACATGAAAGCACTGCAATTGTCCAGGCCACCAAATCTGACACCATCTGCTGTGCAGCATGATATGCGTTTTGTAGACAAGGAAGGTGGCCCCGTGAAGTTCACGTCCTTTTTCAACAAAGTACTGCAGCAGGTTGTGAGCATAGTGGTGATGCTGCTGTACCAGTGTTGGTACTAGTGTTGCAACCCAACTGTAACACTGAAGGTCAAGAAAGGATGGTAGGAAGGTCCTTCTCTGAGGACAGCCTTAGGCACCAGTTTCCCTGTGTACAAGAGAAACTGGCAGAACTCTTGCCTTCCATTTCTCAAACTCATTGAGGCCTCGGGGGTGCGGGCAATGATTGAGTGGATCGACGACCTCAACTGTAGGAACCAGCTGCTCACCTCCCGCACCTGACTGGCAGAGATTCTCATCCCTTTCTCCCCTCTACACCAGGTCGGTCACCTGGAGTTTTTTGGTGACCCCTAGGCAGGCCTGGTGTATGTAATCCATGGGGAAACACAGCAACTTGTCAACCGGGAGGTCAGACAGTGGTGTGTTGTCGTGATGGTTCTCTGGCTGTGTTTGAGCGTGGAGTTATGCATTTGTGCGCAAGGTTAGGTTAGTTGTCTCCTGGTATGTCAATCGGTTTGAACCAGTCCCCCCATGTAACATTTTGGGTTCTTGACCATGGATCTTTCTGGAGTATCACACACAAAGCATTGGACTGTTATTTTGATGTTCCTCCCTCTGTAGTCCAGGCCATTCGTCAAGATCTCATCTAGGTCAGCCACGTGTCCTCTAGGAACACAAAGTTAGTCTGCCTTTTCAGTCCACAGGTCAGTACTGTTGGGAAAATGGTCACTGGACTAAGCATGACTGCTCAGAGGACAGGCCACTTCTCGAGGAGTTTTGACGAGATGGCTTTGCAATAGTTTCAGTAGCTTATCCACATAATTGTGCTTCAGCTTGAACTCACTGGTCAAAGCAGGCAGGTCTACGGCCAACGATGTGCCCTCAGGGATTCTGTCAAGGTCTGATTCATTATTCATTGCTGATGCCCCTGCCATTCCAGGCAGTGGGTGAATCCACCCCACTTCCATAGTCTTCCACGACAGGGTCTTCATGAGGGCTAACATCTCTTTCCTCCAGCTGCCGTCCTCCATCCCACTTGTATAGCTTTCACATGACTCTTCCATGACAGTGTCTTCATGAGGGCTGACATCTACAAATTGTTATGTTATGACGGTAAGCAAATTGAAGTGGGTCTAGGGTGACAGGTATTAATTTTATTTGATATTTTTCTCCCCCAATTTCATGGTAACCAATTGGTAGTTACAGTCCTGTCTCATCGCTGCAACTCCCGTACGGACTCGGGAGAGGCGAAGGTCGAGAGTCGTGTGTCCACCACCTACACCAATGTGTCGGATGGAAACATCGTACACCTGGCGACTGTGTCAGCGTCCATGCGCCCAGCCCACCACAGGAGTCGCTAGAGCGCGATGGGACAAGGACAAACCCTCCCCTAACCCGGACGACGCTGGGCCAATTGTGTGCCGCCCCACGAGTCTCCCGGTCGCGGCCGGCTGTGACAGAGCCTGGACTGCGATGTAGTGTCTTAGACCACTGCACCACTCTGGAGGCCCCGGTGATAGGATCCTTGACTAGCCTCTCAAAGCACTTCATGATGACAGAAGTGAGTGATACAAGGCGATAGTAATTTAGTTCAGTTACTTTTGCTTTTGAAGCATGTGAGGACAGCAGAGTGGGATAGGGAGAAATTGAATATGTCCGTATACACACCAGCTAGCTGGTCTGCACATGCACTCAGAACGCAGAGGGGGTGAAGAAGGTGTTTAGCTTATCCGGAAGCAAGACGTCGGTGTCCACGCCATGGCTGCTTTTCCTTTTGAAATCTGTGATTGTCTGTAGACCCTGCCACATACGTCTCGTGTCTGAGCCACTGAATTGCGACTCCACTTTGTCTCTATACTGACGTTTTGGCTGTTTGATTGCCATGCGGAGGGAATAACTACACTGTTTCTATTCTGCCATATTCCCAATCACCTTGCCATGGTTAAATGCGGTGGTTCATGCTTTCAGTTTTGCGCAAATGTGGCCATCTATCCACGGTTTCTGGTTAGGGTATTTTTTATTAGTCACATTGGGTACAACATCTCCTATACACTTCCTGATAAACTCAGTCACCGTGTCAGTATATACATCGATGTTATTCTCTGAAGCTACCCAGAACTTATCCCAGTCCGTGTGATCAAAACAATCTAGAAGCGCAGATTCCGATGGGTCAGACCAGTGTTGGATAGTCCTTAGCACAGGTACTTCCTGTTTCAGTTTCTGCCTATAGGAAGGGAGGAGTAAAAGGGAGTAATGGTCAGATTTCCCGAAAGGAGGGCGGGGCAGGGCCTTGTATGCATCCCGGAAGTTGGAGTAACAGTGGTCGACTGTTTTAGCAGCGCGAGTACTACAGTCGATATGTTGATAGAACTTTGGCAGACTTTTCCTCAAATTTGCTTTGTTAAAATCCCCAGCTACAATAAATACAGCCTTAGGATATGTGGTTTCCAGTTTGCATGAAGTCCAGTGAAGTTCTTTGAGGGCCGTCGTGGTATCGGCTTGAGGGGGATATATACGGCCGTGAGTATAAACAAAGGAAAATCTCTTGGGAGATAATAGGGTCGGCATTTAATTGTGACGTATTCTAGGTCGGGTGAACAAAGGGACCTGTACATTATCACAATTACACCATGAGCCGTTAATCATGAAACATACACCCCCGCCCTTCTTCTTCCCAATCCAATTGGCTGGACCGACTCAGACAGTATATCCCGACAGATCCATGTTTCCATGAAACAGAGTATGTTACAATCTCTGATGTCTCAATGGAAAGAAGCCCTCGCCCTGAGCTCGTCAACTTTATTATCCAGTGACTGAACGTTTGTGAGTAATATACTCGGAAGTTGTGGGTGGTGTGCGCTCCTCCTAAGTCGGACTAGAATACCGCTCTGAGTACCTTTGCCGTCATTGTTTTGGGTCAGCTTCTGGAATCAGTTCAATCGGGGTGCGAACAAAGGATCCACTTCGGGACAGTCGTATTCCTGGTCGTAGTGCTGGTGAGTTACTGTCGCTCTGATATCCAATAGCTCTTCCCGGCTGTATGTAATAACACAAAAACATTTCTGGGCTAACAATGTAAGAAATAATACATAAAGAAAAAAAAAAATAGCGAGATGCGAGGCAGCCCTCTCTGTCGGCGCCATTACAATCTGAGCACTCTGGAGCAGGTTTTCATCAAGGATCTCTCTGTACTTTGTTCTGTACATCTTTGCCTCAATCCTGACTGGTCTCCCAGTCCATGCCACTGAAAAACATCCCAACAGCATGATGATGCTGCCACCACCATGCTTCACCGAGATGGTGCCAAGTTTCCTCCAGACATGACGCTTGACATTCAAGCCAAAGAGTTCAGTCTTGGTTTCATCAGACTAGAGAATCTTGTTTCTTATGGTTTGAGAGTCTTTAGGTGCCTTTTGGCAAACTTCAAGCGGGCTGTCATATGCCTTTTACTGAGGAGTGGCTTCCGTCTGGCCACTCTAACATAAAGGCCTGATTGGTGGAGTGCTGCAGAGATGTTTTTCCTTCTGGAAGGTTCTCCCATCTCCACAGATGAACTCTGGAGCTCTGTCAGAGTGACCATCGGGATCTTGGTCACCCCCCTGACCAAGGCACTTCTCCCCCGATTTCTCAGTTTGACTGGGCGGTCAGCTCTAGGAAGAGTCTTGGTGGTTCCAAACTTCTTCCAATAAAGAATGATGGAGGCCACTGTGTTCTTGGGGACCTTCAATGCTGCAGAAATGTTTTGGTACCCTTCCCCAGATCTGTTCCTCGACACAATCCTGTCTCGGAGCGCTACGGACATTTCCTCGACCTCATGGCTTGGTTTTTGCTCTGACGTACACTGTCAACTGTGGGACCTTATATAGACAGGTGTGTACCTTTCCAAATCATGTCCAATCAATTAAATGTACCTAAATACGTTTTTTCTGATTTTGTATTTTTTTAAATAAATGTGCAAACATTTCTAAAAGCCTGTTTTCACTTTGTCATTATGGGGTATTGTGTGTAGATTGCTGAGGATCTTTTTTAGAATATTGCTGTAATTTAACAAAATGTGGAAAAAGTCAACGGGTCTGAATACCCAAGGCACTGTACATGTAAGTCGATGTAAAACATGGAGGACCACAATAATAACCCACAGTGGAATGCTCAAAAGTAACAAATATTGTTTCTCATCACACAAACTATGACCACTTTGTGTGTGTCACACAAAACATTGGAGTAAAACAAGCTCATATTTTTGGTTATTGATAGCTTTTTTCAGTATCATGTTGAAAGAGTCAAACAATAGTTAAGTGTCAGAACTTATTTCATATCATTCTATTGCAATATGCAGTTCCAGAAACAGCCCCGCCAATGGTTGAACGCAAATAATCCAGTTTCTGTGCCAGATACAATCTTACCATTAGTTAAAGGAACCCAATCCAATGCAGTGCAATCCACCATCACTGTATAATGAAACCATGAAAAGTGATGCACCTAAGCTGAGATCTGGTGTTTGGTGGATGTAAACCCAATATAAGTGTTATGATACACAGAATGCAATTTAAAACAGTGAAACAAGTTTTCTTCAGTCTGAATATGGATGTTTAAGACACTTTTTGGGGTTTCAGTGTATGTAAAAGTAAATACTGTATGTATTTTCCGACACTGTCTCTCATACAATTAAATAAAATTGCAAATTGGCTTTCTTTTGTGTCACTTTATGCATTGTGTATGTTATTTATTTATATTTTAAAGGGGAATTTCACCATGGGGGAATATGGGCTTGTTTTCATCACGTCCGAGGCATTTCTAGGTCATAGGCACAGAGATTAGATTTAGAACAATATCTAGCCTAATAGAAAGAAATATGGCATAACCCTCAACCTTTGACCAGTGACCAGGCCATACAAATGTACCTAGGTAGGGAGGCAGACAGTATCTAGCTACAGCCATGTCTAGAAGGCATGCTTAGGAAAATAACATTTTATACTTATTTTGGGGTTGGGGGCCACCTGAACTTGCCCATTCGGTAACCCGGCCCTGGTCGGACCCCAGGAAGAGTAGTTGTTGACATTGGCATTGGCTAATGGGGATCCCAATAAAATCTAAATGTACACTTGGTTTCCAACAGATGGTGCTATGAGCCAAAACATTGGGACTGAGTAATGCATTTCTTATTTGTAATGGATTATGACTTTGAACAATAACATAACATTAGATGCAACAACCATTATATCAAATAATTAATGTAGCCTAATAAAAGCACAAATCCAGAAAAGTCAAGTTTATTGTAGTCTTTGAGACATTTTTTTTATTTTTATACTAAGTAGCTAATACTTTTTTAATGTGGAAATATATGTAGATGGATAGATCCAAATAGATACATGTATGTATTTTTTGTGTGCTTTCCCCTCAAGAATGTTGCTTGTGGCAATCACAGGACTTTTCATTGGAGTGACTCAGACAAAAAAGGTGGATAAATTAAGATAGTTCACTCTGGCCGTTTTCCATTTAAACAAATGGTCAGTTCCTGTCTATTTTAAGGGGTGGCTCTCCCATAGTTACCAATGCAGCTGGGTCTGGTGTACTTAGTTCATTGCCTTCAATTGGAAGAGAACAAATGAGGGAGTGGGACTTTTCGTTTCCTCTTCCATCTCTGACTCAGAAGGAACGCTGTCAAAAGGTTCAGTGCTATGCGGGATCCTTGGGACGTCCCTACACTAGACCTTAACCCCGCTTTTCCCAAACTCGGTTCTCGGGACCCTGCGCTAAAACCTTAACTATAATCCTTACCTAACCCAAATCCTTCATTCAACCATTTTACATTTAAATTTCAATGGGCTAGGGACGTCATTATAAATAAGATTTTATTTTTTACTGACTTGCCTAGTTAAATAAAGGTCGAATAAAAAAATATATAATGTCTTAACGATTCAAGATAGCACGGACCCTGCCAAAAGTAACGTTGTAGCTGTCTGAAAATATTGCCTGTTGGTCCGCGTCATCCTACAATGTTATACATTCTGATTAATATCACGTGGATGATCAATTTCACTGCTTCATCAATTTAATCGTATAATGGGGTTTGATCATATATAAATATATTTCTTTATGGTAGAGTTTGAAACAATTGTTAGTATACATTCAGGCATGTAAACAGACCCCCCTAAACCAGAGACTTTACCAGAGATACTGTATATAATGACGAGATGCTTGTGTCTCCGCTTTAACACAATGATTCGTTGTCCACAGAGCGGAAACGGTGGGCTGTCAAACTCCGATATCAACTCCGATATAAACAGTACACTCGTAACAACCTAACCATTACGAAAATAGCTATACATGTTTATATTGACTAAATTCGACACTCTCATTGTCGCCCTCCCCCCCATACAAAAACTCATCACTTAATGAATGATCTGCTTATCGTGGACAGATTTTGAGTGGGGTAAACCCTCTCGTTTCACCTCTTCCTCTCTGATCCTAAACAAAATTTACGCAAGACATTTCGCGGGGTTGATATACCGGGCGGGTGCTGAAACGACATGAGGGCAAAAGTTGACCTGTTGGAATTATATCTAGCTAGCAAGGTAGTTTCTATCGATCTGTGATTTGCAAGGACAACTACTTGAGATATCGGACTTGCTGGGTCATCGTTTAACAGCTAGGTTGCGTGTTGGAGGGAGTTTCGCTCTGCTCTTTCCCATTTTTCGCATACGTTCAAGCTTGCCAGGAGGCAAGCCAGGCGAAAATAGTCCAACAATGCCTCCCATCGACAATGACACTGGGAGGAATCAACTAAAAACTCGGATACAGGAGCTTATTGATTCAAACCAAGTGTTGGTATTCAGTAAAAGCCACTGTCCATTTTGTGTGAAAGTAAGTCCAACATATTTGTTTTTACTTTTTATCTACCTACCTTGCTAGCTAGTTAGTAGTTGCCGGTTACTTGCTAGCTTCTGACAGAATTAAGTAACGTTAAATGACTACAGTAACACGCAGGATAGATAGATGGGTAGTTAATCCAGCGAAGATAAAACGGGATTCAAGCAGCATATTTGTTTTGCTTTCAGGTGAAGGATCTGTTCAAGGAACTGAACGTGAATTGCAATGTGGTGGAGCTGGATCTAATTGGTAAGGAATTGTTCACAGGAAGTGGTGGCAAGGTTCTTTCTTGGAAGGCCGGTGTACAGCATTCAAAAATCTGACATGAAGTTCTCTTTGTTATATGACCAGTATTTTTCTAGCCTCAGTAAAGTTGGCTATACGTTTTAGGATATCATTGAATTGGCAATGGAAGTTCAAAAGCTATTAAGTAGTACTCTACTAAGGATCCATGCCTCTAGACCAGTTGCCTTGTCATTCAGTCAGTGTGGACTATCAAGTGCTAAATTAGTAAATTAAATTAACTTGGGAAATGTTGATGGACCATACACACATTTGCAATATGTCTTTTGAATGGTGAAACACAATATGTACAGGACCTGTTATTCTACTAATGGGTTGTTTCCTCAAACTCACCTTAAAGCTGTTCCTTATTGCTTTATCTGATATTTCTCACTTGCTAATGGTTGATCAGAAGGTTTAAAAAAAAAAGGCTAATGGGTGCCCTTTAATAAAATTAACATTGTTTTTACTTGCATAGTCAATATGTTAATGTTTTATCACAGAACACACTGTCAATGTTTGTTAGGGCCACCACAAAATGTGCTGAGTCACGCCCTCAATCTATTTCTCTCCTCTGGATGCTTGGCCATTTTATCTCTCACCGGTCACAGCTGTTCTGGTAAATACACACTGGGCACTACATAAATTGCTCTGGAAAATACACTTAGAAAAGATTGCCAGTACTGAATTATGCAGTGTATTTAAACGGTTTTGTTTGCAGAACAGACCCAAAGTACATCTGCATCAGACTGAACCCACTGTCAGCACTTAGAATTCAAGTTATGTTTTACGTTTACTGCTGACCCCAATTAGTTGACTGGCCAATTGTTTGTTCGATGGGCTGTTGGTCGAGCTAGATTTGTTTTAATCGAGCAGAAGCAAATGTGTATATATTTTTCATAACACACGGGACACCAGTCTTATTCGACGACCTCCGTGTACTAATCGATTGCGGAGACCGCAGGGATGGCGAAGTCCAAGAAGGGGAGTGTGGCTAAGATGCCCAATGCACCCCTCTGCAGAATGCACTCTCTCCTGCCAATTTGTGCACATTCATTGTTTCATAAGTTCATTTGTGTGAAGTGTTTGCATTTGACTGTCAGTCTCAATCAGTTCCCCATTACATTTCACCATTAGTACATTTACTGTTAATTCCTATTTCTAATCTACAATGTTTGTTTTGCTAATTTCTGTTAATGCATTCAATATATTATTATTCCAGTCTTTTACCACTCATTGAGTGGAATGTTTGCAGAGCGCACAACCTATACTAAAGTTTTTATTTATTTAATTCCATTTGTGAATTTTGTGAATTTATTAATTGTCTTTTGTTTGGAGCGCTCCTGTCAATGTTGCGTTAGGACACGCACCTGATTAGGCCTATAGGCTACCTGGCTTGCGCACAAATATAGGCATATAAATGTGCCCATTTTGGGGATTTGATAGTATTTCCGATTGAATTAACGCATCACCACTAATCCGCCGTAGAGCTTCTCAAAGTAATATTTTCTTCACCTCAAACAGCAAGCAAACGTCGTCTGTTTTTACATAATTGAGAATGACAACACATCCGCAATGTATTTGACAAATCTTATCAGCTCTCTCGGTTTCGTTAACCACTCGGTGTGAAAGGGAAAAATGTCATTCTGATCCATTGGAAATGTCATAAAATAGGCCTACCTGTTTTCTTTTTATCCCTTGCGCAAATAGCTTACAGCTGGGTCTGTCCTAAGCTCACTGGCACAGGAAACTGAGGACCCAGAATATTTAATAAAATGTTGCAAGTTAATAGTTGATACAGTGTTGCAAGTAGTTATTTTTTTGTCAGGGACAACTGTAATGTTTATACATGTACTGTTTGTATTAGAGGTTGACCGATTAACCGGAATGGCCGATTTAATTGGGGCCGATTTCAAGTTTTCATAACAATCGGAAATCGGTATTTTTGGGCGCCAATTTCCGATTAAAAAAAAAATATATATATTATACCTTTATTTAACTAGGCAAGTAAGTTAAGAACACATTCTTATTTTCAATGACGGCCTAGGAACGGTGGGTTAACTGCATTGTTCAGGGGCAGAATGACAGATTTTCAACTTGTCAGCTCAGGGAATCCAATATTGCACCCGTACAGTTAACTAGTCCAACGCTCTAACCATTGCACTCCACGAGTAGCCTGCCTGTTACGCAAATGCAGTAGAAGCCAAGGTAAATTGCTAGCTATCATTAAACTTATCTTGTAAAAAAACAATCAATCATAATCACTACTTATAACTACTAATCCAGTTTAGCAGGCAATGTTAGCCAGGTGAAATTGTGTCATTTCTCTTGCGTTCATTGCACGCAGAGTCAGGGTATATGCAACAGTTTGGGCTGCCTGGCTCATTGCGAACTAATTTGCCAGAATTTTGCGTAATTGTGACATAACATTGAATGTTGTGCAATGTAACAATAATATTTAGACTTAGGGATGCCATCCGTTAGATAACATACCGAACGGTTCCATATTTCACTGAAAAAATAAACGTTTTGTTTTTGAAATTATAGTGTCCGGATTCGACCATATTAATGACCAAAGGCTCGTATTTCTGTGTGTTATTATGTTATAATTAAGTCTGATTTGATAGAGCAGTCGGACAGAGCAGCAGCAGGCCCGTAATCATTCATTCAAACAGCACTTCGTGCGTTTTGCCAGCAGCTCTTCGCAAAAACAGCGCTGTTTATGACTTCAAGCCTATCAGCCTAATGGCTGGTGTAAACAATGTGAAATGGCTAGCTAGTTAGCTGGGTGTGCGCTAATACCGTTTCAAACGTCACTCGCTTTTAGATTTGGAGTAGTTATTCCCCTTGCGCTGCAAGGGCCGTGGCTTTTGTGGGGCGATGGGTAACGATGCTTCGAGTGTGGCTGTGGTCGATGTGTTCCTGGTCCGAGCCCAGGTAGGGGCGAGGAGGGGGAAGGAAGCTATACTGTTACACTGGCAATACTATAGTGCCTATAAGAACATCCACTAGTCAAAGGTATATGAAATACAAATGGTATAGAGAGAAATAGTCCTATAAATACTATATTGACTACAACCTAAAACCTCTTACCTTGGAATATTGAAGTCTCATGTTCTGAGCAAGGAACTTAAACGTTAGCTTTTTTACATGGCACACATTTTTACATGGCACATATTGCATATTGGCACATATTGCATATTGGCACATATTACTTTCTTCTCCAACACTTTGTTTTTGCATTATTTAAACCAAATTGAACATGTTTCATTATTTATTTGAGGCTAAATTGATTTTATTGATGTTTTATATTAAGTTAAAAGTGTTAATTCAGTATTGTTGTAATTGTCATTTATTACAAATAAATCAAAAAAATAAATTTAATCGTCCGATTAATCGGTATCGGCTTTTTTTTGGCCCTCCAATAATCGGCATCGGCTTTTTTTGGCCCTCCAATAATCGGTATCGGCGTTGAAAAATCATAATCGGTCGAACTCTAGTTTGTATGAATGTGACTTATAATGACCCTAGTGCACATGTCAGAGATATGAATGGTTAATTTCATATACATTTAGCTGCTACTCTGCTAACATCTCTTAACTGTTGTCTAGATGATGGATCAAACTATCAAGAACTTCTGCTTGAGATGACCAGGCAGAAAACTGTCCCCAATGTCTTTGTCAACAAAACCCACATTGGCGGCTGTGACAAAACAATGCAGGTATGGATCGTTGTAGCGTAAGATTTCAAGAACAACTTCATGGTCATTTCACTCGTGTTTTTGCAAATGCCACCAACTTGGAATTATCCTTTTTTGATTTACATTTTAGTCATTTAGCAGATGCTCTTGTCCAGAGTGACCTTAAAGTAGTGAATGTATACATTTTAATACCCCCCCCCCCCCCCATATTGGTTCCCATTGGGAATTTAACCCACAACCCTGGCGTTGCAAGCACCATGCTGTACCAACTGTGCCACACAGGACCCATAACTCAAACTTCTGCTAAAATGTCAGGTTTTGGCCAAAAAAAGTGACATTTACATTTGATGTCATAGGTTCCCCTTGCATTTTAGTACGTGGTAAATTATGCCCACCTGCAGGCTTTAATTGCATTGTAATATTACTGACGAGTGTCTTTTGTCCATTTGCCAGAAACAAGGGTTGAGTGGATCTATTTGGGTCAAGTGGGGTTATAAGAGCCTGATGCCACTGCCAAACTTCTATTTACATGAAAATGGCTACTTAAGAACACCCAAATCTAGAGTCTCCTCTACACTGAGCTGCAATTAGCTTATGAAACTCTGTTTTTGAATAACACCTTTTTTTTCTGGATCATAAATCAGCATGTCGGGTCTCCTTACTACATTACATTAGTTTTTTTCCCACCACAAGCTGAAACATGTTTGTGTGCCTTTTTAAGATTTTGTTGGGTTAATGTTGTTCTTGCAATGGTAGCTGACCACCTGTCATCCTCTTCAGGCCCACAAAGATGGCATCCTGCAAAAGCTACTGTGCGGGGAGAGTGAGGTCTACGAGTACGACCTCATCGTCATCGGGGGCGGATCGGGAGGCCTGGCCTGCTCAAAGGTGAGAGCCTCCCATACAGTGCATCTCAAACCAAGCATAACTACAGGCCTGTACCTTTTCAAGTGTTGCGGCCCTTGAAGGAAGGCTCTAGTCTATCATGGGCTGTGTCTGAAAGCATTACTAGCTGTCCAATCCTTGCTTCCTCTGTCCTTGTTTCCTCAATTCCTCTCAAAACGGATTGCAGGAGAGGATCCAAGGTTTCCCTCAAACCTTCTTCTCTAATGAGCTTTGACTTCTAGTAATGTTTTCAGACTCTGCGAAATGAAGTTGCCACGAGCAGCACCGCAGATATTGAGATGAGCGAGATGCAAGACCTCGCTCTCACACAGTATCTGCGTATGGGCACGTGTTCGCTTCGCCCTGTTCACCTGAATGGTAGCCAGGGCACCAAAACAGTTGAAGTTGAGCCTCGAGCTTCAACGCTCTTCGTTGCAGAAATTTACCCTCTACGCTGTTTATTTTCTGAGTATTGCTGAGTACCTTTTAATCAAGTTGTCTAAATGGACATCTGCCCTCTTGTGATTCTCATGGGATAGGAGGCAGCGACGCTGGGCAAGAAGGTGATGGTGTTGGACTACGTGGTGCCCACGCCGAAAGGGAACTCCTGGGGTGAGTAGGGCTTCCCTGGCGTACTCCTTACGTGTCATTCTTCTTCAGCCAACCTTGTATTAACTTTAAGGGGTTACCGAGTACGTTTACAGTGAATTCATTCAGATTGTTTAAAGAGTTTATTGACGTTCAATGGGAATTGTATTACTTTTATGTGATTGAGAACTACACGACATGACTAAGTATGTGGACACCTGATCGTCGAACATCTCATTCCAAAGTCATAGGCATTTAATATGAGGTTGGTTCCCCCCTTTGCTGCTATAACAGCCTCCACTCTTCTGGGAAGGCTTTCTACTAGATGTTGGAACATTGCTGCAAGGACTTGCTTCCAGTCAGCCACGAGCATTAGAGAGTTTGGGCACTGCTGTTGGGTGGTTAGGCCTGGTTCTCAGTCGGCTTTCCAATTCATCCCAAAGGTGTTCGATGGGATTGAGGTCAAGGCTCAAGTTATTCCACACCGATCTCGACAAACCATTTCTGTAGGGACCTCACTTTGCGCATTGGGGACATTGTCATGCTGAAAAAGGAAAGGACCTTCCCCTAACTGTTGCGACAAAGTTGAAGACACAATGTCATTGTATGCTTTATGGTTAAGATTTCCCTTCACTGGAACTAAGGGGCCTAGCCCGAACCATGGAAAAACATCCCCAGACCATTATTCCTCCTTCACCTAACTTTACAATTGGCACTATACATTGGGGCAGATAGCGTTCTCCTGGCATCCGCCAAACCCAGGTTTGTCTGTTGGACTGCCAGGTGGTGAAGCGTGATTCATTACTTCAGTTTCCACTGCTCCAAAGTCCAATGAGCTTTACACCACTCCAGCCGACACTTGGCATTGCGCATGGTGATCTTAGGCTTGTGTGCAGCTGCTCTGCCATGGAAACCCATTTCATTAAGCTCCAGACGAACAGTTCTTGTGCTGACGTTGCTTCCAGAGGCAGTTTGGAATTCTGAAGTGGGTGTTGCAACGGAGGACAGGCAATTTTTTTATTTTTTTTATTTTTTTACCCGCTTCAGCACTCGACAGTCCTGTTTTGTGAGCTTGTGTGGCCTACCACTTCGAGGATGAGCCGTTGTTGCTACTATACATTTTCACTTCACAATAACAGCACTAACAGTTGACCGGGGCAGGTCTAGCAGGGCAGAAATTTGATGGACTGTCTTGTTGGAAAGGTATCCTATGACGGTGCCACGTTGAAAGTCACTGAGCTCTTCAGTAAGGCCATTCTACTGCCAATGTTTGTCTGTGGAGATTGCATGGCTATGTGTTTGATTTTATGCAATGGGTGTGGCTGAATTAGCCGAATCCACTAATTTAAAGGGGTGTCCACATACTGGTATGTATGTACAGTTGAAGTCGGAAGTTTACATACATTTAGGTTGGAGTCATTAAAACTCGTTTTTCAACCACTCCACAAATTTCTTGTTAAACAAACTATAGTTTTGGCAAGTCTGTTACGACATCTACTTTGTGTATGACACAAGTAATTTTTACAACAATTGTTTAGACAAATTATTTCATTTATAATTCACTATCACAATTCCAGTGGGTCAGAAGTGTGCATACACTAAGTTGACTGTGCCTTTAAACGGCTTGGAAAATTCAAGAAAATGATGCCATGGCTTTAGAAGCTTCTGATAGGCTAATTGACATCATTTGAGTCAATTGGAGGTGTACATGTCTATGTATTTTAAGGTCTACCTTCAAACTCAGTGCCTTTTTGCTTGACATCATGGAAAAATCTAAAGAAATCAGCCAAGACTTCAGAAAAAAAATTTGTAGACCTCCACAAGTCTGGTTCATCTTTGGGAGCAATTTCCATATGCCTGAAAGTCCAACATTCATCTGTACAGACAATAGTATACAAGTATAAACACCAGCTCTGTCAGGAGGATTGGGCCAAGCTTCACCCAACTTATTGTGGGAAGCTTGTGGAAGGCTACCCAAAACGTTTGACCCAAGTTGAACAATTTAAAGGCAATGCTACCAAATACTAATTGAGTATATATAAACTTCTGACCCACTGGGAATGTGATGAAAGAAATAAATGCTGAATGAAATCATTCTCTCTAATATTATTCTGACATTTCACATTAAGTAAAGACCAAATGCAGGGAATTTTTACTAGGATTAAATGTCGGGAATTATGAAAAACTGATTTTAAATGTATTTGGCTAAGGTGTATGTAAACTTCCAACTTAAATGTATGTGTGCATTTTTTTCTGTATCGTTGGTTAGTATTGGATTACGCTATTGACTGGAAATGAAAGAATGAGTACCAATTACTGCCAAGTGATTAGCCTGGCTTGTGCTAGCAACGTTATTTTATTGTTTGGTATGATCTAATCTGTTTCACTTTTACGTGAACAAGTATTATTACTAAAAGGTGCACAGCCTTGAGGAAAGTTTGGTGAGCAGATTCAACATGAGCTCAAGAGGAAAGGACTGCTGCTCGCAGACTTTACAGGAGGTGATGATCCTGAACTCTCTGTCCTGATAGGAGCAGACTACTACTGGCAGATAGTATCCAGCAAAGTGGAGAGACTAACAGAGATGCTAGTTGCTTTTAGAGAGCACTTTTGGATGGTCGGTGTAGGCACCAGTGATGGACGATACCATGTGGAGTTACCATGAAAACACAAACAACTAGAACCCGAGACAACTACAGTTCAGACTGCACGAGATCGCAGATCGCATGGCAGACATCAAGAAAGCCTTTCTGCAGATATCCCTAGCTGAGAGACAGCGACTCTGTGAAAGTCCTGTGGGTCACCAAATGGAGAAAATTAAGAGGAGCTGTGTGCTGATGATGACGAGTGGTATTTGGAGCTTCCCCAAGGCCATTCTTGCTCAACTATAATCAGGAAGCACCTGAAACAATAAAAAACAGAACAACCAGGAGTTGTAGAGGGACAAAGAGTGACTCGATGTAGATTACTTCATTTCAAGTTCACGCAATGTTAGAGGCTTACTCTGTGAGCATTTGCTTTGCAGTTGTATCGACTGCAGGCATGGACCTCTGCAAGTGGATGACTACTGAGCTCAAAACAAAATGGGAGGAGAGTACAACAACTGACCACACGTTGGTGGCAGGGACACGAAGCAGTGCTGAAAATGTTAGGCTTAGTCTAGAAACAAGAAACCAATTACTTTGTTTGACCTCAGACCACTACTGTACATTCTAAAGCAAAAGGAGAACGCAAAGAGAAGGGTTTTGCAGTCATTTTGCATGCATCTTCGACCCTATTGGCTTCCTGACCCCCTTTACCAGGATCAAGTGTGTTCCAGGAAATGTGGGACTGACATGGGACTCAGCTTGGACAAAAGTGACCACCGGATTTGACACTAGAATGTGTTCAGAACTACACCATCTTGCCATACCAAGGTGGTACAGAACAGACATGTAGCCTCAGAAAAACCACACCCTGAAACTAGACATGTTCTGTGACAAAAGAAAAGGCTTACAGTGCAGTATCTTACCTGTAAGGTGTAACACAAAACAGAGAAACAAGTCCAGGATTGCCCCCCTCAAGAAAATGACGCTGCCACGCCTGGAGCTGTGATTGTTTGCTAGTCTCACTCCAATCTGACCACACTGAAAAATGGTACAAACACAGATCAGAGTGGACAGACTCGATGATTGTGCTGCATTGGCTTTGCAGTTCAGCTCAAAAATGGAAACAGTTTGTCGCAAACAGTGACGGAGATCCAGTCCTTGACCAAACGAGAGTCCTGGTCACACAATGAAGGGAAAACAAATCCAGCCGATCTCCCAAAGGAGAACAAACTGTTCAAAACATTAGAGCCAGCAATGGTGGAACGGACCTAGCGATCAGTCAGAGGAAGCTAATAAGGTCCCGGAAGAGGTGATCACAGAACTTAAGTCCAGTCACTAGGTCACTGTAGAGGTCACTGTAAACAACACAGACATCACTGAGCCATTGTTGGAGCTCCACGGGTACAGCAAACTGAAAGGAGTGTTCACAGTGACTGCCTGGATATAGCAATTCACAGCCAATGCTCATACAGACACAAGGTGAACTGACTGCTGGCAAACTGTTTGAAGCAGAAAAGTACTGGCTCAAAGTGACACACGTTTCAGTCACGAGATCAAACTGCTGAATGCAGGAAAAAACCTAAACAATGACTGTGAAATCAAACAACAAACTGTTCCTGGACAAGGAAGAACTACTCAATGTAGGAGGAAGAATGCAACAGTCCAACATACCATTCAGAGAGCAGCACCCATGGGTTCTGCCCAGCAAACCCTGATACTCAGTAATGCTGATGTAGTACTATCATGAGGGTGATGCATTCTGGAATATCAGTCACTCTAGTGCAAATCAAAGATACTGGATCTTGCGTGCTAGTCAAGAGCACCATGACTAGATGCACAATCTGCAAGAGATTCAAAGCAAAGGCCGGACAGCAGGACACTGCTTTTACCAAAAGACAGAATAACTGAATCCCCACCACAGATGTGGATCTTGCCGGATCGTTTTACGTGAAAGCAAATGGTTCTGTGGAGAAGTCCTATATTGCGCTGTTCACTTGTGCTGTTCCCAGAGCAATAGATTTGGATCTGATCTCAGGTCAGTCAAGAGACATTTCATGTTAGGTTATGCAGAGTAACCCATTCTGACAATGCAAAAATCTTCAAGGGAGGTGGTCAGGACTTGGAAGATCTGTAGAAATCAATAAAAGATCTCCCAAGTCTTGGAGTTCTTCTCAGAAAGAGGCATTGCCTGGAGGATCATCATCGGCGAGTGAGCAGCCTGGTGGGGCAGATTCTGTGAGACTCGTCAGATCAGTCAAAACATGCCTGAGAAGTTCTCGAGAGCTTCACTCAACTTTTGAAGAAATGTACACACAAAATATGAAAATGCACTCACTAGTATAAATCGCTCTGGACAAGAGCGCCTGCTAAATTACAAAAATTTAAATGTAATGTGCACAGTCCTGACGGGTTGAAGCAATCCTAATCTCTAGGCCTCTGACCTTCAAGTACAATGAAGTGATTGAACCACAACTCCTGACACCAGCCCACTTCCTGGCGCCCAAGCTATTTCCGAATGATGCTCAACAAGGTAGGAAAAGACATGCAGATGTAAGTACAGGCAGAGACTTGTGACCAGCTTCTGGAACAGCTGGTGAAGAGACTACTTGCTGGACTTAGTCAGCACACAGCCCACCACACTAAAAGTGGGTGATGTTTGCACTCATCGGAGAAGATGACACCCAGACAAACCTGGAAACTAGGGAAGATCAAGTAACTTTTTCCAGGCCAAGATGGCCTAGTTAGGTCATGTTCAGTTTGTGCTGCCTCGGGGACATTGTTGAGACCTATTCAGTCGATTTAGGTGAACAGTTGTTTATTGGGGGGTTGTGGTAACTTGAATGGGTTACGGAGTTAAGTTTTACAGTTAATTAATTGATTATTTACAGTTATTTACATATGTACAAGAGTAATTGTGTTATATTTCATGTGATGGAGATTGAGAACTATCTGTTTTGGATTACGCTATTGACTGCAAGTACCAGAATGGATTTGCGACAGGAAGTGATGAGAATGCTCCAGTTATAAACAAGTGACGAGTGATTAGCCTGGCTTGCACTAACAACATTCTTTATTGTTTTGAACTGTCTAAAGTGGTGAAATGTAGCGTGAACAAGTACTATACGCTTTCATCTTATACCCGACGTCTCAAGTCATTACTTTGAAGATAGTTTTACTATATTACGAGTGTGTGTGTGTGTTTTCAACCTAACTTGCAGTTTTTTGTTGTTTCAGACATACAATTTTACAGAAACTGCTGCAGGGCCACCGACGCATAAATCAAAATAGCTAGCAGAATAGCGCTGTTTTCAGTTGCAACATGTCTGCGTGTTTCAATGGGATCTAAATGAAATCTCCAAATGTGTGATTCTGTACGTGTCCCTGAACAGGCCTGGGTGGCACGTGCGTGAACGTGGGCTGCATCCCCAAGAAGCTGATGCACCAGACAGCCCTGCTCGGGACGTCCATGCAGGACGCCCGCAAGTTTGGCTGGGAGGTGCCTGAGGAGACAGGTAGCGTCTGTTAGGTTACTGTGTCTAGTTTGGTTGCAGTGTATGTATTAGCCACCTCATCCAAAGTTGTATGCTTCTAAGGATATTTGGAACAGAGCCACGGTCAGTGCTAGGCATGAAACATGAGATGTAAGAGTACACTTTTTTTTCTTTGAAAACATTCAACATATAATGAAGAGGTCAAAATGTAATACTTCCAGCTGAGTACTTTTTCAGTAAGGGTAATAAATGACTACACTTTTTTTAAAGACATTTTTGTTGACTTTGTCATTCTGGTCTGGTTTCCAGCGAAGCACAACTGGGAGACGATGAAGACTGCAGTGAACAACTACATTGGCTCGTTGAACTGGGGCTACCGGGTGGCACTGCGCGACAAAAACGTCAACTACGTCAACTCCTACGCAGAGTTCATCGAGCCACACAAAATCAAGGTTGGTACCCTATACATTTATAAGCAAATGTCTAACCATGGTTATTTTCTGATGCGTTTTAATTTTGAATTGACTTGCCTTCCATTTTCATACTTAATTTACTGCCTTCCATTTTCATACTGACTTGATTGTCTTCTAATGGTTAAAATTGATACACTTTTTTTTTAGATGCACGGCACAATGTATTCTGAAACTGGATAGAAACTGTTTTAGTTCCTTGGCTTATCGTAAACAAACCCCAAAGATATGTAATGACTCCATACAAACACACATCACAACACTTAGTACAGCAGCTCGTGGACGGTTTCAAACCACACCCTTGAATTGATGCATCGATTAATTTAAACCATACTGTAGGATTGACGCAACAGACTGGGGTACGCTGGGTGACTTAAAACGACTATTCTTTCAGTGTGTAAGAGAGCGTTTGACACCCTACTTCCCCTCAGGCGACCAACAAGCGAGGAAAGGAGACCTTCCACACAGCAGCTAAGTTTATCCTGGCGACGGGCGAGAGGCCGCGTTACCTGGGCATCCCCGGAGACAAAGAGTACTGCATCACCAGGTGAGACCACCCCCTCCCCAATTGCTCAGACGTGGTACACAACCATTGGCATGCAACGTCATTGACTGTGCCGTCAGGCACCAGATTGTTATAACATAAGATGTGGGTTGCTGATAGGTAAAATGCCTATCCAGATCTGGCATGCATCAGCAACACCTGGACAGAGTAATGTGCCCATTATTTAACCCACAATCAGAGATTGAGATCAGAGATTACAGCCTCGAGTCATCTTGGGTATGACGCTACAAGCTTGGCACACCTGTATTTGGGGAGTTTCTCCCATTCCTCTGTGCATATTCTCTCAAGCTCTGTCAGGTTGGATGGGGAGTGTCGCTGCACAGCTTTTTTCAAGTCTCTCCAGAGATGTTCGATCTGGTTGAAGTCCAGGCTCTGGCTGGGCCGCTCAAGGACATTCAGAGACTTGTCCTGAAGCCAATCCTGAGTCTTGGCTGTGTGTTTAGGGTCATTGTCCTGTTGGAAGGGGAGCCATCACCCCAGTCTGAGGTCCTGAGAGCTCTGGAGGAGGTTTTCATCAAGGATCTCTGTACTTTCCACAGAGGAACTCTGGAGCTCTGTCAGTGACCATTGGGTTCTTGGTCACCTCCCTGACCAATGCCCTTCTCCCCCAATTGCTCAGTTTGGCCGGGAAGCCAGCTCTAGGAAGGGTCTTGGTGGTTCCAAACTACTTCCATTTTAAGATTGGTGGAGGCCACTGTGTTCTTGGGAACTTTCCTAGATCTGTGCCTCGACACAATCCTTACACGGAGCGCTACGGACAATTCCTTTGACCTCATGGCTTGGTTTTTGCTCTGACGTGCACTGTCAACTGTGGGACCTTATGTAGATGCACCTGAGCTCAATTTCAGGTCTCATAGCAAAAGGTCTGAAGACTTATGTAAATAAGGTATTTCTGTTTGACATTTTTTGGTAAATTTGCAAACATTTCTAAACCTGTTTTTGCTTTGCCATTATGGGTTATTGTGTGTAGATTGAGGGGGGAAATAATTTAATCCGTTTTAGAATAAGGCTGTAACGTAACAAAATGTGGTATAAGCCAAAGGTTCTGACTACTTTCCGAATGCACTGTATAAACACACTGCAGGTGGTTTCATTAGTGTACACTGTAGTAAAACTATTTCCATCGGCATTAGAAACGGAAGTTTCTTATTGGACAAGTTCAGGTAATCCCCCCCCCCCCCTCTCAGTCAGAAAAAGCATGGTGAAATGTGGATGGACATAACTTCTTCACACTACCCATCTCGGATCCGGGAGCGTAATCATCGCCTGAAAATAATTACCATAACGCAGCGGACATAAATATCCCTATAAAATCTTATTTATGAAAATCACAAATGAAATATATTGAGACACAGCTTAGCCTTTTGTTAATCACACTGTCATCTCAGATTTTCAAAATATGCTTTACAGCCAACGCTAGACAAGCATTTGTGTAAGTTTATCATAGCCTAGCATAGCATTATGCCCTGCTAGCAGCAGGCAACATTTTCAGAAAAATAAGAAAAGCAATCAAATTAAATCATTTACCTTTGAAGAACTTCGGATGTTTTCACTCACGAGACTCCCAGTTAGATAGCAAATGTTCCTTTTTTTCCAAAAATATTATTTTTGTAGGCGAAATAGCTCTGTTTGCTCTTCACGTTTGGCTGAGAAATCGACCGGAAAATGCGGTCACTACAATGCCAAACTTTTTTTCCAAATTTAGCTCCATAATATCGACAAACATGGCAAACGTTGTTTAGAATAATGGCTACCTCTGTACTTTACGCAAGATTTTCTGCGGGAGCCATCATGTGACCACTTGCTCAATGTGGTCCCTTACGGCTATTCTTCAACATAAATGCGTAAAAATACGTCACAATGCTGTAGACACCTTGGGTAATGCGTAGAAAGCGTAAGCTCATTCGTAGCCCATTCACAGCCATATAAGGAATCATTGGCATGCAGAGCTTTCAAAATATGGGGCACTTCCTGATTGGATTTTTTATCTGGGTTTCGACTGTAACATCAGTTCTGTTGCACTCACAGACAATATCTTTGCAGTTTTGGAAACGTTAGTGTTCTATCCAAAGCTGTCAATTATGCATAGTCGACAAAAAAACGGGAAAGTTTTTTTTATCCAAAAATGAAAATACTGCCCCCTAGTCACAAAAGGATAAGGGATGTGGAACATTGCCACTAAGCTTGTGCACCGGAACACACACACACACACACACACACACACCTTCCCCAGGTGAGCTAAAATATCTAATTCCCACCACAGGAGGTCTTGTATCTCAGGTCATTCATTTAATAAGGCTATAATCTCCCACTTGTCTAAACACAGGTTGTCTAGAAGCTGAACTTCTTTGTGTTGGTGGGCTTTTGCTAACCTACATGTCATAGGGACAGACCCTGGTATCCAGACCCTGGTATCCATCTCTGTACCCTTTAAAGCAAATTGTATGCCTGATAGTTGTTTTGTGACTGAATACATTTTCAGAGGACATTCTTGTCTACTGGCGTCAAAGTTCACACCCAGACCCATTTCAGACTACATAACCAGTCTTCAGCCTGACTTTTTTTTGTTTATAGTTTGGGAGTTTAACGGTTAAAGTAAGTTATTGTGTCTAATGCAGTGGTCACCAACCTTTTCTGATTCAAGGTCACTTTCGGAGTCAAAATCCAAGCCTAGGTCTACCACTCAGATTTTAAAAAATACATTTTTAAGCATGACTCATAAAATGTAAGCCTATGCAACATTAACCGAATATAAACTTCTGTAAGAGTGAGTTTTGTGCAGTCGGCCTAATATATTATCACGTCATATTGGCCATGCTTGGTCTGCCAATATTGTTCTTCTCAGACCATATTATATTTCAAAACTTGAGCTAAATAGATCAGTTGTAAGAAGAGTATTCTTTTTTTTTTTAAGTTACTGGATTTTTCTGATTGTTAGTCTCAACGAATGGAAGGAGAGGGCAGCGGAGGGTCCGCCTCTCGTAGTCCCTGCTTTCTCCCTTCCTCCGGTGAGACTGATCAGAGAGTGGTCACAGTCTTCCACCTGTATTATTTCTACCTCCTGCACAAATGTATGTTGTTTCTATGGCCAGAGAAAGTGAAATATTCCTTGATATTAAAACGGAAACAACGAGCCCCTAAAAATAAAAATGCAAGCCTATCGATTGGCTACATATTCATTGCAGCTGCAGTGCTGGTTGGTTGATTGGGAGAATGTAAATAGGGAGAAGCACATTTTATGGTTTGTACAGTGTTTTATTAAAAACATTTAAAAACATGAAATCACTCATAAAAACTTTTATGCCTTCCTTGACAGTCTCTCTCTCTCTCTCTGATCATAGTTTTAAAAGTTCTAACATCTCACTTAGTATCAAACTTTGCCGTAGAAGCTGCAGGCACAGTGATTTTGAGCTATTCTAATCCGATTTGGCCAGCAATAGGTGCACTTGATTTAGCACTCCGGATCGGCCAGGTTTTATACCTTGAGACAAATGAAATGGTTCTAAATGGGAACAATTCGCTTACCTGGCGCGGAGGGCAGCTGAATCAAGTGAACCTACCACAAACTGAGTGGGACAAATTTGAAACAAATAGGAGCACAAGGCTTTATCATTGGACTTTCTACTGAAATGTTTGGCAATCGACTAGGAATGCCTTGAAGATCAACCAGGCGATCGCGATTGACTGGTTGGTGATCACTGGTCTAGTGAATGAATCTGACATTCCAGGTATTTCACATACTAATCGCAGAAAGACTGGGTGAATTGTGAAATTTTTAAGTGCATTATGGGTTTAACGCAAGTGCACCCTACTATGGCTGATCTTCCCCTGTCTGTGGGTGTCTATGCTGCAGCGATGACCTGTTCTCGCTCCCCCACTGCCCCGGCAAGACCCTGGTGATCGGGGCATCCTACGTGGCACTGGAGTGCGGGGGTTTCCT
Organism: Oncorhynchus kisutch; assembly: GCF_002021735.2. NCBI lineage: Eukaryota > Metazoa > Chordata > Actinopteri > Salmoniformes > Salmonidae > Oncorhynchus > Oncorhynchus kisutch. The sequence goes on from NC_034174.2 coordinate 50,921,512, forward strand.
TGCAGGCCTAGGCCTGGATGTGACGGTCATGGTACGCTCCATCTTGCTGAGGGGCTTCGACCAGGACATGGCCAACCGCGCCGGGGAACACATGGAAGAGCATGGTGTCAAGTTCCTCCGGAAGTACGTCCCAGTCAAGGTGAGCCAATGTGAGTTATCTACTACTAGACCTGGGTTCAAATAGTGTTTGAAGTCTTTCAAATACTATGAATGTTGCCTTAGCCTGGGTCAAGTTTGCACTCATGGAACTTTTATATTGGTTCCCATTGCAACAGTTAAGCTTAATCATGCACATCTAGTATTTTAAATTATTTCAATAGTATGTGAACTCAGGTACTACTACTACACCCTTTTTATCTTTACTCCGCTGTTCAGGGCTTTCTTTATGGCCTTTTTATGGTTCGGAAATGCCTGGCCTAAATTGTTCTGTCATCAGGGAAGTTGTGTAATATTTCGCTATTTATCGGAAGAGTCCTGTCATCAGATTAAGTCTAAAGTTCATGGATGTTAGTCTTTGAAGGTGAACTAAATTAAAAACCACGATCTTTCAGAGTGAAAGATTCCTTCAGTTCACCCGGCCTTGGCAATTATAGTATTATAGAGAATTTTGTAGCTAGATACACATTTTCTTTCCCCCCATACAATGAATTTTATATGTCAGGTGGAGGAGCTGGAGGCAGGCACTCCTGGGAGGCTGAAGGTGACAGCCAAGAGCACGGAGAGTGACGAGACCATCGAGGGAGAATACAACACTGTACGTACGCATTAAAGTCCCCTTAACCCCCAATAGCCAAAGTAAATCTGTGAAATGAAACCAATACTGTTACTTAAATCTGCGAACAAAGTACTTTAACATATTGGATTAGGCATTATCAAACTGCATGATTGTCAGTCTTTGAGCCTTCACTATAAGATGTTTTGTCCAGCAAAATTGAGTCATTCTTGCTCTGTAGGGATGACGGGCTTCATTTTTCGGGTGAATGGTCCCTTTAACCCGGTGACTTCCTTGTCCTCCCTCAGGTGTTGATAGCCGTGGGGCGTGACGCGTGTACAGGCAAGATCGGCCTGGATCAAGCCGGAGTCAAAGTCAACCCCAAGTAAGTTTAACTTAGGGATAGGTGTCCCTTCAGACAGAACAGTTGTAAATCATTCAGCGTCATGTGTCACGATCGCAGAAAGTTTAAATTCATGTTAATATAACTGCACTGTCCAATTTACAGTAGCTATTACTGAAAAAAAATGCCATGCTATTAGTTGAGCTCCCAAGGTTTGGTTTGATCAATTCACCTCTGAAGGTGAAATGTGTACTTAAATCAGAGCAAGATTTCAGAATGTATCATCCGTAGGGTCCCAGAGATGACATCAAGTGTTGTTTTGTTAGATAAAATGTATTTTTAATTTCCTACAAATGTCCATATAAGCATGCACGATCAATATTGTATTTCCATTCATTAAATTTGCGAAGAAAGGAATTGGTGAAAGTCTAACCCTAAACGTTGTTTCAACCAGTCAAATCACATTTCGATATATTCCTCAGAGATCCTAGAACGTAACCAGACTTCACTATATTATTAGGAGTGTAGTATATCCTATAGGACACCAAATTTGTTCAGAGAGCAACACCCTCATGGCACGCCGATGACGCGGGCGGTCTTCACATGATTGACTAACTTTGGAAAATAAGCACCAATCGGGGTCAAACAAAGCTAGCTAGATAGCCAATGAGCGGGGCTTTACGGGTGTATGCGGAAACCCAGTATCTGTTGCAAAATGTTGCTGCTAACCTAACCTTAAGCCTTTCCTTTTGGACAAATATTTAAGAGTATGGAGAGTTATGAAAACGGGGTGTTTTGCAAATGTTGAACTTATAATATGGCTACTAATACTGGAAAAGCTAAATCAAAGCCCAAGTATACAGATTTGACGTTATTCTTGCAGACAAATTTAATTTGAATGTAAATGTCTCCTTCACGATTTGCCCAAATGTACCTGGGTGACTTCACACTAAATGTCATGTAGTTTGCTTATACTTCTAATTATCTGTCTGAAACTTTGCACATACACTGCCATCTTGTGGACACCATGCAATTACAACCAGAGTGATGGCTAGATGTAGGGACCTTCCTGTTGCATTTCAAAGATGGTGGTAGAAAACAACTGGTTGTTTGTCTTTGTATTTTCTTATACCAGATCTATTGTTATATTCTCCTACATTCCTTTCACATTTCCACAAACTTCAGTGTTACCTTTCAAATGGTACCAAGAATATGCATATGCTTCGGGGGCTGAGCTACAGGCAGTTAGATTTGGGTATGTCATTTTAGGCACAAAAAAAAACAAGTTTAAGTTAACTTAAGGGAATTTTAACTTTCCTTTTATTTTCTTCTATTCTCTCATTTCATTCATGCACCCTCGCGACTGTCAACAATGAGACGCAGACAAGGGTGTGTGTGCACACGCCTGTACCTTTAAGGCTCTCTACAGTCATGGTGATTCAGCACTATTTCCTCACCAGATATGTGTGTGTGAGAACTGAACGGGAGGGGTTTTGTGGGGATAAGAGTTTTTGTGTTCGTGCTTTTTTGTGCTGTTACATTGGGACGTAACGGTATCTAAAAAATCTCAAGCTTCTTTAAAATATTGTTAACCGGATTGATTGAGGAAGAAGTGTTTTCATGGGGTTTCTAACATGCAGTTCGATTATGAATGGGTCAGCCCTACAGAGTACTCTCTCTGCCAACGGGATTAAGCAAGCGCATGAGCCAGGCTTAGGAGTGAGTGTGCCTTAGTCAGTCATGTGCCTCAGTCATATGACCTGGTCCCTAGCAGCATTTAAGGACATGAATGTGTAGTTCATACATGCATAATCTATGAGAAGAATGACTGTTTTACCTCAATTAGCTACGAAATCCGTAGTTTGAAAGTGACTGTTTACTGGAAGCTGTGCAGTGCCATTTTCCTTACATTTTCCCCCACATGGGCCAGCACCCTAGCAATTCATGTTCCAGCCAATGAGGTTCAGCACCTCACCATTTGAGTGAGAACTAGACCGATGCGCACACACAGCAGAGCGAGAGAGAGCAATGACGTGATGCACATATGTGACATAGCACACAGATTTCGGTGACCACTTTTGGCTCGTGAGTGCACCTTTCAGAACTACTGGCAAAATAATTATACAAACGTAACGGAGAATCTCTTTAACATCATGGGGCTGACTGACACACAGCTTAAGGTGCACCAGGGTTCGGCCTCTCGGTTACACTACATGAGTGTAGCTTACCAGGCTGGCTAAAGCGACCCATGTCAGGTGGACATTGAGTTTGGTATCAACCAGACTAGTAGTTTACATGTGTATTTTTACATAGGTGTTACTGAGCATTTGTCCTTTGCCAAGATAATCCGTCCACATGACGGGTGTGGCATATCAAGAAGCTAATTCAACAGCATGATCAATTACACAGGTGCACCTTTTGCTGGGGACAATAAAAGGCAGTTTTGTCACACAACACAATGCCACCAAGTTGAAGGAGCGTGCAATTGGCATGACTTGGCTGACTGCAGGAATTGAATGTTAATTTCTCAACCATAAGCAGCCTCTGTTGTTTTTAGAGAATTTAACAGCAAGTCCAACAAGCCTCACAACCGCAGACAATGTGTAACCATGCCAGCCCAGGAACTCCACATCCGACTTCTTCAGCTGCAGGATCGCCTGGGACAAGCTACCTGGACAGCTGATGAAACTGTAGGTTTGTACAATTGAAAAGTTTCTGCACAAACTGTCAAACCGTCTCAGGGAAGCTCATCTGCATGCTCGTCGACCTCACCAGGGCCTTGACCTGACTGCAGTTCGTCGTCTTAATCGACTTCAGTGGGCAAATGCTCACCTTCGATGGCTACTGGCACGCTGAAGAAGTGTGCTCTTCGCAGATGAATCCCTGTACTGGGCAGACGGTGGCGTGTGGGCGAGACGTTTGCTGACGTCAACATTGTGAACAGAGTACCCCATGGTGGAAGTGGTGTTATGGTATGGTCAGGCATAAGCTATGGACATCAAACAAAACAGCATTTTATCGATGGCAATTTAAATACTGTGACGACATCTGTGACATGATCCTGAGGCCAATTGTCGTGCCATTTCATCTGCAGCAATCATCCCATGTTTCTGTATGATAATGCACGGCCCCATGTCACAAGGATCTGTACACAATTCCTGGAAGCTGAAAATGTACAAGTTCTTCCATGGCCTGCATACTAACCAGAAATGTCACCCATTGAGCATGCTTGGGATGCTCTGGATTGACGTGTACGACCGTGTGTTCCAGTTCCCTCCAATATCAAGCAACTTCGCATAGCCAATGAAAAGGACTGGGACAACATTCCAAAAGCCACAACTAGCAGCTTGATCAACTATGCGAAGGAGATGCGTCACGCAGCATAAGGGAAATATAGATAGTGGATGGTTTTCTGATCCACCCCCCTACTTTTTTTAAGGTACTGTGTCTGTGACCAACCGATGCATATCTGTATTCCCAGTCATGTGAAATCCATAGATTAGCGCCTAATGCTTTTATTTAAATTGACTGACGTCTTCATTTGAACTGTAATTCAGTAATATCTTTGAAATTGTTGCATTTTTATACATTTTTGTTCAGTGTATATGCAGGCTGAGTCACATTTGTGCTACATGACTGTCGTTGATGATGAATCATCCTCATCGTTGTTGAATACTTTGTCTCTGTTTTTGTGATGGCACGATCTTAGCCCCACCCAGACAGTCAGTACCATTCTTCATGGCCACAACCTAGGGCTGGGCGCTATGCCCTATTTGACCATACCGCTAATGATGCATTGGGCAGTTGGCGTTTTTACTTCTATGACGATATTTTTGTTTGTTAAATGTGATATGCAACTCAGGCATGTGTAATGTCCGTTTTTATAGTTTACTCCGTTTTGCTTCTTGAGTAGTCTTCCTCCTGCATGCCGCTTCCCACCATGCCTTGCCCGCTGTCACTCAAGGAGAGAGCAGTTTGTTGACCATTGATTCACGAGCACGTTCTTGCCGTTCACTCAGCATGGTCAGATGCCACAAGATGTTGGTGTGAGCATGTCAACATCTTGTTGCAGCTATCTGGCAGTTCATATGCTGCAGGGGCTGGGAGACTAGTCAGGATTGAGGGAAAGATGAACGGAGCAAAGTACAGAGATCCTTGAAGAGAACCTGCTCCAGGCCTCTCAGGACCTCAGATTGGGGTGAAGGTTCACCTTCCAACAGGAAAACGACCCTAAGCACACAGCTAAGACAACCCAGGAGTGGCTTCGGGACAAGTCTCTGAATGTCCTTGAGGGGCCCAGCCAGAGGCTGGACTTGATCCCGATCTGACATCTCTTTCAACCTGACAGAGCTGGAGAGGATCTGCAGAGAAGAATGAGAGAAACTCCTCAAATATAAACTCAGCAAAAAAAAAAGTCCCTTTTTCAGGACCCTGTCTTTCAACGATCATTTGTAAAAATCCAAATATCTTCACTGTAAAGGGTTTAAACACTGTTTCCCATGCTTGTTCAATGAACCATAAACAATTAATGAACATGCACCTGTGGAATGGTCGTTAAGACTAACAGCTTATAGACTGTAGGCAATTAAGGTCACAGTTATGAGAACGTAGGACACTAAAGAGTCCTTTCTACTGACTCTGAAAAACACCAAAAGAAAGATGCCCAGGGTCCCTGCTCATCTGCATGTACGTGCCTTAGACATGCTGCAAGGAGGCCTGCAGATGTGGCCAGGGCAATAAATTGCAATGTCTGTACTGTGAGCTGCCTAAGACGGGGAGACAGGGCGGACAGCTGATTGTCCTCGCAGTGGCAGACCACCTGTAACAACACCTGCACAGAATCGATACATCCGAACATCACACCTGCAGGACAGGTACAGGATGGCAACAACTGCCCGAGTTACAATCCCTCCATCAGTGCTCAGACTGTCCGCAATAGGCTGAGAGAGGCTGGACTGAGGGCTTGAAGGCCTGTTGTAAGGCAGGTCCTCACCAGACATCACCGGCAACAATGTCGCCTATGGGCACAATCCCACCGTCACTGGACCAGACAGGACTCAAAAAGTGCTCTTCACTGACGAGTCGCTATTTTGTCTCACCAGGGGTGATGGTTGGATTCACGTTTATCGTCGAAGGAATGAGCGTTACACCGAAGCCTGTACTCTGGAGCGGGATTCATTTGGAGGTGGAGGGTCCATCATGGTCTGGGGTGTTGTGTCACAGCATCATCGGACTGAGCTTGTTGTCATTGCAGGCAATCTTAACACTGTGCGTTACAGGGAAGACATCCTCCTCCCTCATGTGGTACCCTTCCTGCAGGCTCATCCTGACATGACCCTCCAGCATGACAATGCCACCAGCCATACTGCTTGTTCTGTGCGTGATTTCCTGCAAGACAGGAATGTCAGTTCTGCCATGCCCAGCAAAGAGCCCAGATCTCAATCCCATTGAGCACGTGATAGGTGAGAATTGTCTGTTTAATAACTTCTTGCGACTAGCAAACCCGTATCCAGGAGCGTAATCATAGCCTCAAATGCATTAGCATAACGCAACTTTTCCTATTCATGAAAATCGCAAGTGAAATTAAATAAATATATTCCAACATGAACTTAGCCTTTTGTTAACAACACTGTCATCTCAGATTTTCAAAATATGCGTTACAGCCAACTCTAGACAAGCATTTGTGTAAGTTTAGCATGGCATAATGCTATGCTAGGCTCTGCTGGCAGCAGGACTTCAGTTGCTTTCACTCAGGAGACTCCCAGTTAGATAGCAAATGTTCCTTTTTTCCAAGGATGTTTTTGTAGGCGAAAAAGCTCCCGTTTGTTCATCAGTTTTGGCTGAGAAATCGACCGAAAAATACTTCAACTATAACGCCAAACTTTTTTCTAAATTTGCTCCATTATATCGACAGAAACACGGCAAACGTTGTTTAGGATCCATCCTCAAGGTGTTTTTAACATGTATATTTGATTAAATATCCGTCAAGGCAATTGTTTTCTCATAAGAAGTGATTGGAAAAATGGCTACCTCAGTATTTTACGCAAGATTTTCTCCGGGAGACACCATGTGACCACTCGCCAAATATGGTCCCTTACAGCCATTCTCCACTGGAAATGCCTATAAAGACGTCACAATGCCGTAGACAGCTTGGGGAATGCGTGGAAAACGTAAGCTCATTCGTAGCTCATTCACAGCCATACAAGGAGTCATTGGCATGAGGCGGTTTCAAAAAATGCGGCACTTCCTGATTAGATTTTTATCTGGGTTTCGCCTGTAACATCAGTTCTGTGGCACTCACAGACAATATCTTTGCAGTTTTGGAAACGTAGGGCCCCCCCCAGAGATGTCCGGGAACTTGCAGGTGCCTTGGTGGAAGAGTGGGGTAACATCTCACAGCAAGAACTGGAAAATCTGGTGCAGTCCACGAGGAGATGCACTGCAGTACGTAATGCAGCTGGTGGCCACACCAGATACTGTGACCCCCCCCCCCTTTTTGTTCAGGGACACATTATTCCATTTGTTAGTCACATGTCAGTGGAACTTATTCAGTTTGTCTCAGTTGTTGAATCTTGTTCTGTTCATGCAAATATTCAAATACTTTTTAAGTTTACTGAAAATTAACACCGTTGACCGTGTGAGGACGTTTCACTTTTTTTTGCTGAGTTTAGGTGTGCCAAGCTTGTAAACTCATACCCAAGAATACGCAAGGCTGTAATCGCTGCCAAAGGTGCTTCAACAAAGTACTGAGTAAAGGGTCTGAATAGTTATCTAAATGTGATATTTTATTTTCATACAGATGCACACATTTCTAAACTTATTTTTGCTTTGTCATTATGGGGTATTGTGTGTAGATCTGGGAGGGGGGGGTGAATTTAATCCATTTTAGAATAAGGCTGTAACATAATGTGGAAAAAGTCAAGGTCTGAATTCTTTCCGAATGCACTGTATATGGTATTTTCTTTACTTAAATAATGCACCATTAAAAAGTGTGACCCGAACACCCTCTTATTGGTTTACCCTCAATCACGGAACCGTGGTGTTCTTTACATAGATATTTCTCAACCGGGAAACACACAACCACTCTTTTGTCAACATCCTATGGTCACATTACATAATTCTTTCACATCACACTGAGAATGTCTGTCGCAAAATCTGATTCTTTCATTTGCGAACATTTTCACCGAATAGTCTTAATGTAGAATGCACGTTGGGAATGATAAAATATTTACTTTGTTTGTATTCCACTTAATTGTCAAGTGGGATTTATTGACCAAATTCTGTACTTGTTGGACCTTTCACTTTACTCTGTTCTCCAATGAGTTCCTATGATGCCCTAAACATTTTTCAATCTGTCCACTGGATAATAAAGGTCAAATAGATTGGTGCGTATGTGTTCTGCAAACTGTTCTTATACATGTATGTGTAATAAGTCTTGACCAGGGATCTGCAACTTGTGGCTCCGTGGGGATCTATAATAGTCAAATGGGAGTCGCCAGTCATTTTACCATAGCTAAGCTTCCACTCTTCCTCCCCCAGGAACGGTAAGGTTCCGGTGAACGACGAGGAACAGACCAACGTGCCGCACATCTACGCCATCGGAGACATCCTGGAGGGCAAGTGGGAGCTGACACCCGTGGCCATCCAGGCCGGAAAGCTGCTGGCACGCCGGCTGTACGCGGGAGCCTCGCTCAAGGTAATTGTTGGACAGCGGGCCTCGATTCACCCCTTGGGAGTTAACATGCTTTTCTATTGATAGCCCATGGCAGTTTGTCAGTGTGACTCTTCTCTCTGTTGTCCTTCTGCTTTTAATAAGATTGGCTTTTGTTGCTTTCAAGTTCAACTCTTAAATGTTGGCCCTCGTTGATGTTATATGGTGGGACCTTTTGCTCTCCACCTAAAATGTAAAAATGAGGAGAAACCATGTAAAAATGTTCCCTAGCTTCTATCGTCATACTGTAGTATATTCTGTCTGGTGAAGCTCTAATGTGACTCCACCTGGTAAAGACTGTACATTGTCATGTCTTGTTTATTATTAACTGCGGTTGAATGTTGTTGTGTGCAGTGTGACTACGTAAACGTTCCCACCACTGTGTTCACCCCTCTGGAGTATGGCGCCTGTGGGCATTCTGAGGAGAAAGCTATTGAGCTGTACGGCCAAGACAACTTGGAGGTAGCTGCTGACGCAACACACAGACACACAGACACAGAGCCCACTTCCAGCCTAGTGGTACCACAGCCACATCACACACTGAATATTATAGACCAAAATCAACTGACATTTAGGCTCTGCTCCAATCTCTAATATGCATTGTAGCATACCAATTTAAATGTGGATATTGACTTGCCAGCTATTAAACGGTGATACCGATCATATACACTCAGTGGTCAGTTTATTAGGTACACCACCCCGTTCACAAATGGTTCGCTCCTACAGAGTGACTCATTCAGTTACTGTTCGATTGAATGTTGGAATGAAACAGACGTGTCCTGGGCTTTTCACGCACAGGAGCGTGACAAACAAAACGACAACATCCTGTGGGAGAAAACAGCACATTGATAAGAGGTCGAAGGAGAATGGCAAGAATCGTGCAAGCTAACGGGCGGGCCACAAACAGGCAAGTAATGGCACAGTAGTGGTGTGCAGAACGGAATCTCGGACCACACAACTCCGTCGGTCCTTGTCACGAATGGTCTATTGGCGGCAGACACCCACACCGGGTTCCAACGCTGTCAGAGCTAAAAACAAGAAGCGGCTCCAGTGGTCATGCTATCACCAACACTGGACAATTGAGAGGTGGACATACTTTACCTGGTTCCGTCATGCTAATGGCTGAGTCACGATTTGGCATAAGCAGCATGAGTCCATAGCCCCATCCTGCCTGGCGTCAAATGTATAGGCTAGTGGCTGTGGTGTCATGTTGTGGGGAATGTTTTCCTGGCACAGGTCCCTTGATACCAATTGAGCAACAGATGGGTGTACCTTATAAGATGTCCACTGACTGTATTATACTATCATATATGTGTATATATATATATATGAATTATGCGGCTAACGTATCACAGGTTAATGTTGTAGTGTTAGTGTTTCTGCAATAAAGAACTTAACATTTTGTGTTGAAATGGATCCCACTGCTGACACCGTACTGTAACATGCTGTTAGAATGACAAAACAAAACAAAGGTCAAGTTCAATACCGGTAATACTGTTATAAATGGGGCCCTGTGTTTTGTGCAATCATGTGACATAGCAGGATTTGATCCTGTATTTTAAGCCTTATCCAGACATGAGAATTGCCCATTTAAATGAAAGGTATTGTCTGAGGATGGTGCTGGACCATCTGGCATAAAAAGAAAAGGTGACAGTTTGATGATTTTTTTTATTTTTTAAATAATGGTTCAATAAAATAAACATGCCACACGCTTGCACAGAACACAGGGCCTAGTTATAACACCACACTCTAGAAACATACATGCATGACACTTTTAATGCAAGTTATTCTGCCCTTTCTGTACGTGTGTGTATTTAATGTGTGTCCTTAACTGTGTAGGTGTACCACAGTCTCTTCTGGCCTCTGGAGTTCACTGTCCCCAACAGGGACAACAACAAGTGCTACTCCAAGATCATCTGCAATAAACTGGACAATGTAGGAACCCTCTCCTAACTCACCTGATTACCTGTTTGATTCATGGACACTGCAATTGTCACTTTTGCCGTGTAGAGTTAAAACATTCTCACATTGAAAACTTCTAGGAAACACGAAAAATGATTTTGTTGGAGGAACAAAAATCTTCCACCCTTGTCTCTGGTCAAGAAGCTATGTGAACACTTTGTCACTTTTGACACCATGTTTCTGAAAGCTGTTCTAGAATAACAGTGGACACGCATGTCGAATTCAATAGCCATATTGAAGAAGAATGAAAGTTCCGATATGCAGGGCCTGGCTAACATAACAAACTAGATCAAGTGTATAGGTAATCTACTATCAGTAACATCACTCTCTCTGCAGGACCGTGTGATCGGGTTCCACTACCTGGGGCCCAACGCAGGCGAGGTGACGCAGGGCTATGGCGCGGCCATGAAGTGCGGACTGACTAAAGAGCAGCTGGACAACACCATCGGCATCCACCCCACCTGCGCTGAGGTAAGACTGATCGCACACCAGCTGCAGGCCGCGTTTTCATTCGACTTGCTCCCCCATTTTTGCCCCCGTTTTCTTTCCTCCTTGGATCGGGTGTAGACATAGGATGTGCGTCCTCTATCCATCTCCATCTTTCCCATGAATCACTTCTATGACTGCTTTTGATTGACGTAAAAAAAAAACATGTGAATGTATAACATGCAAGTCCCTCCACGGTGCAAAAAAGTAACTTGCAGAGCGTTTTCTGATTTGCCTGAGTCGATCTGGCAGTGAGCCACAACAGGTTATTCGACCTTAGAACCTATCAAATCAAGAATGTAATTGTTAACTAAAGGCTGGAAAACTAACTACTGTAACAGCTGACAGTTAGTGCCACAGGTTACTATTGCCATTACGTTCAAGGCTAATGTTATCACAGTATTTTGTAGCAAGTGTACCCTCTATCTCTGGTTGTAGCTTTAATCGGTTGCTTTTGCCCAGTTGTTTTTACATTTGTGAACGAGCCGCAGCACCACACCACAGAGATCAACGGTCGTTCTGCTTCTTCTCTTCCAGATCTTCACCACCATGGAGGTGACGAAGAGCTCGGGCGGTGACATCACCCAGGCGGGCTGCTGAGGTTAAACCCTGCTCGTTTAGCAGGCTGTCCCGTTCTTCATCTTAGATATCTCCATCTCGCCCTCCCTCTCCCCTTGTATCTCTGTGCCAACCTGGCCGCCACTCAAATTCTACATCCAAGACCAATCTCTTCTCAGGAAAAAACAATGAGGTGATTAGAAACCAGGGTAACAGGGTCTAAATGAATAAAACCACTCATATTGGGAATAGAGGTGGATGGGGAAATATGTCTCACTGTCTGAAAGATTGAGCCAAAAGATGCACTGAGGGGGCCTGTTGCGTGGACATACAAGGTGAGATAATGAGAGGAGGTGAGTTACGATCTATGGGATAGCCTACTAGACAGCGGGGTTACTCTGCTGCTTTTACAAGGTGCCACTTGTGTGTCTTGCTCAGAGGTGCACCACCCCTCTAGGGATGTGTGAGTGCAGTTTGACGTCCTGGCCCTTAACCCAGTCGCTGCGGTGGGCTAGGACCGATGTCCCTCTGTGTCCAAAGGCACATGGTGAACCAAACCCTTCGTCCAACTCCCCAACTTAAACACATTTTACACACGCATGCATACACTCACGTAAGATATTGTTACTTTTGTCATCACGTCTCTTCTGTCAAGCCATCAACATTCTTGGCAGAAGTGTACTGTCAAATATCTCGTATGAAGAAGAAAAAATCATTGAGGTTAATTAATGTGGTGGGCAAAGTATATGTTTGTTTTTTAATCTGCTTTTCTCATGGTATCGACCTTTCTCCACATCAAGGTCGTTAGCCTTAGATTAAAGATGCCTCCCAGTTCCAATTTTTACCAAAGTGTTACCCAAAAAGGTGACGGAAGTCAAGAGAAAGCCTCCGACATTCAAAGCTCTGCTGCTTCAGGAAACACTTTCTGTTAGGACTTCCAAGGAATGAATACATAAAACTCGAATTGTACTGAATGTTAAAAAATAAATACATCTCAAGTTTACAGTGGAGTATTAAACAAATGCTTATTTGTATCGGTTTGCTGTTTCGTTTGCCTCTGCGTTATTTGTGTATTTAATATGTAGCCAATCTGGTAGAGGAATTTATTTACTCTTAAAATACTGTCCTATCTGACCACTGTTGTTGAGCAGCGACACCAGTCAAATTGTATAAATGACTGCTTCACTGGTATCACCTTTGTAGATGATCTTTTGTCGACAAATAAAAGTTATGTCAACATGCAAGCTACCATCTTGGCTGTTCGTTTGCTGTCTCAAAGTGAAATTGAAGATGTTTTTTTTGTTTGTTTTTTGCTTCTATCATGAAGCGATCTGTTCCGTGTGGTTGCCTACGTGGGGTTAGTGGTTGGCGTAATCTTGTGCATGCAAGAATGTCAGGTTTACAGGAAAGTACTGAAGGACGTGGGGTGATTAGGTTTCCTTAGCAACCTGCAAAGATGCGTAGTCGGGTGTATAGTCTTCAGTCTGTGGTGTCGTTTCCTTCTTACTGGGAAGGGCCAGCAATGTAGCCTACACCGTGATCCGCTTGTGTCATCTTGCCAAGTGTGACTGACATTGGAGCTGGGACATTACTTGCATATCAAACATTATTATTATTATTAGTACAAGTGTATTGGTAAAGGGAAAAGATATGTTGGCTATTTGTCAAGGCAATTGTTCTTCGACCTATATTATTGAACCTGTAAGTTTCTAAAGTTGAATTATGACTGAGGGAGGATTTGAGGAAAAAAAACTCTTTCACATTGTTTACTGAGATCCCTCTTTCCATACAAGTGGGCGTGCTGTTTAATAGTGATGATCATTATTGGATTATTTTAATTATCTTCATTCATCGCCCACATCGGTACAGTGGATCAAGCCAGTCTGTTGAAGTGGCCACCCAGCATCCGAAAAGGGAGGTTTTGAAACATTTTAAAATGGGGTGTTTCCTTTTCATTTTGTGTGTTTTTATTTCTATGGGTCTATTCAGCCAGCCGAGTGGCGGTTATGATCAAAAGAACCTAGACTGGTGTGACGCGCTGTTGGGTTTAGTGGTTCCGTCCTACGCTTAGCTGTATGAACGTTGTCCCCTGCACACGCTGCCATGACAACTGGCCTTTGTGAATTTTAATTTACTTTAGTCCTACAGTTTAATTGAAACTCAATCTACCAGCAATATGATTAAATTAATCTGTTTGTCATTCAGATGAGAGATTTGTAAACATAAGTAGTTTTTTGGGCTATCTGTACTTTACTAGTTTATATATTTTGGACAACTTTTCAATACATTCCTAAAGAAAATATTTTTTACTCCATACATTTTCCCTGACACCCAAAAGTACTCTTTTACATTTTGAATGTTTAGCAGGACAGGAAAATGGTCCAATTCACACACTTATCAAGATAACATCTGGTCATCCCTACTGCTTCTGATATTGCGGACTCACTAAACACTTGTTTGTTTGTAAATGATGTGTGAGTGTTGGAGTGTGCACTTGGCTATCTGTAAATGAAAACTAATTGTGCCATCTGGTTTGCTTAATATAAGGAATTTTAAATGATTTATACTTTTAATTTTGGTACTTAAGTATATTTGAGAAATTACATTTACTTTTGATACTTAAGTGTATATAAAACCAAATCATTTTACTCAGTATTTACCTAGGTGGCTCACTTTTACTTGAGTCATTTTCTATTAAGGTATCTTTTTACTTTTACTCAAGTATGACAATTGGGTAGTGTTTCCCACCAATGTCCGGAGCTCTAGCCAACTGTTAGTCAACCTTTTCCCTGGGTGTGTTCAGGGTGATACCTGAGTAATTCAAGGCATAAGACAAGTTATTAGAAATGTGTGACAACGAACAATCCAGAGGTTGAATAAAGTGGGAAGTAGACTCTCTTTTCCGGTTTAGTTATGTATCTACAAAGTCTGAGTAGTAGTGCTGATCTAGGACCTGTCCGTACAATCTTATTCATGATGCTCTAAAAGGCCAAACTGACCCTAGGTCAGCACTCCTACTCGGTCTTTGTGGAAATGAGTCCATGTAAATGTATTTATGAGCTAAAAGGCTGATCCTATATAAGCACTCCTACTCTCAGACACGTTTTGAATACAGACCCAGGTAGGGAAAATACTGCTGTTTTGACTATTGTTTCAAGAACGAGGCTTGTTCTCCATACAGTTGTCTCACTGAGGAAGTTGTGTCAAGGATTGCAAATATGCAAAGCCCCAAAACCACAGTGTACTTTTGTTACAGGACCCAAGGCTGGCAGTTCCTGTGTTGATTCGCGATATGCTATCAATGACGAGACATATTAGTCCTGTCCCACTGCAAACCATGACCACAGTTATGGCTGGCCCTCCTTATCAACATGCCCTAACCACACCATATGTTGTAATGAAGGAGTCTTTTGTTGAAATGTCCTTGTCTAATAGAAGGTTTTACGTGCCATTATGTTATTCTTTTCATCAATCAGTGGTAGTTCACATATTTCCATTGAATGTAATTAAGTTAAGTAGCTTGGATTGCAACCTGAACAGGTAATGTAGTTTGCTGTATTTACAACTCAGTGTTTTTCAAACTTCCTTGAGCTGTAACTGACTCTTGCATCAGTGACTCACTGATCCTATCATTTAGTAAGATTGGATTGATCCTTCCTTATTACTGAGGTAATGTAGCGTTTGTATTTGGGGTTTATTTTCCCACTTCTTCCTCCTATGATCTACTGTGTTGTTCACACAGTGGCAGAGTGCGGGACATGGACTCAACATTGCCCCCTACTGATGCTTTGTACTATTACATTCTCTGATGAAAAGCCTAGGTGCTATATAGAGTGAAGCTTTTGAAGGCTTCCATGAGCCTTTATAGGATGTATTTAGACTAGTTTAAAGTGCGACCATTCTACCAAACACCCTCGTATGAATGTGAGCAGTGGATAACTTTGATTCAAAATAAGTAGAGATGTAAAATAAGTAACATTTTCAGTTAGACTGAGTTACGAATAAGGATAATAATTTTGTTTCTCCTTGTCTCAACATGTTTCACTTTTATCAATGATGTCCAGTAGGGGACAGCACAGTCTCATATTCCTCTCCAACCACTACCTCCTAGTCCATGAAGGGTTAGTGTGTTCTCATTCCAAAACATCAATCAACTGCTACGGAGTAAAGTGATTTCAGAAAGCATTACTGTTATTCCTACACCCTTCCAATACCAGCCTCCTGGCCCCTAATTTGAGGGTGGTCCAAATTGACAGCCAGTGATCAATTAAGCATGAAAAGGTCATTGTTGTTCATCAGCATGAGAAGGGAAAGGTTTTTAGCCCAACAGATAAGAGTTTGCAACTTGTCTAGCTCAAGTGAGAGCAAAACATGTATTTGCATAAAGACCAACACAGTCTGCATATTTTGACTCCTATTGATTTTTTTTTAACCCATTGTATGTGTTTGGGACTATTCAAGAAGCACCATTATCAGCTAACGCCTTGAACTTTTCCCCCAGAATTACATTGGAATGGCTGCAGTTTGCTGTACAGTCTGGGAACATGATATTCCCAATAAACAAATGTACCCTTCTCCTCCTCTGGAGAAAATGTGTTTCCAATGAAACCCTGGAGCCAGTGTAGGGTTTTCAAGGAGGAAGAGGTGGTAACGGGGGGAGGTAAGAAGTGAGGGAGTGAGCTCATATACCTCAACACTGTCAGAAGGGAGCTCAGCCTTGGACCTGTGTCAAGCGCAGAGCAAGAGACCATGCCAGGCTCTCGCTCACTTGCACTCTGCTGTCACCTTCTCCTTTGCCCTACTAATGCTAAAACAGTTTTTTTTTTTTTTAGCTGGGCAACTCAAGAACAAATTCTTATTTACAATGACGGCCTACTCCAGCCAAACCCAGGCAACACCGGGCCAATTGTGCACCACCCTATGGGACTCCCAATCACAGCCAGTTGTGATACAGCCTGGATTTGAACCAGTGTGCCTGTAGTGACGCCTCTAGCACTGAGGTGCAGTGCCTTAGGGATCGGCCCATTTTTTTTCTATTTTCAAACGGGTCCATCTGCTTTACATTTTAGTCATTTATCAGATGCTCTTATCCAGAGGGACTTACAGTTAGTGCGTTCATCTTAAGATAGCTAGGTGAGACGACCACATATCACAGTCGTAGTAAGTACATTTTTCCTCCAGTAAAGAAGTTATCAACAAAGGCAGTGCTAGTAGGAAAAGACGAGGAAGGTTTTATTTATTTTAAAATACTTTTTTTTTCTAGTTAAACACAACAGACTAATTGGCCTCAGAGCTGACAATGAACCCTCACCATTATCTCCCTAATAAACTGGCAATCTTCACACCGTCTCCCTACGAGGGCTCTCGTTTGATCACTTGCATGGCTCCAAATCCACACTGGTTCCAAGCAGGATCTTCTGCTCTGAGACCCAGTGGGAAGCGGAGGTGCCAAATGTCTGGGGGGGTCAAGAGGCAAAGGCTGCTGTACAGGACATGTTACTAGCTCTTAATTAGAAGTACATGCCCCGACCGGAACCTGAGTCCAACGACTGTCATGCCAACAAGTTAATTGTTACGCCAAGAGGTCCGAACATCTTGACAAGGTCGCTAGGTGTTGGGTTAAAGTCGCTACATTACCCTCTTCCTTTGGGAGAGCGTGTCCCCACGCTTCTCTTTACCGTGTCCCTCGTGTGTACACGCCTCTCCAATGGCCCTACTTATGACACCAATGTAGCAATTTCGGGTCCAGCAACTGTCATGCCAACACCTTAACCGCTATGCCAAGAGGTCAAAACCTCTTGACGAGGTCGCTAGGTATTGAGGTCGCTACTATATTATCAGCAAACAGATTATTCAGTCCCTCTAACAACCGCATGTCCACTTAAGAATGTGTCCCTGATACATGTACAGGTATGCTGTAGCTATGAGTAGATTGTTGAATATACACGCCTTTGGTGAGAGGTTACATATACACATGCCGAAGGTATAAGAGATGTATAAGTAGGCTGCTATGCAACTATTTGTACCTCGACTGTAATTACACTATAACAGCGTATTTAGCTACCATGTAATACTAAATACTAGAATGCATCATTATCTTACTTTATTACTGATAACGTTTAGTTAGCCACTACTGGTAGATGCAGGGTCAATAAACACATGCCAAATATTGATTGATTTCTAAAAGGCATTATAGCCTAAATATCACTGTAATCATATCGTTATCAATATCATTGCATTGATAGTGCATTGATACCAGAATGGTTAATTGAATACCGTATCATATTTATTTCCCAAATGTTCCAACGCTTGGGGGTGTATGTAGCCAAAGCGTCACCTGTTCCATACATGTTTCTGGAAAGTAAGGAGTTAACAACAAAGCTCACATTTGGAAATATCTTAAGCTCTGAAGGGTTGCTGAAGGGCATTATAAACCCCTTCGTCGTAAGAGAAGTCGATTGCCGTTTTTATTTCGAATAAAATACCTTCTACCCTGGCCAGTAAATGTGTTCAGAACTCAAGCGACTGGCATGGCAAGTTGTGCCTGCAACTAATTATTTGCTGACTTTACGTAACTGTCGCTCCTTTTGCGGTTGGACTGTTGTAACTTTTCACCGGCGCAGGATATGCGTGGATGTACATCAAAATGATGAATCGCACAAGTAACAACCAGCAATTTGACTTGAAGAAGAGACGGTTCTATCTGTACCCGAGCAATGTACTCAAATCTCCAAATCCCTAACCTTACTTGAGCGTTGAACGGTCCTTTTTCGCATGAACCACAGAAGGACTTGGGTCGGCTTTGTCGTTCCTAAAGATTCAGGATGAGAAAACCCAAAGTTAATCGGATGGTTCTTGCAATGTGCTTGTGGTGTTTTATAATGGTTATATTCTATTTTCACAGCAACCCGAAACCAGGTGAGTCAAATATCCTGCACAAGCCTTTTATTGTATTCATGAATTTGTCACATTTCAGTACATTGAATGGAATATGCATGTTTTCCCATGTGTTTTGCATACAAAGTTACTTTTGAACTCATCTCTATTAAAACTCTTAAATTGCATATTTTAGGAGTAAAAAAAAAATCCATTGTATTTAGACAATGAATAATATTATAATGTCTCCTGCGTTCTAATACAGTGTGAATAGATGACAGGGGCATGTCATATCCCTACCATGGATGATAGCCAAGTAGCCTACAGCCTTCCATGCCAGCACTTATTCATACTTTTCATTATAATGGGTTTAAAAGGCTCGATAGAGGTGTGCACAGTGTACAAAACATTAGGAACACCTATTTCCATGACAGACTGACCAACATCAATAATCCTTTATTGATGTTGGTCCCATGTGGCTCAGTTGGTGGAGCATGGTGCAACGTCAGGGTTGTGGGTTTGATTCCCACAGGGGACCAGTACAAAAATGCATGCACTCACACTACTGTAAATTGCTCTTCTCCTAAATTACGTAAATGTCATTTCACTTGTTAAATCCACTTCAATCAGTGTAGACGAAGGGGAGGAGACAGGTTAAAGAAGGATTTTTAAGCCTTGAGACAATTGAGACATGGATTGTGTAATGTGTGCCATTCAGAGGGTGAATGGGCAAAACAAAATATTTAAGTACTTCGAAAGGGGTATTGTATTAGGTTCCAGGCACACCGGTTTGAGTGTGTTAAGAACGGCAACGCTGCTGGGTTTTTCAAGCAAACAGTTTCCCGTGTGTATCAAGAATGGTCCACCACCCAAAGGCCATCCAAACAACTTTACATAACTGTGGGAAGCATTGGAGTCAACATGGGCCAGCATCTCTGTGGAATGCTTTCAACACCTTATAGAGTCCATGCCCCGACGAATTGAGGCTGTTCTGAGGTCAAAATGGGGTGCAACTCAATATTAGAATGGTGTACACAATGTTTATGCCCATTTACTTCAACAGAAATTCAACTTCAGTGAGAAAGTTTGTCATTGTGCAGACTTGGCCAAGTTGGCCTGACTAGACCTAGACCACACGCTATACTACTATAGAAACACGTCTCCTTTCCCTTGCGGTCAGTGAGTAAGCCACAGAGATGATATGTTTAAAGTGTGTGTTATTGTTGTACGGTGTCTCCACCCCACCCCACTCAACAGCTTTCACAACTGTTTTACCTCATGTCCCACCCTCTGTCTCCGTTTCCCGTTGGGACGTAGAGCAGAATGGAGGAAAACTTGAATTACCAGCCTGATTGGTTCAGTGTTTCCTCTGCCATGTGGAATAACGTGGTGAGAGTTTGCTGCTGTCGGTGTATCCGTTCACTGTGAGACCCGGCCTTCTCCTCTAGCCCCACACTGGTCCCTCTTTGCCCGCACAATGGCCTCATTCAGACATGTCCAACCATACTCAGTCCATGTGGTCCTACAAGGTAACATTTTGGGCTTTTTCTAAAAACTTTTGAACAGAATGGTCACCTTTTGTGGAGCTCTGTAGGTGTGTGTTGCTCTACTTATGACATTGTTTTTAAGAACGTATTCTGTTTATCAAATCAAAGTCCTAAACTTAAAACGTGGTTGAAATTACCCCCTTTCTATCTAGCCTAATGCCATGAAAGGTTTTACTCAAGCTAAGGTCAATCAATATGGGTTTGTCACTACTACATGTCTAACCAACAGGCATTTTACGGGTGCATCTTATTGTAGGTCTTCAGCATGACATAAGCACAAATGTATGCATGGAGTTCTGTAACAGGAAATGCCTCTGAGCATTCAGATGTCAATAGATCTATGTGAAAGAGCACACTTTCATACCGATGCACAGGTCTGGGTAACAAAATCTGCATCCTTTGCCAAAAGAGTTTGGATAGGCTTCTAAATGTTGCAGTCGGCCGTGCAGATGAGACTTTGGGAACATTTCCATTTCTAAGTCTGTTTTGTCAGACCCCAGTCTGACGTAGTTGTCTTACTATGTTAACAAAGGGAGAGTATCGTATCACACTGGACAGCATTGTTTAACTTACAAAAAGGGCAGCGTCAATTTTCTCCCACTTGCTGAATGGGATTTCTGTGTGCACAGTCCTCACTCTCATGTTCAAGAAAGATAATTACATAGATTGCACCAGATGCTGGCTATAGCCTCTGATCCCCCTGACCCAGGAGACACAAATAAAATGTTTGTGGTGGCCACGCTAAAATCAACGTGTATTCAACCCAATATACCCTTTGTGGTTTGCAGCGAAAGCCAGTGGATCTTGAGGGTCCGACAAAAAAAGCCTTGGTGGAACAACACGACTTTTGAAAAGATGTGAGACAGCATGTGGCACTAAACCTCAATGGAATGTTATGTCTATAACGCAGACACACTGTCAGGATCCTTCCACCACTAACCTCTCTATATGCCCTGTAAGCCAGTGCATGCTTCTGTGGTGTACAAGTCAGAAATATGTTTTACAAGTGGACGGGTGAAAGAAGACACACAAGGCTCCAACCAATGATTTCACTCATTTAGTTCTGATCTGAGGCCTGATTGCCCTATCTTGGTCCCAACCATAATCAGTATGGCTAATTAAGGAAACCTGGCCATAGATCAGTGCTTGGGGCAACTATCAGCTTACGCTGTGAAGCTGGTCCCCACCTCATACCTGCCTTGCCTGGGCTTGACTCGAGAGCATTGGGGTCATAAAATACTTATCTGCTCAACACGCGAGTGTCAAAACCAATTGCAGTGCCCCAGACTAATACAAATATCCTTAGCCACAAATCTGTACATTGTCTTACCTTTTAGAAGAGTAGGAGCACAAAGTGTCTTGAACTTTGTTCTGGGGAATGTTCCAGTCTCTCATATGTTTGTCATTGTTGTTTGACTTCAGTCTAGTACTATGTGTCCCAGAAGAGACACCGACTGACTGTCTGTCATGCAGATCTCGATGGTACTCTCAGGTTGCCAAGTGAAATTAGTTCTGCCTGAGATTGCCGTCAGATCTGTAGCCATCTTGGGATATTGATGACAGTTCAGTTCAGCCCTGCTGTTCCAACCTGTTCTTTCCCCCCTGCCAGTTGCATATTCATGTAGAACACAGGAGGTTGGTGGTACCTTAATTGGGGAGGACAGGCTCGGGGTAATGGCTGGAGCGGAATGGGTGGAATGGTATCAAACACATGGTTTCCATGTGTTTGATGCCATTCCATTTGCGCCGTTCCAGCCATTATTATGAGCCGTCCTCCTGCTCAGCATCCTCCAATGATGTAGATCAATCGCTCCAGGATTAGATTAGTTTGTGTGATGTGGGAACACGGATTTCTTTGCTCACTCTGGTTTTGTTCATAATTGGCCTCTATTACTTCCAGCTGCTCTCACCATGGCACAAATCCCTATCTAGGATTGGATTATCTTCTCACACAGAGGACTACTGGGAATAGCAATGGGAATTCTCTCCATCATTTTGTTTTGTGGAATTTTGATGTACTCTGTCAACCCTGTGTTCTTGTTTTGTCCGCAGTTTGGCACTGTCACCTAAATGTTAGCTTTGAAGTTAAAACTGTTCCTAGATCTGTGCTGAAGGTCACTTTATCCCCCCTAGATTGCCCATGCTGACTCAGCAATTTCGCAGATCCCCCGTGAAGCGCTTTGAGAGGCTTGTTCTCCTCACTAGGCAAAACACTTGTCTTCTGACCGGCACATAACGGGCGTAGCATGTAAGGTGTTCCCATGTCATCAACCTGGCACGCAATTAAAGACTTCAACCTTGGTGACGATCCAAAGAACCGTCTGGAAGACGGCCCTCCTTGTGGAACACCATAGTATGCTTTGCTGCTATAGGCAGCCTTGCTACTCTTTTTACCCCCACAAATGTGCCTATACACAATATAAGCCCCCACCTGTTCTGTAATCCATACTATGTGTCTCGGGGAAAGACCAAGACGATACCTGCCCCACATCTGCTTGCACTCTCCTAAGACTCTCACTCTCGTTAAAAAAGATAACCCCCACCACCCACGCACCCGTGGATGTGCACTAACACCCTTCACATTAGAGGTCGACTGATTAATCGGAATGGCCGATTTCAAGTTTTCATAACAATCCGAAATCTGTATTTTTGGGCTCCAATTGTTTAGTTTTTTTTGTGTGTTTTTTTTACACCTTTATTTAATCTTTATTTAACTGGGCAAGGCACATTCTTATTTTCAATGACGGCTTAGGAACGGTGGGTTAACTGCCTCGTTCAGGGGCAGAAAGACAGATTTTCACCTTGTCAGCTCGGGGGATCCAATCTTGCAACCTTACAGTTAACTAGTCCAACGCAATAACGACCTGCCTCTTGCTCGTTGCACTCCACAAGGAGACTGCCTGTTACGCGAATGCAGTAAGACAAGATAAGTTGCTAGCTAGCATTAAATGTATCTTATAAAAAACAATCAATCCTAATCACTAGTTAACTACACATGGTTGATGATATTACTAGATATTATCTAGCGTGTCCTGCGTTGCATATAATCTGACTGAGCATACAAGTGTCTAAGTATCTGACTGAGTGGTGGTAGGCAGAAGGAGGCTCGTAAACATTCATTCAAACAGCACTTTCGTGCGTTTTGCCAGCAGCTCTTCGTTGTGCGTCAAGCATTGCGCTGTTTATGACTTCAAACCTATCAACTCCCAAGATGAGGCTGGTGTAACCGAAGTGAAATGGATAGCTAGTTAGGGCGCGCTAATAGCGTTTCAAACATCATTCGCTCTGAGCCTTGGGGTGGTTGTTTCCCTTGCTCTGCATGGGTAAGGCTGCTTCGATGTGGTGGCCGTTGTTGTTGTGTTGCTGGTTCGAGCCCAGGGAGGAGCGAGGAGAGGGACGGAAGCTATACTGTTACACTGGCAATACTAAAGTGCCTATAAGAACATCCAATAGTCAACATAATTTTTTTAATCGGCCGATTAATCGGTATCGGCTTGTTTGGTCCTCCAATAATCAGTATCGGCGTTGAAAAAAATCATAATCGGTCGACCTCTACTTCACATACATTGCAGCAGCAGCGGGGATCGGCCTCCACACAGCAGTGTCTCTCTCAGTAAAGCGCCTCTCTTTGGAGAGCCCGTGGAGGGGGATGGGGCCACTGCTCCCCGAGGGATTTCCACACAGAGCAGCGTTCATGGCAGGGACAGGAGAAACACACATTGGCCTTTCTACATTCTGCATCTCCTAAGATCTTGCTACTGTACCAGAAAGGGAGAGTGGGAAAGAGAGAGGATCCGCATGGGTTCTAACTTCACAGTGTTAGCTAATAGGACTTGGTCAGCTCACATTAAATGGGTTTTTGGTTGAGTGCAATGAACACCTTTATAGAGTACCATGGTATGAGTCATAATACCCATAAAACCATGTGGTCAAACAAAGAAATGATTCCAATCGTTTTTCCACCATTCATTTTTCCCATAGGGATTTTAGAAACACTTAAAATAAGGGCTGTGTTTCATGTAGGCTTAGCCTGGCATGACGTTTTAATAACCGTGTAAATCTTTTCAGGACAAGGTGACTTATCAATATACAGTATGCGGCTGTATTTACTCCCACAAAATGAAATGCTATTTAGCTGCTAATCATATAGAACTACAAATGCCATGATGATATGGATGAGACTGCCGAATAGAAGCAATGGTAAGAATCTCTGGATTAACTATCTAATGTTAGCTAAATTTAGTAATTAATACATTGGCTACATTTCTTTAAATTGACAATTCTGTAAACTGTTTAAAACTGTTTAAAATTTGAAGTTTTAAATTGACTAAATACCTGTTAGCAAAGGTGTCAGCTAGAGATGGCGTGCAGGAGCTTTCAAGGATTTGTGGTCTTGCACAATGTCTACTTTGATGCTAATTAGCATTTTCGAATCTGAGAGTAAATAGAGCCAAATATATTGATAAAAATCATCTTGTCTGATTGAGATTTAACTGGTTATCAAAATGTCACGCAAAGGTAAGCCGACATGAAACACAGCCCTTATTTGAAGTGTTTCAAAAAAAAATTATCGTGGAGAAATTATTGGAACCATTTCCCTGTTTGACCGCTAGGTTTTATGGGTATTATGACACATCCACTGTGGGGCTCTATTAGGTAGACAAGTCTGTACTTGGGTTACATTTTTTGTCACTTAGCTAGCAGATCTTTTTATTTATCCGTTATTTTACCAGGTAAGTTGACTGAGAACACATTCTCATTTGCAGCAATGACCTGGGGAATAGTTACAGGGGAGAGGAGGAGGATGAATGAGCCAATTGTAAACTGGGGATTATTAGGTGACCGTGATGGTTTGAGGGCCAGATTGGGAATTTAGCCAGGATACCGGGGTTAACACCCCTACTCTTACGATAAGTGCCATGGGATCTTTATTGACTCCTGAACGTATTGCTCATTAGTTTTCATCCAAATACATTTTAATTCATCAGAAGAATAGCAAATAGAGTGATTTGTAGATTTTTTTGTGTAACTTTCCATGGTTGTAGAATGATAATAACTAGTGCTGTGACAATACCAGTATCGCAGTATCGCGAAAATGAAAACACGAAGCAGACCAGTTTGGTCCTTTAAAAACCTGCTGTTTATAAAATATTGTGTGCTGTAGCTTGGAAAATAAATTTAAATGACTAGAAGACAACATAATGATGTCTGTTTCCAACATTATGACTGTTTTCCTAAATAAGTTACATTCACTTCATGTTTTATTTCCTTGCCACTGGTATCGTCCCGGCCCTAATAATAACAACAGGAAGTTAAGGTACTAAGAGCGCATTGATTCAATGTGTCATCTCTGCTCGTTCCTGGAATACAGTAGCTATAGTCATCACATTCTGCCAGGTCCTGCTTCGCATATTCAAAAATAGTACTGACGTTACCTGTACTCCTGGCATTTAATTAGGGAAAAAATGAAAAGGTTTGGGAGGTGTCGTATTTAAAATGTGTGCTGCCTTGACTGACAGTGGCAATTTCCATAAGGAAGTTGTAATGTGTTTATAAAACAGTTTTAAATACATCAATGTACTGTATCACTGTTCACCACAAAATGCCCCCACACCTTGGCACACGCTAGGCAAGGGCACGGCCAAAGTGACAACATTACCCTTTGGAGACCCGTTCTCTCTCTATTACTGTACAAGTTGGCTCCATTGACAACAGTGGCACTGGCAACACCTTTTTTATCATCAACATTATTTAAGCATCAACATTATTTTTGTCATTGTGATTGGCCCACAAATGGTAAAGCTATGTCTGTAGAGAAAGTAAGCTTTAAATGGTCTTCAATACTGAACAATAAATATAAACCCAATGTAAGTGTTGGTCCCATGTTTCATGAGCTGAAATAAAATATCCCAGAAATGTTCCATACGCACACAAAAAAAACGTATTTCTCTAAATTTTGTGCACAAATGTGGTTACATCCCTGTTAGTGAGCATTTCTCCTTTGCCAAGATAATCCATCCACCTGACAGGTGCGGCATATCAAGAAGCTGATCAAACAGCCGGATCATTGCACGGGTGCACCTTGTGCTGGGGACAATAAAAGGCCACTAAAAAGTGCACACAACACAATACCACAGATATCTCAAGTTTTGAACGAGCATGCAATTGACATGCTGACTGCAGGAATGCCAACCAGAGCTGTTGCCAGATAATTTCATGTTAATTTCTCTACCATAAGCCGCCTCCAACATCGTTTTAGAGAATTTGGTAGTACGTCCACTCCAGCCCAGGACATCCACATCCGGCTTCTTCACCTGCGGGATTGATTATATTTTTGGTCAGTATAATTTCAAGTTCCACAGTCATGTGTACAAGTACAGTGAAATGCCTTTCTTGCAAGCTGTAAACCCAACAATGCAATGATCAATATCAATGTAGTGCTAAAAATAACATAAGGTAGAACAAAAACACACGAGAAAAAAAAAAAAGAAGAACACGAGAAAGTAAGAAGTTACTGTATATACAAGGTCAATTGTTCAGCATGGAGATGGTTGTTTCTCCACACAAATAACATGTAATTTCTATTAGCAAGACATCAGTTAGCAAGACATTAGCAAGTTTTCAAAAAATATTATATTTTGACATGCAGTTATTCAGATCTAGCTTGCCAACTTAGTAGCTGTTGGGTTTATAGGTTATCCCCAGCTACAGTGGTCTACAGTATATCTTTCCCGCATGCCTTGCTCTGGCATGGAGAGTGTGAGTGTGTTCATTGTTCACAAGTGGCTTGACATTCAGACATGCCGAGTCTCACATGGGCGTGGAGAGAGAGACACACACATCGTCCGTTTACCTTTTTCCTTGCCACACATACATACATTTCCCTCTATACTCTTCATCTTACAAAAGTAGTATTCAATTGCCTTTATCCTTGGTGGAACTACCATGTAATGCAGAAACAGCATTGTAGACCACAGTGGCTGTCCCTGACCTTTAAATGAACCCTAACCTTAACTAAACCCTTAACCATGACCCTAACCTTAACCTATTTTTAACCAATTCTTAAATTAAATATTGGTTTGCAGGTCAGGAGTGTGCATATAGCATTTCCCCTCCTTGAGCCTGCCGCACACGTTGCTTCCTGCTTATACGGTGTATCTCTATAAAGTCACTCACTCCTGACTCATGTCACAACAGCATCATCAAATTGGATCTAATGCTGCTTAGCCTAATGGGTATATATATAGAGCTTGAAGCTCAACAGCCTTATAAATATTGCGATAGCATGCTATTGGTTGATTGGATTGGGATCGGACAAGATTAAGCTATCAGAGCCAGTCCATTCAATGTGATAGCATGAATGCTAAGAAACAAAACATTTTTCCTTAGCCATTCTTTACACTATATCTTATTTAGCATATTACATCAGGACTCCTAAAGTATATACCGTGCACACGCACAAGGCACCTATTCTTAACTCTCCCTCATCCTTGTTGCAGGTGAAGGTTTGATTGCGTGGCAGTCTTACTCTGCTGGATTCCTGATGCACCCAGCCTTTCCTCTTCTGTCAGTGTGTGTGTGTTGAAGTTAATCCACCCTGCAGTTAGGTGTCACTTTCCTCCCTCTTTTAGAACGTATGCCTTTTGGGTTAATCCAGCCACAGAACGTTGAGTTGTGTCGTTTACAGACATGGGGCACCTGGTTTCAAGTTTTAATGTCATGTGCACAAGTATAGTGAATTGCCTTTGTTGCAAGCTCTAAACCCAACATTGCGGTAATCAATATTAATGTATCACTAAAAATAACATAAGGTAGAACAAAATGACAAAATAAATCAAAATAAGAAATAAGAACACGAGAGAGTAAGAAGCTATATACAGGGTCACTTTCAATACCATATTTACATTGTGCAGGGATACTGCAGTGATAGAGTTACTGTAGATACTGTATGTATAGGGGTAAGGCATCAGAATATATGATAAACAGAGTAGCAGCAGCGTAAATGATGATTGCATGTGAGTGTAGTTAGTATAAATGTGTGTGCATGTTATGTGTGTTTTGGAGTGCCAGTGTGCGTCAGTGTGTAGAGTCCTGTGAGTGTCTACAGAGACAGTCCAAAATACAAATTTAAAACAAGGGTCAAGTCAGATAGCCTGTTGAGCCATTCTGTTATCTATTTAGCAGTCATATGACTTGGGAATAGAAGCTGTTCAGGAGCCTGTTGGTGTCAGACTTGATGCACTGGTACTGCTTGCCGTGCGGAAGCAGAGTCTTTAACGATTTTCCGGAATTTCCTTTCACATCGCCTGATATAGAGGTTCTGGATGGCAGGGAGCTCGGCCACAGTGATGTACTGGGCTGTATACACCGCCCTCTGTAGCGCCATGTGATCGAGGGCGGTGCAGTTGCCATACCAAGCAGTGATGCAATCAGTCACAATGCTCTCAATGGTGCAGCTATATAACTTTTTGAGGATTTGAGGGCCCATTCTAAACCTTTTCAACCTCCTGAGGGGGAAGAGGCGCTGTCACGCCTTCTTCATGACTGTACGTGTGTGAGTGGACCATTTTATGTCCTTAGTGATTTGGAGACCGAGGAACTTGAAGTTCTCGAACCGCTCCACTTAAAGGAGCAGTTCTCTCTGTGGGTCTAACCCCAAGAAGTTCTGGAAGACGGTGAAATACCTTGAGAATAAACCCTCCTCCTCACAGCTGCCCATGTCACTTAATGTTGATAATCTGGTAGTTACTGTGGCTGAGCTCATTTATCAACACTTCATTAAGTCAGGATTCCTATTTGACTCAGCCACGTCTCCTTGCCCGTCCAACACTTCCTCATCTCCCAGCCCTTCTAATGCGACTAACCCTGATGCTCCTCCCTCTTTTCCCCCTGACCCGCTAAACAGCTTCTCCCTTCAGGCGGTCTCTGAGTCTGATGTGCTAAAGGAGCTCCTTAAAAGTTGACCCTCCCAAAAAACATCTGGGTCTGATGGTTTAGATCCTTTCTTCTTTAACCTCTAGCGATGAGCAATCCCGTATCCGGGAGCGTAATCATAGCCTCAAGTGCATTACCATAAGGTGTTTTTAACATATGTATTCGATAATATATCTGTGGAGGCAGTTGGTTTCTCATAAGAAACGATTGGAAAATGGCTACCTCAGTATTTTACGCAAGGTTTTCTCCGGGAGACACCATGCGTCCACTCTCCCTATATGGTCTCTTACAGCCATTCTCCAATGGAAATGCCTAAAAAGACACAATGCTGCAGCCACCTTGGGGAAAACGTGGAAAACGTAAGCTGACTCCTAGCTCCTTCACAGCCATATAAGGAGTCATTGGCATGAGGCGGTTTCAAAAAATGAGGCACTTCCTGATTGGATTTTTATCTGGGTTTCGCCTGTAACATCAGTTCTGTGGTACTCACAGACAATATCTGCAGTTTTGGAAACGTCAGAGTGTTTTCTTTCCAAAGCTGTCAATTATATGCATAGTCGAGCATCTTTTCATGACAAAATATCTTGTTTAAAACGGGAACGTTTTTCATCCCAAAATTTAAATAGCGCCCCCTATATCCAAGAAGTTAAGTTTGCTGCCCCTATCATCGCCGAGCCTATCGCTGACCTTTTTAACCTGCCTCTCCTCTCTGGGGAGGTTCCCAGTGCTTGGAAGGCAGCCACGTTGCGTTCTTTATTTAAAAGGGAGATCAAGCTGATCCTAACTGTTATAGGCCTATTTCTATTTTGCCCTGTTGGTCAAAAGTATTTGAAAAACTTGTCAATAATCAACTGAATTGCTTTCTTGATGTCTATAGTATTCTCTCTGGTATGCAATCTGCTTTCCACTCAGGTTATGGATGTGTCACTGCAACCTTAAAGGTCCTAAATTATGTCACCACTGCACTTGACTCTAAGTAATATTGCTGCTATATTTATTACCATGGCCAAAGCTTTCTCTGCTCTTAAACTTGTTCTGAACACCTCCAATGCAAAGGTCATGGGGTTCGGTAAGAAGAATGTCTCTACCTTCTTGCCCTTCATGCTGTCGTCGGTGCCTAACAATGTTTGCACCATGTTTGTATTGCTACCAATGTTGTGTTGCTGCCATGTTGTGTTGTTGTCATGTGTTGCTACAATTGTTTTGTTGCTACCATTGTTGTGTTGTCTTACGTCTCTCTTTATGTAATGTTGTGGTGCCTCTTTTGTCGTGATGTGTGTTTTGTCCTACTTTAAAAAATGGTTTTATCCCATCCCTCATCCCCACAGGAGGCCTTTTGCCTTGGTAGGCCATCATTGTAAATAAGAATGTTATCTTAATTGACTTGCCTAGTTAAATAAAGGTTAAATACAAATAAAATAAATAAACATACCACAATGTATATTTATATTTTCTCTGTGTGATGTCTCTCCTCTCTGGGGAGGTTCCCAGTGCTTAGAATGCAGCCACGTTGCGTCCTTTATTTAAAGAGGGAGCTCAAGCTGATCCTAACTGTTATAGGACAATTTCTATCTTAAAGTTACCTCTTAAAACGGATGAAATGCATAGTCATTTGCTTCGGGTTAGTCTCACCTTACCATACTCCCATACTCCTGAAATCGAGGCTAGCGTTGGGTCAACACACAGATGCCACTTCAAATTGTGATGCCAAGTCTTAAACCAGTTCTCTTCCATTAAAGAATATGAATTGTGAATTCTCCCAGTAAAGAAAAAATTGACAAAATATTGAAAATGCTAGTTTTGCCAAGTGTCAAACACTGCATGTCTCAGCTGGTCTTTTATGCCGTAAAATCACATCTCAAGTGTTGCAGTCAATTGTAAAGTGGAATAAGAAAATTCAGGCGATACAAATGTATACAGTGATACAAATTTATGACGGTCGTAACTTCGCAGGTAGAAAGTCTCCTCAATTCCTTTTGACAGGGTTTGAGAAGTGCCTCCGTATAGCTTTACTCGAGAGTTGAAACATGTCGGACCACTGTCAGAAGAGGCCCTCTCTTTCTCTTTGAACTGGACAGAGACTGACTGCTTTTACGGCCTAAACAGGGCTGAGTTAGTACCAGTCATATTGTCTTGAACAGCGGAGGTCATTAAAGCAGGAGATAATATATTCAAATCGGGTATACTGAAAGCAGGTGGACAGGTCTTTACGAGCTGGGAATGACTGTGTAAAATGTCATCTGTGTATATGTAGCCCCATACCTTTTTTCAATGTCTTGATGTAAGGACTAAGAACCCACCAGATGGCCTTTACACTGCTAGAAGAGAAGTATTTCCTGAAAATGTTATGGCATGGTTACAGTATGTGCTTCAGGTGTTTGCAATGTCCTTAAACTTAACATAAACACTGTCTTGCGTTTGCCAAAAGAGCTGAACATATTAGAAACATACTGTATAAACATCTTTTCTGAATGTTGACGTCCTCTTGAAGTCATGTGCTGAGGGATCTCTGGTGTGTAGTGAGTAAGACTGCACAAACTGGTTGAATGGTAAAAACTGGTTTAATAAACATTGTTTCCAGGTCATTTGAACAACAACAAAAATGTATGTGATGTTGAATTAATGTGGAACTGATTGGGTTTGAAAAAAAGTCATCAACGTAAGGGAATTTCGTCTTTATTTCACACAACATTTAACCTAAATCCAATCACGTGGTCATTTTTGTTGTTGAATTCACGTTAGTTGACAACTAAACCGAATGTAAAACAAAACTAGACGTTGAAATGACTTCTGTGCCCGGTGGGTAAAACTCAACGGACACTATGAAAGCTTAACCCAAGTTTATTCTTCCCAGAGGATCAATACAACTGCATTAGACAAAGACATTTTCACAGAAGAACTGATATTTAACCCTTCCTCCTAGGCTGAGTCTCGTCCTACACATCTGAACAGACAACGCATCTCTGTTGCTAGACAGAACCTTTGTGATATCTGTTCTTCCTCACTTCCATTGACCTCTACCCCAAATTCCTCACTCCTCCCCAACTCAAGGCTGTCATGGTGATTGGTACCAGACTGTGACTCTTCTCCCAGAGGATCCCTCCCATAGGATCCCTGATGTCTAACAATAACATATCCTGACATAATGTAAACCATTATACATTACACTCTCTTCCTCAGTGACATGAATAAGTGTATTTCATATTCTCAGAACCCAACAGTAGTGACTAGTACGAGAATGTTACATTTTTGTGGAGGAGACGCAGGGAGTCAGAAAGCAGGTGCAGCCTGTGAGTTAATAGGAACGAACATGGACTGAATACAAAAACAGGAGTAGCGTCTAAACATGAAAACAGGAAACAGTACTACCTAATGGGTGATACAACGGAGTGCTAGATAAAAGGGAAGTAATCGGGTAGTAATAATGTCCAGGTGTGCCTCATGATGGGGCGCAGGTGTGAGTAATGATGGTTGCCAGGTGAGCGTAATGATGGGTTGCCAGGACCGGCGGTTAGTAGACTGGTGACGTTGAGTGCCGTAGCGGGAGTAGACGTGACAATTTTAGACCAAACTACAGTAGTTGGGTGCATAGGAAGACTGTATGCCACCAGTTGTAGTCTCTCCAGTCTAAATCTTTCCACCAGACTGGTGTACTGTATGGTGGCTAAGTTGGTCCTGTTGACCTCCTTAGTGTGGGTTGCAGTGCGTGTTTGTGTGTTCCACTCATTTGGTCAGAGTGACACATCAGTTTGTTTTATCCTTTTCATACTTTTATGTTCAATCCCAGTCATATTTAGTTTTTTAATTAGCTACTGGAAGTCTTGCTAATTAATTTAAGTTTTAAGCAAATGATTCTCAGTCGGTGAATGCTCCATTCTTGTACAGTAACATTAAGGAATAAATTGGTGCCATTTATGATGTCGGATTTCTGAAGACGTGCTTGATGGCACTGAAACACAGACAATTATCTCAGCCATGCCCTGTCTGGCTGCACCCTCACCAACCCTCCCCTGTCTCGAGAGACCATGTCTGTGACTCTTTGTCTCTCTCAATTCCGATGTGAAGGTTTCTTGTCAACCCACACTGTCTGGCAAATGTGATTTTTTTTTACCAAACACAGTAAATTGCATGCTTGCACCGCCAACCATTTTGTTTTTATAGAACATGAGCCACAGCATATGAAACAGAGGCTACGACAACAACAGCCTATACAACAACAATCTACATGCCACGTCATGTTTCTTAAAGTAACTTTAAAGTAGTCCCAGAGGCTTCCTACCGCTGTTTATCCTCCATCTGCTCTCTTGGTTTTCTATGATTGCAAAGCTAATTTTCACCCTTTTTCGCTTCATACTTCCTTCCACCTCCTCTGCTCCCATAAAGGAGTGCTGTTTTCAGTAGTGTTGCTGCCTTGTATGTTTAGGAGAGAGCTACAGTAAAAGATACAGTAGTCTGAATGGATGCACAGTCCTTTTTGAGGCCTGGTTTTACATAAAATACTCTCTCTTTTCTCTGTGTGCTTCTATGACAACCTGTAGGTAAGTGTTGTATGGAATGTAGTTTGGGTGTGCGCACCTCTTTGTTAGTGTTTAATGACCCTCAGGTGTGTAGTAGTGTGTACAGTATGTAAAAAATTACACATGGGTGAGTTTCTCTTTCTGGTCTCCCTGTGACTCAACTGTATTTGTGACTTTCTATTAGGCTATATTAAAGTCTCTGATTGTGGTTACATTCATACCTTTACATTTAACATGATTCATGATTATCTCTTTTTAGGAATGAATAACCCTTTTTTAGGAAGTTGCGCATTTTCACTAACACTAACTATGGCACGGACGTAAAATACATTTTGCCCTAGTTTCAACTAGGCTGTGTCAGAGTGGTCGCTTATCAAGCATTGGGCTCAACATTAAACAATCATGACATTTGCATTCAGATTGAAAGTTCAGTAATAACTTGCCATACCTGATGATTTGCCACAATGGCATAACATGGAGTGTGTGGATACCAATTTAGAATGCAGCAGAGATGGCTAGCGTTCTTGAGTGTGTACTATAGGTCATCTGCCTGTACTGACCTAGATATGTGTACCTGTGTGTGTTTTCTCAGCCTCACCGCAGGGCAGTGGGAGGAGCAGCGGCCAGGGAAAGTCAGGAAGAAGTCCACTCCAGATGCTCTATGACAGTGACCAGGTAAGTCCCGCCCACCACCAGGTAGCCTTCACATCATTGGCTGATGAATTTATAGCTACATGAATGTTGATGACCACTGAACATGTTTTGTGAGTTTTTCAAGTTTTCCAAAAAATATTCGGAGCCTTTGCTGTTTACTTGCTGAAAGTTCTGTATAATGTGAGAGTGTTAACCTTATTGGTTGAGGAAAGCTGACATTTAATTCTGCTGCGCTCTCTCGTTGAATGACAGCAAACACTTAATTGAAGAATCCCGTCCATATTTCCCACCCCTACTGTTGACCTACTGTATCACCGCAAAGGGTTGTAAGACTTTGGCTACCGAACTTCAACTTACCTCATGAAAACATTTTGTGTGCGCGGACAGCCGAAATCTCGAATTAATATATGCGTGATCTGTTTCATGTTTCATTCCATCTCTGATGTGAATGGTTTGTCTGTAAAAGCAGATTTAGATTAAATCATAACTATTAAGCCCACATTGCACTACAGATGTACCTTAAGCTACAAGGGTCGGGTGTCTTGAAATCTGTACATCTTAAGCCTTTGAAACTGTCTGCTGTAGTTACCGGTGACAGTCAGTGATTGACACAGGTGCGACCCTTGACCTTTTTTGAGGTTTGTTTACTGTCTAGTACAGCTCTTTTGAAGTTACTCAGCAGACAATAGTTCAAACGTCTGCGTAAAATTTCACAGCAGAAAATTATTTGAAGATGATTCATTTCTAGCCCTGACTTGGCGATTCCAGACTGCAGTCAGACATTGGTTAGCAAAATACAATTATTTTAGATGCTTAGGATGAAAAAAGATTAGTTATAATGCAAAGCGAATTCACACAGTTATTTTTGCCTCCTTCTCAGGTGTGGTGGGCATAAAACCATCTTGTTCAAAATAAAATAACTGACATTGTAACTTTGCTAGCATCTATCTCCCCCTCTCTCTCCCTCCCTCTTTTGACTTGTCATACCACTGTTGAAAAAAAGTCCAGACAGTGATAGGGTGCAGTATAAAGTTCCCTATAAATAGTTAGGGATTAACATGGGTAACTGGGATCCCGGGACTGTCCCAGGAACACTCTTCACATTTCCTGAAAAAATTGAATGACAAGATCTGGGAAATTACCAAAAAATGTCTCCAATGTTGCACTTCTGCAATACTACAAAATGCACGACATGCGCAGCAGCAGATTAGCAAAAAATTAAATGGCACCTTATCCGAACAGGTTGTCGCATGGAATCCTTAAACCTAGTGTATTTACTTCACACAAAGTCACCATAAATTCAAAGCACACTGTTACATTCGTTGTTTGAAGGATTGGACCAAGGTGCAGCGTGGAAAGAATTCATCATATTTATTAAATTGAACCAGCAACAAAACAAAATAAAGAGTAACGAAACGTCCAACTAAATATGATCACCAATCAGAGACAACGAAAGACAGCTGCCTCTGATTGGGAACCATACCAGGCCAACATAGAAATATACAAACTATAGTACCCACCCTAGTCACACCCTGATCTAACCAAAATAGACAATAAAAAGGCTCTCTAAGGTCAGGGTGTGACACACATGCATAATTGATACTGCAGTACTGCACACACACCAGACTGCAGTTTATGAGCCCTACAATAAACCCCTACAGTATGGCCTATAAAATAACGTGTGCCTCTCTGAGCTGTCATTGTGACTCTTCAGACAGTCACAAATTGAATCTGCACAATTCACTACATAGACATCTCTGTCTGTTAACAATTCATGAGGGGAAATTCTAACTTCTCCTGTCCTACAGCCTAAGCTATTTTCCTATCCAGTCCCAATCCCACTGAAACCCAAAATCCTGAGTCCTGTCCCTTATGAAAATTCCTAACCTTATTCTGTAATCGCCTATGGCTGTCAAAATACCGTTATAACATTTTCCCTGCTTCTCTGCGCTGTCTCGTACTTGCTGCCCATATGAGAGCTTCAGTAGAGAATGTGTGATCAACAAACAGTATGAGAGTAGATATGAATATTTTTATCTTGACATTTAAACTTTTTCCACTCTTCAGCTCCCGGTTATTCATGAGCTGATCTGCAAGCTGTATGATCATCAACTTGATTTTGCCAAATAGAGGAGATATTCTGACATTCGTTGAAGGAGGTTACCTAGCAAGCGTAGCAACTTTGGTCGTTTG
Organism: Oncorhynchus kisutch; assembly: GCF_002021735.2. Taxonomy (NCBI): domain Eukaryota; kingdom Metazoa; phylum Chordata; class Actinopteri; order Salmoniformes; family Salmonidae; genus Oncorhynchus; species Oncorhynchus kisutch. The sequence continues at coordinate 50,958,005 of NC_034174.2, forward strand.
ACCTTTGTTTGACTGCCGTTGCAAACTTTGTTTGATTCTACAACGCTTTATTCGGGGTGTGTCCTGGGGGCCTCTGTGTCGAGATAGCCTACCGCTGAAATGCGATGAATTAATTGAGGAACATGATAACGCTCAGAATTTATGAATGGCCTGTTTTGCAATTCACAACAATGGCATTGGCGATCAAAGATAGTTACTATAACATTACTAAAATATCTGTTTAATTTGCGCTAAAATCTTTACATAGTGGCACAACCAAGCCGGTGCAGCGCCCCTCTTAACCCTGGCATAGTGACCATATCTTGGTTTTAAACACTTTAAGTGGGTAATTCTTTAAGTGGGTATTTTTGCGGTATTTCCCCGGACTCTCTCTGTTAGTAGGAATTATTCCCGGTATTTAAACTCCAGTATTTAAACGGGAAAATATGAATCCCTAATAAGTAGCCTATAGAGTTGTACTTTATAGGCTACTTAAATACCTCATGACATTCTTCTTCTAAACAAACATCTATACAGTGTGTCACTATGACGGTTTGACATTCTGGTGTCAGCAGAGGCAAAAAGCTAACCTGTGGCCTGGAACTCTCTGCAATTACTTTTCATCAACACAAGGTTCGCTAAAAACCTTATGGCAACATTTTACATTACATGGGCATTACTCCAGGGTATTTGTAATGTAGAAAACATACATAGTTCCGGGATGTGTTTGTATGTACATGTTGTGGTATATTATACAGTATGACATTACGTAGGGACTGTTCCAGAACTAAGACTTGGAGAGAATGTGAGAGAAATTAGCTTGGCTGTTGCCAATTAAATCATACAGGGAGGGTAGTCTGAGGCTCATGCCAAATGACAGAACTGCTTGAGACATTATTTACTTATAATCGCTTGCAGTTTTCTTTTTAGTTATTTTGCACTTAGCTTGTCCAAAGTGGAACTCTGTGCTCTTGCTATACTTTGAGGAAATGTGTTTGAGTTTATGCAGGCAGCAAGCAAAACTGGTGGAAGATTTTAACAAATATTATTCTGATTTGTCTAACTTTAGTTTTGGAACACGAAAGGGTGTAATTACTTTATACTGGAAATGTAACTTAGGCAAAGGTTTTACAATGCATGGAGAGTTGACCTTGCATGCTTAAGTTACCCTTATATGCTGACTACCCTTATATGCTGACTACACTGGCCATGCACGTACGTCCGCATGCGCCATCGCAAGCATTTAGATTTTGTTCATCCATACCAGACGCGATCATGACTCGCAGGTAAAAATATTTAAACCAACTGTGAACCAACTATATTAATTGCGGGTCATGTCAAACACACATGAAATATTCATGGACATTTATCTAGCCTCTATTGCTAACTTATTTGTCCTGGGAGATAAATATTGAGTTGTTATTTTACCAATGTACGATAACCAGAAGATGGTGGCTAGTTGATCAACAGGATTTTCACCCCAGGTCGAGGGCTTTGAAAACAGGGTTAAACTCCAGAATGGAGACCTCTCTCTCACCATTACCTCAGCTGGGCTACTATGAGTGTTTCTGCAATAACAACATTTTACAGGATGTAGAACTAGTCGTTTTGGTCCCCAATGTAAAATCTGCTCATGTTGGAGATAACGTGAAGCTTACTTGCCACGGCTCAACTGAAAAACTCCTGACTAGGGTTTGGACACTTTCCGTGGGAATTAACGGGAATTAATGCAAATATATGCACATTTATATTAATACCATTTAAATGTAGAAGTTTTTAGCATTGGATATATTTACCATATCATATAGAGACAGAAACATAAACCTTTTACCTGATCATAAGTTGACATAATTGCAAATGATTCAATCCTTCCAACAGAAAAAAAATAAAAACAAATTGTTACGAATTAAACTTTAATTAAATGAGTTGACTCTTCACATGGGATGATTTCACTGAACAACAAAAGAAAGGGAATATTGAATGATTCCCAATGATCCATCGCATCTCCCAAAAACGTTTTCAACATACATCTGTAAAATGATAGTCTAGAAACTAAAGCTTTGGTTGTCTTCCTCTCAGGCTTCCATGTCTTCTTCCTGGACCTCCTCAATGTCCACCTTTTGAACATCAGACTCTGAGGCCTCATCTTCACTGTCACTTTACAACCTTGTTGAGGATGGCTTGTTGTCAGGCTCAAAAAGCCTCAAATTTGCCCAGATGGCCACCAATTTTTCAACCTTTGTATTGGTCAGCCTGTTGCATGCTTTGGTGTGTGTGTTCCCAAACAAGGAACAGTTGCGCTCTGAGGCGGCTGATGTTGGTGGTATTTTAAGGATGATGAAGGCAACAGGGGAAAGAGCCTCAGATCCACAAAGTCCCTTCCACCAGGTGGCTGATGAGATATGTTGGCACGACTGCCATATTGCATCTCCATCCCAAAGCCCTTGCTTGGAAGTGTACTTCCCCAGAATGCCAAGAACCTTGCCCTCATCCAGGCCAAGGTGGCGAGACACAGTAGTGATGACACCATAGGCCTTCTTGATCTCTGCACCAGACAGGGTGCTCTTGCCAGCATACTTGGGGCCCAACATGTACGCTGCAGCATGTATGGGCTTCAGGCAGAAGTCTTCACGCTTTTTGATGTATTTCAGAACTATAGTTTCCTCTGCATGGAGCAATAGTGTAGTGGGCAGGGCAGTATGGATTTCTTCTCTTACATCTGCAAGCAGAGTCTGAACATCAGACAGGATGGCATTGTCTCTCTCAATCCGTGCAATGGCCACTGCTATAGGTTTCAGGCTGCTTACTACTCTCTCCCAAAATACATCATCCATGAGAATCCTCTTGATGGGGCTGTCCATATCGGCAGACTGTGATATGACCATTTATTGGAGAGACTCCTTCCCCTCCAGGAGACAAATATATGATGACAACACTACCCCAACGGGTGTTTCTGGATTTGACCGCTTCAAAGTGGTGCTCTTATTCTGCTCAGTTTGCTTGGTGAGGTAAGTTGCTGCTATAACTTGATGACCCTTCACATACCTAACCATTTCCTTTGTTCTCTTGTAGAGTCTATCCATAGTTTTCAGTGCCATGATGTCCTTGAGGAGCAGATTCAATGCATGAGCAGTACAGCCAATGGGTGTGATGTGAGGGTAGAACTCGTCCACTTTAGACCAAGTAGCCTTCATGTTCGCAGCATTGTCTGTCACTAGTGCAAATACCTTCTGTGCTCCAAGGTCATTGATGACTGCCTTCAGCTCATCTGCAATGTAGAGACCGGTGTGTCAGTTGTCCCTTGTGTCTATGCTCTTGTAGAATACTGGTTGAGGGGTGGAGATTAAAGGTAGACCGATTAATCGGAATGGCAGATTAATTAAATCGGTAATCGGCATTTTTGGACACCAATCATTGCACTCCATGAGGAGACTGCGTTGCAGGCTGACTACCTGTTATGCGAGTGCAGCAAGGAGCCACAGTAAGGTGCTAGCTAGCATTAAACGTATCTTATAAAAAACAATCAATCTTAACATAATCACTAGTTAACTACACATGGTTGATGATATTACTAGTTTATCTAGCTTGTCCTGCATTGCATATAATTGATGTGGTGCCTGTTAATTTATCATTGGATCACAGCCTACTTCGCCAAACAGGTGATTTAACAAGCGCATTCGTGAAAAAAGCACTGTCGTTGCACCAATGTGTACGTAACCATAAACATCAACGCCTTTCTTAAAATCAATACACAATTATATATTTTTAAACATGCATATTTAGTTAATATTGCCTGCTAACATGAATTTCTTTTAACTAGGGAAATTGTGTCACTCTCTTGCATTCTGTGCAACAGATTCAGGGTATATGCAGCCATTTGGGCTGCCTGGCTCATTGCGAACTGTGTGAAGACAATGTCTTCCAAACAAAGACAGCCAACTTTGCCAAACGGGGGATAATTTACGAATTTGCGAAAAAAAAGCACAATCTTTGCACAAATGTACCCAACCATAAACATCAATGCCTTTCTTAAAATCATTACACAGAAGTATATATTTTTAAACCTGCATATTTAGTTTTAAAGGAATTCATGTTAGCAGGCAATATTAAACTAGGGAAATTGTGTCACTTCTCTTGAGTTCATTGCACACAGAGTCAGAGTATATGCAACAGTTTGGGCCGCCTGGCTCGTTGCGAACTAATTTGCCAGAATTTTACGTAATTATGGCAACATTGAAGGTTGTGCAATGTAACAGCAATATTTAGACTTATGGATGCCACCCGTTAGATAAAATACGGAACGGTTCCGTATTTCACTGAAAGAATAAATGTTTTGTTTTCGAAATGATCGTTTCTGGATTTGACCAAGTTAATGACCTAAGGCTCGTATTTCTGTGTGTTATTATATTATAATTAAGTCTACGATTTGATAGAGCAGTCTGACTGAGCGGTGGTAGGCAGCAGCAGGCTGTATTGCCAGCAGCTCTTCGCAATGCTTCAAGCATTGCACTGTTTATGACTTCAAGCCTATCAACTCCCGAGATTAGGCTGCAAATACTAAAGTACCTGTTAGAACATCCAATAGTCAAAGGTATATGAAATACAAATGGTATAGAGAGAAATAGTCCTATAATAACTACAACCTAAAACTTCTTACCTGGGAATATTGAAGACTCATTTTAAAAGAACCACCAGCTTTCATATGTTCTCATGTTCTGAGCAAGGAACTTAAACGTTAGCTTTTTTACATGGCACATATTGCACTTTTACTTTCTTCTCCAACACGTTGTTTTTGCATTATTTAAACCAAATTGAACGAGTTCAAAAACTCAGTGACTGATTAATAATGTTCACCTCGAATAGAAGTAGAGGGACTTTTGTCAGAGGTTGCTTGTTGTGAGCGGTGAGGTAACTTTATGCACTTGGCCAGATGATTCTGCATCTTTGTTGCATTCTTCACATATGATTTGGCACAGTATTTGGAAATGTACACAGCTTTTCCTTCATTAGCTGCAGTGAAATGTCTCCACACATCAGATAGTGCCCATTGCGTTTTTCTGTAAAGATTAGGAAAAAATGAGTTAAAAAAAACAAATACAATTCCATGTACAGATAAATAGTTAAGCAGTTAGATTAAACAACTCCTTTGTAAGATAATTTTTTGTTAAATGAAACATGTATGGAAACAGGTGAATTAACACTCCTCAGTTAGCAGGCTCAAGCAAGCTAAAATCCACATGATAGCAAAAACTAACTAGCAGAAATTGTTAACAAGTTAGAAATGATTTAAACACACTTTGCTGTAGGCAACTATTTACTAGTTAACAAACAATCTAGTATGTCATTTAAAATATTTTCACCCCACCCAGTATTGTAATCATAACTTACCAGAAAGCGTGTAGTCCTTGGCTCAGACGGTGTAGTAGTGTGGGTTCAATAGCATCTCATTAGTGTACAAGATCTTGAGAATCAGCTGTACATGTGATTGTATTGAATTGGGGGTAGTTTAATCAAAATATGCCAAAGACCTAGAATTGCCTTATGTGCATCCCACAAAAAAAGTTACAAGTTAACTGTTATAAGTTAACTTTTTTCAATGAATTTAAGCCAAATTCCCCAAATTTCAGGGCTTAACTTCCCATGGAGAATTTCCAGAAAATGTACCAGAATGTTTCCGATTCTTTGCAACCCTACCCCTGACAGTGAGGTACAGGTCTATTGGAAAAAGATCAGAAGAATGTTTTGTCTGTCATAGGAGATAATTTTTACCTATGGCCCTAGATTTTAGAACAGGGTATCTGGGTCAAATATCATAGATACTTACCGACAGGGAGACCTTTCTCTCACCCTTACCGATTTAAAGCTTTCTGATCAGGGCAATTACCAGAGGGGAATTACAGATGCTGTCACCTTCACAGTCACTGTCCCTGTTCAAGAAAAACACTCTGAGGACACAGGAATGTTGCCAATTGGTATCACGTTTAGCACACCTTATCGATCGGACGACAGAAGAAGGCAGAGAGAGTTTGGGTGATGATCGTACTGAGGAGGAGCCCCTGAGATCAGGAGAGAACAGAGTTTGCATAATGATCGTACTGTGGAGGAGAGAGAACAGGAGGATCGGGAGAGAACAGAAAGGTGAATGATCCGTCTGTTCACATAGAGATGAAAGAGCTGCCAGTGCCAATCTCTAAACCAGAACATGTTTCCCAGAAAGAAGAAGAGAAGGGAAGAATCATAGAATAAAGGGAAGGTTCTGTATTGCTATCACTCTGTGTATCCAAGACCAAGAAAACATATCCCCTAATGTACAATAGAGCACCAGCATGTTGTGCAGCAGCGGCGTAACTCTCTCTACTCTCTACTGCCGACACCAGCATGACTGACACACACTTCATCGGTATCATTCATTTGTTTCTCTATTATTAAACCCTCTTGAGTTTAAACCTAGTCTAAGCCCTCTCTAATTTTAAGACCACTTAAGGTATCAAAAAAATACAGGGCAATGACATGTCCTCCTAAAACTGTTTTTAACACAAACTCTCTTTGTGATATCGAAATTCGAACAATGACAGTGTGTTGAATAGACTTATTTAGGAAAATTCAAGGATGGGGGGGGGGGGGGGGCATGACTTTGAAATAGGCAATTAAAATCTTTAATTCACATGACCTCCAAATTATGATCTCTGAGTTTTTAGTAAGTTATCTATGATTAATCGTTCATCCATGTGGGGTTTCATGCTCCTGAAAATCAATGAGAAGATGGGAGAGGCGGGACTTGCAGCGCGTCATGTGTGTCAAATAGAACCAAGTTGTATTTTAGCGCTTGGCCTATGCAGATGCTCGTTCACGCGCATGAGCGGTGTGGGTGAAATGGTTGAATAATATGTACGTGGAAATGGATTTTGCAACGCTTGCACATGCAACGGGGCCGGTGTGGTTTGCGTGTTAGGTTTACGAGGAACCCATTGAATCTACTTGAGGTCAGTCGTAGCCGACAAGGTAAGAGTATGTACCATAAAAATACATATTGCTCCACTAATTCCACTCAAGATTGTCATATAAGATAGTCTTTACACTGTTATTGATAATGGATGACATTGATAAGAAATTGCTTACCTGGTGCCAAAAGATAAAGTTATAGTTTTTACTTGATCTTTTACTTGATAACTTCTGCTTGACAAAATTGTGTTTTATAGAGAGATATAACTTCCCAGCTACACAATGAGTGAAGGCTCAGAGTTGGCATCGTTGTAGCCTGCTTGAGTGTGTCCTTGAGCTTTCAGTGTAAACAGTGTCTTCTCAAACCAGCTCACATATGCCACCAGACACAGACACAAACTGAGAGCCTCTGCATTTGGCTGAGTAAATGGAAGGAGTAAATACAGGTTTTGTACAGGAAGGAAGCCAAGTTGAACTGGTTGACCAGTAGTGTTGGTATTGACAGTGTGTCGATGGGAGAGATTTACAGTAAATATGATTATGACATCCAGCTACAGTGTGTGTGCACATGGGAGAGAAATGGGTCATTAAAACTCAACTATCAAAACTCAACTATCAAGTCTTAAATTTGACAAACAATAAGATCATTTAGAGAAGATGTAATTCAGAGTCATTCAGCACGAACATACTCGTCTCGGATGCAGATTCCCTAATGCACACATTTTCATCTTATTTTCTACCTCTCCGCATACTCTCAATTTTCTGGGGATTAGCTCCATTCTTGGACAGATTATGCCTATTACGGTTAATCTCCCAGACATTTATACTATTACATAAGCACGTAGCGAACTCCTTTTCAGAATGAATTTTCTGTGCGGGTAAGGACAAGGTGTAGAATGAATTCTATGAAGTGACGTTGGAATGCGAGGAGCGTTTCTGCCCCTGCAAGTAACTTCCTAATGTCAATAGACTGAGAAGGTCCAAGCCTTACTTTTGAAAGGGTGTTTTTTTCCCCCTCATATTCGGGTTGAAAATGGCCCCATACAGACACAACCCCTAGCCCCTAATAAGGTACTTGTGTAAATCTGAAAGAATTGGATGGGTATAAGCAACATGTAAACAAAATTCCATCCATCTAGCCTCTCTGATTCAGAGGGTTGGGTTTAATGCAGAAGACACATTTTGGTTGAATGCATTCAGTTGTGCAACTGACTAGGTCTCCCCTTTCCCCTTCATTTTTACATTTGACATTTTAGTCATTTAGCAGACACTCTTATCCAGAGTGACTTACAGTTAGTGCATCCATCTTAAGATATGTAGGTGAGACGACCACATGTCATAGTACATACATTTCTCCTCAATAAACTATCTGCAAAGCCAGTGCTACTAAGAAAATACAAGTGCAAGTTGTTATTTCGAGAAAAGCAATGGTGTTATTATACTTTTGTTGATTAATCAAGATACGGGCAAGGTGGCGCTACAACAACATTGCCTATACCTATCCAATTATTTTGGATGTACTTGAAGTGTGTTTGGGCTAGGGGTTGTTGTGGGGCCAGAACCCTTCGTAGATTGTCCAGCCTTGTGTTCAGCCTCATTAAATATATATTTTTTCGTATTGTGTAGACCAGTTTCTTGTCTCCCATTCTGCAATCTGATGAGTGTTGAAACTTCCTGTGTTAACCTGTTGAAATATGCCAATGTGTTCAGTAACATGGATATAAAGTATCCCCCAGCCATAACCATCTCACTTTCTACTCACCTCAAGAAAACAAACTGTGATCAAACAACACGAGACATCTACCAGAATTTCAGACAAATTCAAGCTGTTTTTTTTTTATGTCACTACCTGGAATACTCACTAAATCCTCTCCTCTCTTCTCCTGTAGCTGGAGCAGTCGGCAGTGCAGGTGACCCACCAGGGTCGGCGGGAGCTGCTGGAAGACGCCTGCCGCTCGTACACGCGCAAGCGCCGCGTCCTCATCCCTGAGGACCTCAAGCACATCATTGTGGACGACCAGCATGGCCTGCTCTACTGCTACGTGCCCAAGGTGGCCTGCACCAACTGGAAACGAGTTCTCATGGTCCTGACAGGCGCCGCCGGCCCCCACCGCGACCCCCTCGCCATTCCCGCCAATGAGGCCCACGTGCCGGGCAACCTACGCACCCTCTCTGAGTACTCCACCTCCCAGATCAACCAGCGACTGCGCTCTTACCTGAAGTTTGTGTTTGTGCGCGAGCCTTTTGAGCGGCTGGTCTCGGCCTACCGCAACAAGTTCACACGGAGCTACAACACAGCTTTCCACAAGCGCTATGGCACCAAGATCATCCGCCAGCATCGGCCTGACCCGCAGGCCGAGGCGCTGGAGCGGGGCGACGACGTCTCCTTTGAGGAATTTGTGTACTACCTGGTGGACCCGGCCACGCAGCGTGAGGAGCCCTTCAACGAGCACTGGGAGCGGGTGCACACGCTGTGCCACCCCTGCCTCATCCACTATGATGTGGTGGGCAAGTACGAGACGTTGGAGCAGGACTCCCGCTACGTGCTGCAGCTGGCCGGGGTGAAGGGCCAGGTGACCTTCCCCACCTCAGCCAAGAGCACCAGGACTACGGGAGACATGGCTGCCCAGTTCTTCCACAGCATCAGCCCCTTCTACCAGAAGAAGCTGTACAACCTATACCACATGGACTTCCTGCTGTTCAACTACTCCACGCCGGAGTACCTGAAGTTTCGATGAAGTAACTCTTCTTAGGAGTAGGCTTTGTTTGAACCGTCTGTCATAAGGACTAGGTAATGCAGTTGTAAGCATGAAGTCGTGCCCAGTCCCCACTAGCTTATTGCTTGTGTCGTGGCAGCTTGAAGTAGTCAAATATCAGACAGCTGATATCAGCTGTTTGTATGACTTTTAGCAGCTGTTGCTTTATAACAACATTTGTATAACCTATGACAGAGGGCTCAAGATAATTGTTACAGACAATTTTAACATGGATCCCGGGACTCTCCAAAGCACAATAACACTTGTTACTGAGAGACCTAACCTGGTGAACTCTAAGCAACTAACTAAAGATATCTTTCATATCAAAGGTAAGAGTGGCTTTAAGATGAGATGTCCTCACAACTGGGAATTGGACACTTTCTCAAGATGGAGAAGTTGACTAAACTAGGCAAATTATTTTGTACTGTAACAATGAGCCACTGGAGATTGAACTGTTGCCTTTGTATGTGTAAAATGCACCTACAGTATAGTGCACATTATCTCAAAATGACCAAACTCTATGACACCACCAACAAACCTTGTTTTTTTCTTTCAAAGTTTCTATTGTCACCAACAATGTTCCATTCTACAGTCAGACTAAGAGGAACACAAGCTGTCTGAAAATAGTATTTATCTCACAGGGGTGCTGAAAGTCTTCATATTAGTGCCTTTGAGTGTTGGCCTTATGACTCAAAGGTGTATGACATCCTTTGGAAATGTGACTGATGTCAGCGTCTTCTTTGTACTGTAGCGAGTGTCTCTGGTGTGTACAGAGCATGGCATTGACTATCATTGTGACATTTGCGTCTCGATGTCAACAAACTGCGGTTAGATCACACGGAGACATTTGGAATATCTACCATAACTTCTGACATATTCAAATAAACACATAAACACTGCTGTTTTTGTGTGTCCCTGTCTGGAATGCTGGTGGACCGGTCAACATCAAGGATAAGAATCCAGCTGTGCAATATGTGGAATTTACTGTGTGAATGTTTGAAATATTGAGGTAAAATCAAGCTGTTTTGTAGTTGTTTTGAAAGAAAGTATGGAAAGCCGATTTGTGTCCAATGTTCAGAAAGATGAGCTGTCATGATAGTCATTATTATTACCAGTCTTCATGTCTACACTCTTAATATTGTGCTAGCATCAACAGTGACACCCCTGGAGGCTTGGAACCCTGTCTGATAAAGTATACCTAAAGGCCCGCCGCGACTGTACGATTTTAGCCATCTTATGCCACGATTTTGCCGTCCCAGACAAAATGTCCACGTCGTAGGCAAATTCTTAGGTCGTAAATGATTGTCGGAGGTCTTGGCTCGTTCAGTATGACAAGGCCTAGGTCTGCCAATTAAGTACCACTACGTGCGGTTGTAGGCTTTGTCAAGTTCTGTCAGTGTCCAATTTTTGTTATGCCTTCATTGTATAGTGTGGCTGGTGTTACGAGCCGATCCCGGTGACTGACCAATAGGAACATGGCCAATGACGCCATGCTGGCATGCCCATACTGCCCTCGTTCCCAGCCATAAACGGGTCCATACCCTTTTTCTTTTCTTTGGTTCCTCGAGACAAAATACCGCCAACATCACAGCAACAGCTTGTTGTTGTTCTTTTGACGCCATGCTTGACACGCCCAGTTGATGTAGCCTACATCGCAGTTGACGTAGCCTACGTCTGTTGACGTAGCCTTGCAAGGCAGTCACAAAATGTGATGACAGAACTGAAGAAAATCTATAATCTGGCCAGGTTGATATCAATATTTTAATTTGGTCACATCGCACAGTGACATGTAATAATCATAAAAGATGAATCCAAAGTACGGTGTGGGAAGGCCTTAAGACAAGGGATAGTACATAGAAATTACATTTGTTGGCAGTGGGTAGTTTAACAAACCCAAAGTGTGGACTCCTTGTCTATAAACTGCTTTCAAGGTAAAGAAACATATATATAAATATGTAATTTCACCAAAATATCCCTTTAAAGGAGATATATGTAATATTTTTGCATTGTAATTTCAGAAAATGGCCTTTATATACTGTAATTACAACAGTAATAGTGGAATGATAGTGGTTCACAATATTTTTTCCACCAAATGTTTTCTTCGGCCCACAGAAAATTGCATTCTAATGGTGCAGCCCTCTTATTGGTCAACAAAAGACAGACTGGCTTTTGTTGTCAAATTGACTGGGTTCAGCAAATCTCTTGTTGTCAGTTCAACAACAGCCCCAGTCAATTTGATAGTGATAGACTTTAAGTTGTTGAATTGTTTCATGTACATTGAACAAAAATATCAACGCAACTTGTAAAGTGTTGGTCCACAATGCCACAGATGTCTCAAGTTTTGAGGGAGCGTGCAATTGACATGCTGACTGCAGGAATGTCCACCAGAGCTGTTGCCAGATAATTTAATGTTCATTTCTCTACCATAAGCCGCCTCTAACGTCATTTTAGAGAATTTGGCAGTATGTCCAATCGGCCTCACAACTGCAGACCACGTGTAACCACGCCAGCCCAGGACCCCCACATCCGGCTTCTTCACCTGCAGGATCGTCTGAGACCAGCCACCCAGACAGCTAATGAAACTGTGGGTTTGCACAACCAAAGAATTTCTGCACAAACTCGGGGAAGCTCATCGGCTTGCTTGTCATCCTCACCAGGGTCTTGACCTGACTGCAGTTCAACGTCGTAACTGACTTCAGTGGGCAAATTGGCCCCTTTGATGGCCACTGGCATGCTGGAGAAGTGTGCTCTTCACAGATGAATCCCGGTCATCGTGTGGGCGAGCAGTTTGCTAATGTCAACGTTGTGAACATAGTGCCCCATGGTGGCGGTGGGGTTATGGTATGGGTAGGCATAAGCTACGGACAACGAACACAATTGCATTTCATCTATGGAAATTTGAATCCTCCAAAATACCGTGACGAGATACTGAGGACCATTGTCGTGCCATTCAGCTGCCGCCATCACCTCATGTTTCAGTATGGTAATGCATGGCCCCATGTCACAAGGATCTATACACAATTCTTGGAAGCTGAAAATGTCCCAGTTCTTCCATGGTCTGCATACTCACCAGACATGTCACCCATTGAGCATGTTTGGCATGCTCTGGATCAATGTGTACGACAGCGTGTTCCAGTTCCCGCCAACATCCAGCAACTTTGCACAGCCATTGAAGAGGAGTGGGACAACATTCCATAGGCCACAATCAACATCCTGATCAACTCTATGCGAAGGAGATATGTCGCGCTGCCTGTGGCAAATGTTGGTCACACCAGATACTGACTGGTTTTCTGATCCACGGCCCTACCTTTTTTTTTAGGTATCTGTGACCAACAGATGTATCTGTATTCCCAGTCATGTGAAATCCATAGATTAGGACCTAATGAATTTATTTCAATTGACTGATTTCTATTTATGTACCAAGCTAAAAACACGGAGCCTAACATTAGCTATATATATATATAGCTGCTATGTAATGTAATTGAAGGAGTAGGTGAGTGACTGACCTTTTCCCCTCATGTCGTTTTTCGGTGGCTATATACAGTTAGAGATGCAAGTGTCATTTGGTTAGCTAGCAAGAACTTGAAATACTGTTATCCAGTTAGCATACCTCATGCATTCGCAAATTCACTCTGGCTATCTACTCTGATTTCAGAGCACTCTCGTCTGTGTGCCAGAGTGCAGAATAACTGCTGAATTTACGAATGCTCAACACTCGCTAGATATGACCGGTGTCAGTAAACTTAGGCAAAACATATAATTGTTAGTCATGAACACGCTAGATAACATGTTAACAGCTTAACCAGCTGTGCTACGGCGAGTAAAAATGGTCAGAGCGAGGCATTAATTTGTGTCTGGATGTAGTTAGCTAGCAAGCGAGCCAACTTTAGCCAGTTAGCTTGGGTGCTTGGTTGGGACAATAATTAATGCATTGGTAGGCAAGCTGCTGCAGAAGGACAAGTAGGCTACAATTCCCCATTATTTATTAGTGCAATTTTGACAGGGAACTAGCTAAACAAGTTTGAGGGTTTATCTAGTGTTCATTCTTTAAATTTTAGCTCATATGTATGTATATATGTATATGTAATTCCATTCTAAGAACTTATGAAAACCATATCTAAGTGCTCGCTTGTCAGATTATATATATATTTTTTAAAGGGTCATATTCTTCCTGGGGGTGTGTATGAACAGATTTGAATGAGATTTCATGTTGCTAAAATGCCGTCAGTTATACTTTAAGCAAAGGTCTCGCCATTTGTCAAAGGCTTCACTCAATCTGGATACCTGTCATGTTCTCTGACACAAGGTCAACAAGGCTCCTCTACACTCTCAGAAAAAAAGGTGCTATCTACAACCTAAAAGGGTTCTTCAGTTGTAACCCTTTTTAGTTCCACGGTAGAACACTTTTGGGTTCCATGTAGAATAATTTCCATAGTGTTTTCCATGGAACCAAAAGGGTTTCTCATATGGGGACAGCTGAGTAACATTTCTTTTCATAAGAGTGCTGTTTGTGTATTCTTCTACAGTATGTGTACTGTATGTGCTCCACACACAGCTGAGAGCCACGAACTTTGACCCCGACACGGTTCTATACCTACAGCAAAGGCACAGGCATTGCTTTAGGAAATCTGCACCGTTGTAACTGGCATTTTACCATATTGTGTGAAATAACTATTGGGATAACTGTGTTCAGCACAGATATTTACAGTATATCCCCTGGGCACATTCTGGTCTGGAGGTGGAGACTGACGAGCTCCGCCCCATGTTGCAGAGGATGGGCCTGAGCAATGCTCTTTTTGCACCGATTTGCTCATCTACATCACTTAGGATGTAATTGTTTGGAACGCAAGGTGATTTGAAGATCAGTGATTTTGCGCACCACTCAAACATGGAGATAGTTTAGTAGTTATTTCCCAACATGCACTGTGTGCCGTGGTGTTGAAATACAGGGCTGCCACAAAGACGCGCATTTGAGTGTTAGTGGTGAGGTCGTTTTTTAAAATCTGTTTTGTAAAATCACACGAGGTATTGATTGTCCTGTAATATAAGTGGGGTCATAAAATGGAAGACAGTCATTGTATGTGAATGGTTTCATTCCAACAAAGGAACACATTGAAACAAAGTAATTGTGTAACTACAATAACCTGCTCTAGGTATGATCTAGTCAGATGAGTCATTAGCATACATACTAAGTCATCATGGGTCCACTACAATTTAAAATACGATTCTATACAATTTATATATTTTATGGAAGTCATATTGTCATGTTCAATGCAGAACAGCTAATATGATTTAAGCCTGTTTTTAAAAGTGCGTATTCATTTATTTAAAAGGGACGATTTATTTGAAGAGAAATCATAACACTTATTTTATGCACAAAAAAAATATAATTGGGAAATGTGAACAATCTCAAGCAGTGTTATTAGATACATTGATACAAAGATGAACTTTTAAACCAATTAAATGTGGCAGACTAACTGACTAATAAGCAACATTGCTGATGTCATAAAAAAATACATGACTCCTCTAGCTTGTACAGTAATGGGTTGAAGGCACAATTGAAAATAGCAGTGCTTGATCATTGAAATTGTGACACCGGATACACCCTATGTCATCTATTGATTAATATTGTGTACATCCAGAGAGTGCAGTTGTGACCATTTTTGAGCATGAGTATAAATGTATAGACAGTCAACAAAACAAGTACAGACAACATTATTGCTTCAGTACAGTGCATTTGCCAGTTTACTATGAAGCATTTACAGACATTAGAGCACTTCAACAGTTCTATATGGTTATTGGGTGCTCAAAGCACATTGAGCTACAGTATACAGGTACTCCCTTTGCAGCATAAAAAAAATACACACAGCTTTTTTTTTTTTTACCCATTTTTGTCCATCGTCTTTTCCCATTGCTGCAACTGCCGTACAGACTCAGGAGAGGTGAAGGTCGAGATCCGTGCGTCCTCCGAAACACGAACCCGCCAAGCCGCACTGCTTCTTGACACAATGCTTGCTTAACCCAGAAGCCAACCACACCAATGTGTCAGAGGAAACACCTGGAGAACGTGTCAGCATGCATTGCGCCAGAGCTAGAGCGTAATGGGACAAGGACAACTCGGCCGGCCAAACCCTCCCCTAACCCGGACGATCCTGGGCCAATTGTGTACTGCCTCATGGGTCTCCCGGTCGTGGCCGGCTGTGACACAGCCTGGGATTGAACCAGGATCTGTAGTGATGCACTGCCTTAGATCGCTAGACACTTGGGAGGTTCAGCAGCATTCATTCGTTATCGGAGACTAAAGACTATGTGAAGTCAAGCTTGGTGGTTGTCGGTAAGCTATGTTGTTGAATCTTTTCTCCCTCACTTCTTAAATCCAGCCACTTGCATACAGTTGTTTATACAACGGGTGGGTCTAATCCTGAATGCTGATTGGTTAAAACAGCATTCCAGCCGTTGTCTATTCCACAAGTTACCACCGGCTAAATCTATAAAGTTAAAATGTCTATTTACTCTGTTCCATCTGACTGCGCAATCCATTGTCTCATCAACCCCAGCCAAGCAATTTATAATCTTGATCTCAACTATAAAAAGCATCTAGACATTCTCATATTTATTTTAGACTAACATTTTTCAACAGCGGAGATTTGTATAAACCTTTCTGTCTGTCTCTTCGACATTTGCAACATTGTTTCAATATTCAAATTGGATCTTCAGCTGTCCCATAGTAATGAACGTAGCACTCACTTCCGCCATCATGAAGTGCTTTGAAAGACTAGTCAAGGACCATATCACCTCCACCCTACCTGATACCCTAGACCCACTCCAATTTGCTTACCGCCCAAATAGGTCCACAGACGACGCAATCGCAACCACACTGCACACTGCCCTAACCCATCTGGACAAGAGGAATACCTATGTGAGAATGCTGTTCATCGACTACCGCTCAGCATTTAACACCATAGTACCCTCCAAACTCATCATTAAACTTGAGACCCTGGGTCTCGACCCCGCCCTGTGCAACTGGGTACTGGACTTCCTGACGGGCCACCCCCAGGTGGTGAGGGTAGGTAACAACATCTCCACTCCGCTGATCCTCAACACTGGGGGCCCACAAGGGTGCGTTCTGAGCCCTCTCCTGTACTCCCTGTTCACCCACGACTGCATGGCCATGCACGCCTCCAACTCAATCATCAAGTTTGCAGACGACACTACAGTGGTAGGCTTGATTACCAACAACGACGAGACGGCCTACAGGGAGGAGGTGAGGGCCCTCGGAGTGTGGTGTCAGGAAAATAACCTCACACTCAACGTCAACAAAACAAAGGAGATTATTGTGGACTTCAGGAAACAGCAGAGTGAGCACCCCCCTATCCACATCGACAGGACAGTAGTGGAGAGGGTAGTAAGTTTTAAGTTCCTCGGCGTACACATCACGGACAAACTGAATGTGTCCACCCACACAGACAGCATCGTGAAGAAGGCGCAGCAGCGCCTCTTCAACCTCAGGAGGCTGAAGAAATTCGGCTTGTCACCAAAAGCACTCACAAACTTCTACAGATGCACAATCGAGAGCATCCTGTCGGGCTGTATCACCGCCTGGTACGGCAACTGCTCCACCCACAACTGTAAGGCTCTCCAGAGGGTAGTGAGGTCTGCACAACGCATCACAGGGGGCAAACTACCTGCCCTCCAGGACACCTACACCACCCGATGTCACAGGAAGGTCATAAAGATCATCAAGGACAACAACCACCCGAGCCACTGCCTGTTCACCCCGCTATCATCCAGAAGGCGAGGTCAGTACAGGTGCATCAAAGCAGGGACCAAGAGACTGAAAAACAGCTTCTATCTCAAGGCCATCAGACTGTTAAACAGCCACCACTAACATTGAATGGCTGCTGCCAACACACTGACTCAACTCCAGCCACTTTAATAATGGAAATTGATGGAAAAATATATCACTAGCCACTGTAAACAATGCTACTTAATATAATGTTTACATACCCTACATTACTCATGTATATGTATATACTGTACTCTATATCATCTACTGCATCTTTATGTAATACATGTATCACTAGCCACTTTAAACTATGCCACTTTGTTTACATACCCTACATTACTCATCTCATATGTATATACTGTACTCGATACCATCTACTGCATCTTGCCTATGCCGTTATGTACCATCACTAATTCATATATCTTTATGTACATATTCTTTATTCCTTTACACTTGTGTGTATAAGGTAGTAGTTTTGGAATTGTTAGGTTAGATTACTCATTGGTTATTACTGCATTGTCGGAACTAGAAGCACAAGCATTTCTCTATACTCGCATTAACATCTACTAACCATGTGTATCTGACCAATAACATTTGATTTGATTTGATTTAGTAATGAACGGGACGAGACGGGAAGCGTGTCTTAGCCAGTCGAAATAATGAATCAGCTGGCATCATTTTTACGGTTATATACAAATAAATGTAAATTGAAACAAGGTCAAACGAAACCAGGTGCTGCTAGTTTTCAGGCTTTCCAGCTTCAGTTTGAAGTGATTGTGTTAGCTGTGTTGTTGGCTAGCTCCTCTGAACAACAGTGGCCTGACGAGTGAGCACATTTCTACGCCAGGCGAAATCGTACCTCATTGTTATGGATGTATCCAAATAAATGTATTTCGTAAACAGCTTAAACAAATGCAAATGCAACTACTTTGCTGTTGTTCTGGCTGCACTTTTTGACTTGACTGTAAGTTAGCACTAATTGGCTAGCTAGCAAGCAAGGAATAAGAACGTTGCCAGTCAGTATGGCAGTGGAACATTTAGAACGAACGACTGGGTCGCGTCTCTGGCAATCGAACCGATAGAACGGCTTGGATAGCAACCCTAGATTTGTGTCGGGATTATATCTTGTAGAAGGATGAAATGGTATGAGTAAATTCATGAAAATGACGTTTTTAATTCATATATGTCAATCATTATATGAATATGTTGGTAACCTGTTGTATAAAAGTGATAATGTTCTCGAAGCCGGTGTATAGAGGATATATTGGCATTTCGTCTCGGGCCTAACAACAACCCTGCCAATATAGCCTCTGAACATTGGCTTCTCGGGCATTATCACTTAAATATGACCTGAACAGAGTTGCTTATGGATGAACAGAACAACATATAATACGTCAGCATAACTGACATATAACTACAATAGCTAAATGTCTCTATTTGAATATATTCAATAAGACCATGTTGGACAGAAATAGGCTGATGAATTAGCCCCTTCTCTCAAACCCCCTTCATCCCAGAGGAAATGCCCAATAGAACGGCTCTGAATGTCAGGGCCAGGAAGCCAGTGCCCAACAGGTCCCCCAGAGCCGTGAGGTACGGGATAGAGTAGTTGTCCGGGTCCAGCCCCCGCCGCCACATCCAGCGCATCATCAGGTCAGCCGTGTACAGCAGAATCACCACCTGTGAATAACAATAAACACATTACAGTGGCAAGACAAAGTATGTGAACTCTTTGGAAATACCTGGATTTCTGCATAAATTGGTCATAAAATTTGATCTGATCTTCATCTAGGTCACAACAATAGACAAACACAGTCTGCTTACACCAATAGCACACAAACAATTATACGTTTTCATGTCTTTATTGAACACACCATGTAAACATTCACAGTGTAGGGTGGGAAAATGATGTGAACCCTTGGATTTAATAACTAGTTGACCCTCCTTTGGCAGCAATAACCTCAACCAAATGTTTTCTGTAGTTGCGGATCAGACCTGCACAACGGGCAGGAGGAATTATCGACCATTCCTCTTGACAAAACTGTTTCAGTTCAGCAATATTCTTGTGATGTCTGGTGTGAACTGCTCTCTTGAGGTCTAGCCACAGCATCTCTAATGGGTTGAGGTCAGGACTCTGACTGGGCCACTTATCTTCTGTTGAAGCCATTCTGTTGTTGATTTACTTCTGTGTTTTGTGTCGTTGTCCTGTTGCATCACCCAACTTTTTGGCGGACAGATAGCCTAACATTCTCCTGAAAAATGTCTTGATAAACTTAGGAATTCATTTTCCCGTCGATGATAGCAAGCTCTCCAGGCCCTGAGTCAGCAAAGCAGCCCCAAACCATGATGCTCCCTCCACCATACTTTACAGTTGGGATGAGCTTTTGATGTTGGTATGCTGTGCCTTTTTTTCTCCATACATATTGTTGTGTGTCCCTTCCAAACAACTCAACTGTAGTTTAATCTGTCCACAGAATATTTTGCCAGTAGCGCTGTGGAACATCCAGGTGCACTTTTGAAAACTTTAGACGTGCAGCAATGTTTTTTTTGGACAGCAGTGGCTTCTTCCGTGGTGTCCTCCCATGAACACCATTCTTGTTTAGTGTTTTACGTATCGTGTATCGTAGACTCGTCAACAGAGATGTTAGCATGCTCCAGAGATTTATGTAAGTCTTTAGCTGACACTCTAGGAATCTTCTTAACCTCATTGAGCATTCTGCGCTGTGCTCTTGCAGTCATCTTTGCAGGACGGCCACTCCTAGGGAGAGTAGCAACGGTGCTGAACTTTCTCCATTTATAGACAATTTGTCTTATCGTGGACTGATGAACATCAAGACTTTTAGAGATTCTTCTGTAACCCTTTCCAGCTTTATGCAAGTCACAATTCTTAATCTTAGGTCTTCTGAGATCTATTTTGTTCAAGGCATGGTTCACATCAGGCAATGCTTCTTGTGAATAGCAACCTCAAATTTTGTGCGTGTTTTTTATAGGGCAAGGCTGATCTAACCAACATCTCCAATTTTGTCTCATTGATTGGACTTCAGGTTAGCTGACTCCTGACTCCAAATATCTTTAACCTAGGGGTTCACATACTTTTTCCAACCTACACTGTGAATGTTTAAATGATGTATTCAATATAGACAAGAAAATACAATAATGTGTGTCTATTGTTGTGATTTAGATGTAGATAAGATCAAATTTGATGACAAATTTTTGCATAAATTCAGGAATTCCAAAGGGTTCACGTACAAAAACATATGTATTCTTAACACTACCCAGCATCAACTTATTTTTGCTTGTGCAAGTATTCATCCCCATTTTCAAAGGGCCTCTCACAAATGTCTTGTTAACAAACTATAGCTTTGGCAAGTCAGTTAGGACATCTACTTTGTTCATGACACAAGTAATTTTTCCAACAATTGTTTACAGACAGATCATTTCCCTTGTAATTCACTGTATCTTAATTCCAATGGGTCAGAAGTTTACATACACTAAGTTGACTGAGCCTTTAAACAGCTTGGAAAATTAAAGAAAATTATGTCATGGCTTTAGAAGCTTCTGATAGGCTAATTCAAATAATTTGAGTCAATTGAAGGTGTACCTGTGGATGTATTTCAAGGCCTACCTTCAAACTCAGTGCCTCTTTGCTTGACATTATGGGGAAATCAAAAGAAATCAGCCAAGACCTCAGAAAAAAATTGTAGACCTCCACAAGTTCAAGTTCATGGTTCATCCTTGGGAGCAATTTCCAAATGCCTGAAAGTACCACGTCCATCTGTACAAACAATAGTACGCAAGTATAAACACCATGTGACCACGCAGCTGTCATACCACTCAGGAAGGAGACACGTTCTGTCTCCTAGAGATGAACATACTTTGGTGCAAAAAGTGTAAATCAATCCCAGAACAACAGCAAAGGACCTTGTGAAGATGCTGGAGGAAACAGGTACAAAAGTATCTACATCCACAGTAAAACGAGTCCTATATTGACATAACCTGAAAGGCTGCTCAGCAAGGAAGAAGCCACTGCTGCAAAACCACCATAAAAAAGACAGACTACGGTTTGCAACTGCACATGGGGACAAAGATTGTACTTTTTGGAGAAATGTCCTCTGGTCTGATGAAACAAAAATAGAACTGTTTGGCCATAATGACCATCGTTATATTTGGAGGAAAAAGAGGGAGGCTTGCAAGCCGAAGAACACCATCCCAACCGTGAAGCACTGGGCTGGCAGCATCATGTTGTGGGGGTGCTTTGCTGCAGGATGGGGCTGGGGCACTTCACAAAATAGATGGCATCATGAGGTAGGAAAATTATGTGTATATATTGAAGCAACATCTCAAGACATCTGTCAGGAAGTTAAAGCTTGGTCGCAAATGGATCTTCCAAATAGACGTTGATCCCAAGCATACTTCCAAAGTTGTGGCAAAATGGCTTAAGGACAACAAAGGACCTCAATCCTATGGAAGGTTTGTGGGCAGAACTGAAAAAGCATATGCAAGCAAGGAGGCCTACAAACCTGACTCAGTTACACCAGCTCTGTCAGGAGGAATGGGCCAGAATTCACCCAACTTATTGTGGAAAGCTTGTGGAAGGCTACCCAAAACGTTTGACCCAAGTTTAAATTATTTAAGGCAATGCTACCAAATCCTAATTGAGTGTATGTAAACTTCTGACCCACTGGGAATGTGATGAAAGAAATAAAAGCTGAAGTAAATAATTCACTCTACTATTATTCTGACATTTCACATTCTTAAAATAAAGTGGTGATCCTGCCTGACCTAAGACTGGTAAAGTTTACTAGGATTAAATGTCATTAATTGTGAAAAATGGATTTGAAATGTATTTGGCTAAGGTGTATGTAAACTTCTGACTTCAACTGTATTACCAAACAAGCGCTCCTCTGTTCCATTTTATGCCACTGTTATGTTCATACTGGTTGGAACTGAACGATTAAGCTTTGGTTATGTTCATGGAGTAATGCTGAGAAGAAGAACTGATAACAGTAATTTGGCAACACTGGGCCTGACAACCCACTGTGTATGCTGGACTTTAGTCAAACCCAATCTTTATTGAGCAGTAATCATTCCATTGCCTCTTGGTTTAGATCTTGTTTTTTATACGGTCTAGGTTTAGATAGTTACTATTACACATATGCTCTTGTACGCACATTTATATCACATATGGTTTTTGTAAGCCACATCTGTCTGTTGCTGTATACGGTGTATAATTATATTTATACGTCCCCTACTGATAAGGTATACACTGAAAAGTTGCAACACTGGTCATTTCTACTGTACTGAAAAATACCATTTGATGTGATAAACAGCAGGACTAAAACACTGTTGTGTTCTAGACAGACGTGTCAGTCTGTTGGTCGACCTGTTTCAGCAACATGTGGTTTGAATTGCAGCGCTGGAGTTTGGCCAAGCAAGAGGGCTGAAAAACTGTAAATCTTTTTTATGAAACATTTCTACTAAGGCCATTGTTTGTCTTGATGTGATAAAGTCATCCAAATGATTTTCTTAGTGTACACCTATGATTCCCTGGCCTCAAACCCTCCTTAATGTGTGAGATCCAAACAAAAAAAAGATGTCAAGAAAATAAACATTCCTCCATGAAACTGACCTAACTTTTTCACAAAGTTCACAGGTTTATGGCAATAAAGGTGTCCTACTTTCTTGTTGCAGCGTGTCACTATGGAATAACTAGGTTCAATGAAATTACATAGAATAAAATACTATAACTAACACAGGGGTGTGAAACTCATTTTTCCCTCATTTCTAAACAATTCCTATTTGGTTTCTATCATTGAAGTTTATAAACGCAAAAACCGAAATAAATAATTGCACTCTAATTAATTATTATTATGTCCATATGTCAGCTATAGATTTTTCAATGTACAGTATGTCAGCTGTTACAGTAAGAGTTGTATACAGTCTATGGTTTAGCTAGTTTAATGTCTGTGGTACATATATATTTGACATCTGACCTGTAGCAGGGCTGCACACAGGTATAGGCAGACGAAGGCAGACGTGAGGGCGCCGTGCCCGCCCTTCAGTAAGTGGATGGTGTAGAGGAAGAGCAGGTGACCCGGAACCACCAGGAAGACCAGAACTCTGGCTGACTTGGAGTTGACCCCTGTGGATGTAAACAGGAAAATTAGAGGACTTAAAAACGGTTTGGATTAAATGACAGCACTCTTGGTAAATTAATAAAAAAATCATCTAAAACTTTAAAAAGTTAACTATCTTATTACTGTCTAGGTCGGAGGAAGTGTGCAAGACAACTGCTATGGGTAAGTAAAATTGTGTGTGGATGTGTGCAGTCGTCAAATTGGGATTTTGTACTGTTTGTGCTACGTTTGAAGTTTGTTTTGACTGGTTAGCTGAGGAGCTGAAGGTCAGGCAAGGGTCAGGGCAGTGTTGTGTCATGTTGTGTGTTCGTGTGGGTATTTAACAATCTCTATTTACAGTTGAAGTCGGAAGCCTTAGCCAAATACATTTAAACTCAGTTTTTCACAATTCCTGACATTTAACCCCAGTAAACATTACCGGTCTTAGGTCAGGTAGGATCACCACTTTATTTTAAGAATATGAAATGTCAGAATAATAGTAGAGAGAATGATTTATTTCAGCTTTTATTTTTTTCATCACATTCCCAGTGGGTCCGAAGTTTACATACACTCAATTGGTATTTGGTAGCATTGCCTTTAAATTGTTTAACTTCGGTCAAATGTTTTGGGTTGCCTTCCACAAGCTTCCCACCGTAGGTTGGGTGAATTTTGGCCCATTCCTCCTGACAGATCTTGTGTAACTGAGTCAGGTTTGTAGGCCTCCTTGCTCGCACACGCATTTTCAGTTCTGCCCACAAATTTTCTATAGGATTGAGGTCAGGGCTTTGCCTCCAAACATAAAGATGGTCATTATGGCCAAACAGTTTTTTTTTGTTTCATCAGACCAGAGGACATTTCTCCAAAAAGTACGATCTTTGTCCCCATGTGCAGTTGCAAACCATAGTCTGGCTTTTTTATGGTGGTTTTGGAGCAGTGGTCTGCTTCCTTCCTGAGCGGTATGACAGCTGCGTGGTCCCAGGGTGTTTATACTTAGATACTATTGTTTGTACAGATGAACGTGGTACCTTCAGACGTTTGGAAATTGCTCCCAAGGATGAACCATACTTGTGGAGGTCTACTATTTTTTTTCTGAGGTCTTGGCTGATTTCTTTTGATTTTCCCATGATGTCAAGCAAAGAGGCTGAGTTTGAAGGTAGGCCTTGAAATACATCCACAGGTACACCTCAAATAGACTCAAATGAGGTCAATTAGCCTATCAGAAGATTCTAAAGCCATGACATAATTTTGTTGAATTTTCCAAGCTGTTTAAACGCACAGTCAACTTAGTGTATGTAAACTTCTGACCCACTGGGTCGTATAAGTGAAGTGATCTGTCTGTAAACAATTGTTGGAAAAATTACTTGTGTCATGCACAAAGTGGATGTCCTAACTGACTTGCCAAAACTATAGTTTGTTAACAAGAAATTTGTGGAGTGGTTGAAAAAACAAGTTTTAATGACTCCAACCTAAGTGTATGTAAACTTCCGACTTCAACTGTAGATGTCCGACAAGAGAGGCCCTTTGAAAATGGGGATGAATACTTGCACAAGCAAAAATAAGTTGATGCTGGTAGTGTTAAGAATACATATGTTTTTGTACATGAACCCTTTGGAATTCCTGAATTTATGCAAAAATGTGTCATCAAATTTGATCTTATCTACATCTAAATCACAACAATAGACACACATTATTGTATTTTCTTGTCTATATTGAATACATCCTTTAAACATTCACAGTGTAGGTTGGAAAAAGTATGTGAACCCCTAGGCTAAAGATATTTGGAGTCAGGAGTCAGCTAACCTGGAGTCCAATCAATGAGACAAAATTGGAGATGTTGGTTAGATCGGCCTTGCCCTATAAAAAACACGCACAAAATTTGAGGTTGCTATTCACAAGAAGCATTGCCTGATGTGAACCATGCCTTGAACAAAATAGATCTCAGAAGACCTAAGATTAAGAATTGTTGACTTGCATAAAGCTGGAAAGGGTTACAGAAGTATCTCTAAAAGTCTTGATGTTCATCAGTCCACGATAAGACAAATTGTCTATAAATGGAGAAAGTTCAGCACTGTTGCTACTCTCCCTAGGAGTGGCCGTCCTGCAAAGATGACTGCAAGAGCACAGCGCAGAATGCTCAATGAGGTTAAGAAGATTCCTAGAGTGTCAGCTAAAGACTTACAGAAATCTCTGGAGCATACTAACATCTCTGTTGACGAGTCTACGATACACGATACGTAAAACACTAAACAAGAATGGTGTTCATGGGAGGACACCACGGAAGAAGCCACTGCTGTCCCCAAAAAACTTGCTGCACGTCTAAAGTTTTCAAAAGTGCACCTGGACAAGTTTTAAACAAGTTTTAATGACTCCAACCTAAGTGTATGTAAACTTCCGATTTCAACTGTATGTGTGTGTTTGAAGTTGAAGTGTGTTTTGACTGCTGACCTGAGGAGCAGAAGGTCAGGCAGGGGCCAGGCCAGTGTTGTGCCATCTTGGAGGGCAGGGTCCCAGGCATGCTCCAGTAGTGGAGGTAGGTGGAGATGCGGCTGGCCTGGATGGCCACCAAGTTACCTCCCACACCTGGGTGAAGGGATGGAACAGAACAATCATTGGAAATAGAGTTTTTTTTTCTGGGATCATTTGTTTCGAAATGGTCTGTTACATATTTAGGCTTGAGCTCTGGGTTTAATAAATGATAGGTATTTTCAAGGTTATGAAGCATCTTTAAGGTAATTGTAGGTCGTTTTGGTTTTCTGCAACTTTTTATAGTTCCTCAAGTAGGTCTTGTTCGGCTGTAACTGTAATGGCATATCTTTAAAGTGAGTTCGTGCAAAGAGATAGCATGATCTTGTATCCATGAGATTATACTGCTTCTCTTCAAATCAGAGAAGTATTAAAAGTGTGGTAGCAAGCACAATGCTACAGGTGTTGTTGAAGACTGTATCATCCAGTCATGAAAAACTCAATATGGTCCTTATAATCTTAACAACATCCTCACTCAGAAACATGTGATGGGATGATGAATGCATATTTTATTGCCTTGGGCACATCTCTCCGAGAGGAATACAAACAAGTCTAATAGCCTTGAGCGAGTCTCGCTGTAGTTCCCTGCAATAGCTCTTAAAATTACATTCTCAACAGCCATGCTTCCACAGCCAACAGCTAAGTCTTGCATATTATTGGATGGGGTTGATAGGAACGGAGAGAGGTGGAGAGGAGGAGAGGGAGAGAGTGATTGGAGAGGCAGGAGAAAGAGAGGAAGAGAGAGATTGTGAGGGAGGCAGAGGGAGAGTGAAGAGAGAGACATAAACAGTGATGGAGGGAGAGAGAGAGAGAGAGAAAGAAAGAAACACTGAATGGCAATGCAAATGTACTTCCTGTCTTGAAATGCAGATAAAAGCGGAAACCTTTGGTATCGCTAGCTGAGGCTGGAAAATATGCAGTATAGAGGAAATCCGAAGCAGAGATTGCATAGTTGTTATTCTAAACAGGCTGAGGTTTATGTAAACCCTATTGTTATTCCTCTCCAGCGATGGTGGCTAGCCATGGGTAACAAACATCGCCATACTAAGAGTCTTATTTACAGAAGATGTGGGAACTTCAATACTTTCCTCCTTCCCCTCTGATGTTCTGACTAGGCTGCTGAGTGGTTTAAATTAGCGTCCTTTTATTCTGTATAAGTAATGAACATCTCGGGAGGCCTCGTAGTCATGGCTTTCAAGACTCATGCATTTATAAGTGATATTCTTCACAATTAATGGGTAT